>NC_044565.1:101327481-101630986 GCF_007565055.1 Rhinopithecus roxellana
CTTTTTAATGATTGCCATTCTAACTGGTGTAAGATGGTATCTCATTGTGGTTTTGATTTGCATTTCTCTGATGGCGAGTGATGATGAGCATTTTTTCATGTGTCTGTTGGCTGTATGAATGTCTTCTTTTGAGAAATGTCTGTTCATATCCTTTGCCCACTTTTTGATGGGGTTGTTTGTTTTTTTCTTGTAAATTTGTTTGAGTTCTTTGTAGGTTCTGGATATTAGCCCTTTGTCAGATGAATAGATTGCAAAAATTTTCTCCCATTCTGTAGGTTGCCTGTTCACTCTGATGGTAGTTTGTTTTGCTGTGCAGAAGCTCTTTAGTTTAATTAGATCCCATTTGTCAATTTTGGCTTTTGCTGCCGTTGCTTTTGGTGTTTTAGACATGAAGTCCTTGCCCATGCCTATGTCCTGAATGGTACTACCTAGATTTTCTTCTAGGGTTTTTATGGTATTAGGTCTAACATTTAAGTCTCTAATCCATCTTGAATTAATTTTCGTATAAGGAGTAAGGAAAGGATCCAGTTTCAGCTTTCTACTTATGGCTAGCCAATTTTCCCAGCACCATTTATTAAATAGGGAATCCTTTCCCTATTTCTTGTTTTTCTCAGGTTTGTCAAAGATCAGATGGCTGTAGATGTGTGGTATTATTTCTGAGGACTCTGTTCTATTCCATTGGTCTATATCTCTGTTTTGGTACCAGTACCATGTTGTTTTGGTTACTGTAGCCTTGTAGTATAGTTTGAAGTCAGGTAGCATGATGCCTCCAGCTTTGTTCTTTTGACTTAGGATTGACTTGGCAATGCGGGCTCTTTTTTGGTTCCATATGAACTTTAAAGCAGTTTTTTCCAATTCTGTGAAGAAACTCATTGGTAGCTTGATGGGGATGGCATTGAATCTATAAATTACCTTGGGCAGTATGGCCATTTTCACGATATTGATTCTTCCTATCCATGAGCATGGTATGCACTTCCATTTGTTTGTGTCCTCTTTTATTTCACTGAGCAGTGGTTTGTAGTTCTCCTTGAAGAGGTCCTTTACATCCCTTGTAAGTTGGATTCCTAGGTATTTTATTCTCTTTGAAGGAATTGTGAATGGAAGTTCATTCCTGATTTGGCTTTCTGTTTGTCTGTTACTGGTGTATAAGAATGCTTGTGATTTTTGCACATTAATTTTGTATCCTGGAATTTTGCTGAAGTTTCTTATCAGCTTAAGGAGATTTTGGGCTGAGACGATGGGGTTTTCTAAATATACAATCATGTCATCTGCAAACAGGGACAATTTGACTTCTTCTTTTCCTAATTGAATACCCTTGATTTCTTTCTCTTGCCTGATTGCCCTAGCCAGAACTTCCAACACTATGTTGAATAGGAGTGGTGAGAGAGGGCATCCCTATCTTGTGCCAGTTTTCAAAGGGAATTTTTCCAGTTTTTGCCCAGTCAGTATGATACTGGCTGTGGGTTTGTCATAAATAGCTCTTACTATATTGAGATATGTTCCATCAATACCGAATTTATTGAGCATTTTTAGCATGAAGGGCTGTTGAATTTTGTCAAAGGCCTTTTCTGCATCTATTGAGATAATCATGTGGTTTTTGTCTTTGGTTCTGTTTATATATGCTGGATTACATTTATTGATTTGCGTATGTTGAACCAGCCTTGCATCCCAGGGATGAAGCCCACTTGATCATGGTGGATAAGCTTTTTGATGTGCTGCTGGATCCGGTTTGCCAGTATTTTATTGAGGATTTTTGCATCAATGTTCATCAGGGATATTGGTCTAAAATTCTCTTTTTTTATTGTGTCTCTGCCAGGCTTTGGTATCAAGATGATGTTGGCCTCATAAAATGAGTTAGGGAGGATTTCCTCTTTTTCTATTGATTGGAATAGTTTCAGAAGGAATGGTACCATCTCCTCCTTGTACCTCTGGTAGAATTCAGCTGTGAATCCGTCTGGTCCTGGACTTTTTTTTTCATTGGTAGGCTATTAATTATTGCCTCAATTTCAGAGCCTGCTATTGGTCTATTCAGGGATTCAACTTCTTCCTGGGTTAGTCTTGGGAGAGTGTAAGTGTCCATGAAATTATCCATTTCTTCTAGATTTTCTAGTTGATTTGCGTAGAGGTGTTTATAGTATTCTCTGATGGTAGTTTGTATTTCTGTGGGGTTGGTGGTGATATCCCCTTTATCATTTTTTATTGCGTCTATTTGTTTCTGCTCTCTTTTCTTCTTTATTAGTCTTGCTAGCGGTCTATCAATTTTGTTGATCTTTTCAAAAAACCAACTCCTGGATTCATTGATTTTTTGGAGGGTTTTTTGTGTCTCTATCTCCTTCAGTTCTGCTCTGATCTTAGTTATTTGTTGCCTTCTGCTAGCTTTTGAATGTGTTTGCTCTTGCCTCTCTAGTTCTTTTAATTGTGATGTTAGAGTGTCCATTTTAGATCTTTCCTGCTTTCTCTTGTGGGCATTTAGTGCTATAAATTTCCCTCTACACACTGCTTTAAATGTGTCCCAGAGATTATGGTATGTTGTATCTTTGTTCTCATTGGTTTCAAAGAACATCTTTATTTCTGCCTTCATTTCGTTATGTACCCAGTAGTCATTCAGGAGCAGTTTATTGAGTTTCCATGTAGTTGAGTGGTTTTGATTGAGCTTCTTAGTCCTGAGTTCTACTTTGATTGCACTGTGGTCTGAGAGACAGTTTGTTATAATTTCTGTTCTTGTACATTTGCTGAGGAGTGCTTTACTTCCAATTATGTGGTCAATTTTGGAATAGGTGTGATGTGGTGCTGAGAAGAATGTATATTCTGTTGATTTGGGGTGGAGAGTTCTGTAGATGTCTATTAGGTCTGCTTGCTGCAGAGATGAGTTCAATTCCTGGATATCCTTGTTAACTTTCTGTCTCGTTGATCTGTCTAATGTTGACAGTGGGGTGTTGAAGTCTCCCATTATTATTGTATGGGAGTCTAAGTCTCTCTGTAAGTCTCTAAGGACTTGCTTTATGAATCTGGGTGCTCCTGTATTGAGTGCATATATATTTAGGACAGTTAGCTCTTCCTGTTGAACTGATCCCTTTACCATTATGTAATGGCCTTCTTTGTCTCTTTTGATCTTTGATGGTTTAAAGTCTGTTTTATCAGAGACTAGGATTGCAACCCCTGCTTTTTTTTGTTCTCCATTTGCTTGGTAGATCTTCCTCCATCCCTTTATTTTGAGCCTATGGATGTCTCTGTATGTGAGATGGGTCTCCTGAATACAGCAAACTGATGGGTCCTGACTGTTTATCCAGTTTGCCAGTCTGTGTCTTTTAATTGGACCATTTAGTCCATTTACATTTAAGGTTAATATCGTTATGTGTGAACTTGATCCTGCCATTATGATATTAACTGGTTATTTTGCTCGTTAGTTGATGCAGTTTCTTCCTAGCCTCGATGGTCTTTACGTTTTGGCATGTTTTTGCAATGGCTGGTACTGGTTGTTCCTTTCCATGTTTAGTGCTTCCTTCAGGATCTCTTGTAGGGCAGGCCTGGTGGTGACAAAATCTCTAAGCATTTGCTTATCTGTAAAGGATTTTATTTCTCCTTCACTTATGAAACTTAGTTTGGCTGGATATGAAATTCTGGGTTTAAAATTCTTTTCTTTAAGAACGTTGAATATTGGCCCCCACTCTCTTCTGGCTTGTAGAGTTTCTGCCAAGAGATCTGCTGTTAGTCTGATGGGCTTCCCTTTGTGGGTAACCCGACTTTTCTCTCTGGCTGCCCTTAAGATTTTTTCCTTCATTTCAACTTTGGTGAATCTGGCAATTATGTGTCTTGGAGTTGCTCTTCTCGAGGAGTATCTCTGTGGCGTTCTCTGTATTTCCTGAATTTGAATGTTGGCCTGCCCTACTAGGTTGGGGAAGTTCTCCTGGATGATATCCTGAAGAGTGTTTTCCAACTTGGTTCCGTTTTCCCCCTCACTTTCAGGCACCCCAATCAGACGTAGATTTGGTCTTTTTACATAATCCCATACTTCTTGCAGGCTTTGTTCATTTCTTTTTCTTCTTTTTTCTTTAGATTTCTCTTCTCGCTTCATTTCATTCATTTGATCCTCAATCACTGATACTCTTTCTTCCAGTTGATCAAGTCGGGTACTGAAGCTTGTGCATTTGTCACGTATTTCTCGTGTCATGGTTTTCATCTCTGTCAGTTCGTTTATGGCTTTCTCTGCATTAATTATTCTAGTTATCAATTCTTCCACTCTTTTTTCAGGATTTTTAGTTTCTTTGTGCTGGGTACGTAATTCCTCCTTTAGCTCTGAGAAGTTTGATGGACTGAAGCCTTCTTCTCTCATCTCGTTAAAGTCATTCTCCGTCCAGCTTTGATCCGTTGCTGGCGATGAGCTGCATTCCTTTGCAGGGGGAGATGTGCTCTTATTTTTTGAATTTCCAGCTTTTCTGCCCTGCTTTTTCCCCATCTTTGTGGTTTTATCTGCCTCTGGTCTTTGATGATGGTGACGTACTGATGGGGTTTTGGTGTGGGTGTCCTTCCTGTTTGTTAGTTTTCCTTCTACCAGTCAGGACCCTCAGCTGTAGGTCTGTTGGAGATTGCTTGAGGTCCACTCCAGACCCTGTTTGCCTGGATATCAGCAGCAGAGGCTGCAGAAGATTGAATATTGCTGAACAGTGAGTGTACCTGTCTGATTCTTGCTTTGGAAACTTCCTCTCAGGGGTGTACTCCACCATGTGAGGTGTGGGGTGTCGGTTTGCCCCTAGTGGGGGATGTCTCCCAGTTAGGCTACTCAGGGGTCAGGGACCCACTTGAGCAGGCAGTCTGTCCGTTCTCAGATCTCAACCTCCGTGTTGGGAGATCCACTGCTCTCTTCAAAGCTGTCAGACAGAGTTGTTTGCATCTGCAGAGGTTTCTGCTGCTTTGTTGTTGTTGTTGTTGTTGTTGTTGATTAGCTGTGCCCTGTCCCCAGAGGTGAAGTCTACAGAGACAGGCAGGGCTCCTTGAGCTGCTGTGAGCTCCACCCAGTTTGAGCTTCCCAGCGGCTTTGTTTACCTACTTAAGCCTCAGCAATGGCGGGTGCCCCTCCCCCAGCCTCGCTGCGGCCTTGCAGTTAGATCGCAGACTGCTGTGCTAGCAATGAGGGAGGCTTCGTGGGTGAGCGTGGGACCCTCCCGGCCAGGTGTGGGATACAATCTCCTGGTGTGCCCGTTTGCTAAGACCCTTGGTAGAGTGCAGTATTGGGGTGGGAGTTACCCAATTTTCCAGGTGTTGTGTGTCTTAGTTCCCCTGGCTAGAAAAAGGGATTCTCTTCCCCCTTGCGCTTCCCAGGTGAGGCAATGCTTTGCCCTGCTTCAGCTCTCGCTGGTCGGGCTGCAGCAGCTGACCAGCACTGATTGTCCAGCACTCCCTAGTGAGATGAACCCAGTACCTCAGTTGAAAATGCAGAAATCACCTGTCTTCTGTGTCGCTTGCACTGGGAGCTGGAGACTGGAGCTGTTCCTATTTGGCCATCTTGCTCCGCCTCGATAAAAGTGTTTTGAAACTAGATAGAGGCAATAGTTGTACAACTTTGTGAATGTAATAAATGCCACTGAAAACTTTAAATTCACCTCAATTTCAAAAAATGTATCCACCAACCAAGAGAAAAAAAAGTCAGGTAATATGGTTTGGCTGTGTCCTCACCCAAATCTCATCTTGAATTGTAGCTCCCATAGTTCCCATGTGCCATGGGAGGGGCCCGGTAGGAAGTAATTGAAACATGGGCTCGGGTCTTTCCTGTGCTGTTCTTGTGCTAGTGAATAAGTCTCGCGAAATCTGATGGTTTTACAAAGGGGAGTTCCCTGTACAAGCTTTCTCTTGCCTGCTGCCATGTAAGACGTGTCTTGCTTCCCCTTTGCTTTCTGCCATGATTGTAAGGCCTCCCCAGGCATGCTGAACTGTGAGTCAATTAAACCTCTTTCCTTTATATATTACCCAGTCCTGGGTATGTCTTTATTAGCCATGTGAGAACAAACTGATACATCAGGAAAAGAGGAAAAAAAGGAAGAAAGAATAGCTGGTTAAAATGGAAAATAAATAGCAAGATAAAAGACTTAAATCCAACCATACTGATAATTGTATCATATATAATAACACTTGGGGAGAGTGCAGGGCAGGTGGCCAGAGAAAGCAGGTAATAATGAGAATCTTTGTGTTTGAAGACCTAAATGACAAACTGTTTGACCTCTGAAATGAGTATTAGAGAAGGCAGGAGGGTGATGGTTCTTGGTTCCTGAAAGTTGGATTGCCTGACCTACCCTGAGATAGTGGCAGAATTGGGGGCATGACCACCCCACCCACCAGCACCATCCCGTTACTGTGCACAGACCTGAACCTCTTCTTGGCTTCTGTTCAGCCCAGTGCTTCTCTCCTGGAGCCACCCTGATCTCTCACATGCTGTAGGGACCAGGGAATCCTGGGGCTGGAAGAGGAGAGGGTTCTGTATGTAGGTGGTAGGAGACCGAGCTGCATTCTGGAGAGGTGCAGCTGTGGCCTGAACTGAGTGATCCTGAGACCTTCAATTAAAGGTGGGAATTTCCAGCAGATGCCATAAAGTCAGGGATATCCTCCAACCCCCTTTGCAACAATGTAAGAGGACAGGTTATAAATATACTGAAATAATTTCTTTCTGGTTTAAAAACATTTCCTGCCCTGAGCTCCCTGAAAGCCCTGATCAGGCCACTGCATCACCCTCACGTTCATCATCTTTGTACCCCTCTCTCCTTCAACTCAAAGAAGGTTGCAAATTCCTAAGATTGTTGAGAGTCTACTGGGGAGACTACTTCCTCACCACCCACCCGTTCATCCATGGGTTCAATAAATTATTATTATTATCATCATCATCATTATTAAAGACAGGTGTCACTCTGTTGCCCCGGCTGGAGTGCAGTGGCACAATCACGGCTCACTGCAGCCTCAAACGCCTGGGCTCTAGTGATCCTCCCGCCTCAGCCTCCTGAGTAGCTGAGACCATAGGTGCACACCACCATGCCTAGCTCATTTTAAAAATTTTTTGTAGAGATGGGGTCTTACTACATTTCCCAGGCTGGTCTCAAACTCCTGGCCTCAAGCAATCCTCCTGCCTTGGCCTTCCAAAGCACTGGGATTACAGGCATGAGCCACCACACCCAGTCAAATCATTATTATTAAGCTACTGCGATGTACTAGACTCTGTGGGCAGTGTTGAGATGAGTGCAGAGTGGGTCAGAAATAGTCCTCTTCCCAAGAAGATCACTGAGGAAGCCCCCAGGCATGGTGAGGGACAGCATTGAATGGGTACAGTCTCTTCCTTGCAAACCAGTACCTTCCCTGCATTAGGTTGAGCTGTGTCTAACAGCAAACGTGAGGCTAGCCAGGACTTGTCATGGTGAGAATCAAGTCAGTATCAAAGCAGTGTTGGGCATCTGAATGTGTAACTCGAGGCTGAGGACTAGTAGAAACTGCTTCTGGTGTTCCTGCCCTCCCTCTTGGGGCTATCCCTACCCACGACTTCCAGGTTAGAGGCCTGGGCAGCCAGCTGCCTTTGAAGGGCTATTTCCCAGGGTTCCTTGCTGACTTCATACCTAGCCTCGGCCCCTCTGGAGGCTTCCTGGGGCTCTGACCTCCAGCCTGGGTCAACTTCTCCATAGGCAGCTCTAGGAGTATGGTTCAAGGAAGGGCAGAATGAGGAGCTCTGGGAGCCCATGGGCAGGGAAGTGGTGATTTGTAAATGACAGCATCTGATATTTCTCCCTCACTTTACAAAGCTTATTTGCTTCTTCCACTATTTGGCCTTCTCAGCTCCACCGTGAGGGCAACAGGACTCCTCATCAACATCCTGGTTTTACAGAAGTAGTTTTGTGTCTCTAGGTGAATTCAAGCAGATTGTCAGCCTTTATCCAGATTGCCCAGCCTGTGAGTGGCATCAGGACTGGGGTCTGAGCCTCTGATGCCCAGTCCCGGATGCATCTTATGACACCAAGATGCTGCCCATGGAGCCTCCAAGGCAGAGGGAGACCTCCTGTTCCAGGGTCAGCCTGGTTTCCACCCTCATGAAGTGGGAGAAGGGAGTCCTGCCCCGGAGGAGTCACCATCCTGTGATGCCCCGTGTCTACACAGCACATGGGGCATGCCCACTATTAGCCATATAGACTGCTTATATGCCATGCAGTCAGACTCTCAGATCACTGCCACCACCCTGTTCCCACCTTCAAAGAGGGCTATTTCGGGGGGTGAATACTTTGACAAGTGGATTGAGTGGGTACATGAGACCCTCCAAGATCGTCTTAAGTAACAACAGATGGTTGCTTCACTGCTTTCTAAGAAGGGTGAATTTATTTAACTTGTAGTGCAGTGTTTCTCAAAAATCTTGTCCTGCAAATTGCAGTAACAAATACATTTTTCATTGTGAAACTGGAATACATTCACATACATATATTGTTTGTGTGTGTGTGCACATATATCTATACATATAACAAAAGGTTTGATATAACAATACTTAACCTTACCACCTATAATGAATTCTGGATTTTTTATTCCATTTGGTTTCATTTCTTTTTATTCAGTGATGACCTACTAAATGATTTCACAGTCCACCAGAGGGTCATGGTCCACACCTGGAGACACTCCAATGGAGGTCTCTGCTGACTGAGTGCACTGGCTTGTGGCTGGAGGTGAGTGCTCAGGACCACAGAGGGATGGAACCTCTATAACTCAACAACAACAAAAAAACAAACAACCTGATTTTAAAAATGGGCAAAGAACTTGAGTAGACAGTTTCCAAAGAAGATAAGCAAATGGCCAATAAGCACATGAAAAGACGCTTAGTATCACTTATCATTAGGGAAATGCAAATCAAAACCACAATGGTACCACAATGGGTAATTTCATATCCATTAGGATGGCTATTATTTAAAACAACAACAACAACAACAACAAACCCAAGACCAGGCATGGTGGCTCACACCTGTAATCCCAGCACTTTGGGAGGCCAAGGTGGGTGGATCACAAGGTCAGGAGATCACGACCATCCTGGCTAACACGGTGAAACCCCGTCTCTACTAAAAATACAAAAAATTAGCCGGGCATGGTGGCAGGCGCCTGTAGTCCCAGCTACTCGGGAGGCTGAGGCAGGAGAATGGTGTGGATCTGGGAGGCGGAGCTTGCAGTGAGCCAAGATCGTGCCACTTCACTCCAGCCTGGGCGACAAAGCGAGACTCCGTCTCAAAAAAAAAAAAAATTAGTCGGACATGGTGGTGTGCACCTGTAGTCCCAGCTACTCAGGAGGCTGAAGTGGGAAGATTGCTTGAGCCAGGAGTTTGAGGCTGCAGTGAGCTATGATCATGCCACTACACTCCAACCTGGGCAACAGAGCCAAGACACAAAAGAAAGAAAAAAACAAAAACAAAACCAGAAAACAGCAAGTATTGGCAAAGTTGTGGAAACATTGGAACCCATGTGCATTGCTGTGAACTGTAAAATAGTGCGGCTGCTGGGGAAAAGGGTGTGGACGTTCCTCAAAACACTGAGCTTAGAACTACTATGTGATCCAGCAATTCCACTTCTAGGCATATACCCCAAAGAAGTGAAAGCAGGTCTTTGAACAGATATTTATATACCCATGTTCATAGCAGCATTATTCACAATGGCCAAGAAGGGAGAGCAACCCAAGTCTCTATGAATGGATGAGTAGACAAAATGTGGTATATACACACAATGAAAATATTCAGCCACAAAAAGGAAGGAAATTCTGACCAGTGTTACAATATGGGGAATCCTGAAGACATCATACTATGTGAAATAAGTCAGCCAAGGAAGGACAAATATTATGATTCTATTTATATGAGGTACCTGGAGTAGTCAAATTCATAGAGACAGGAAGTAGAATGGTAGTTGCCAACAGTTACTTGGGGAAGAGTATGTGGGATTAGTGTTTAATGGATACACAGTTTAAATTTGGGAAGATGAAAAAGTTCTGGAGATGGATGGTGGTGATAGTTGCAAAACCATGTGAATATTCTTAATGCTACATAAATGTACACTTAAAAAGGCAGGGTGTGGTGGCTCACACCTGTAATCCCAGCACTTTGGGAGGCTGAGGCAGGTGGATCACTGGTGGTCAGGAGTTCGAGACCAGTCTGGCCAACATGGTGAAAACCCGTCTCTACTAAAAATACATAATTAGGCAGGCGTGGTGATGCACGCCTGTAGTCCCAGCTACTCGGGAGGTTGAGGCACAAGAATTACTTGAACCCAGGAGGTGGAGGTTGTAGTGAGCGGAGATCGCACCACCGCACTCCAGCCTGGGCAACAAGAGTGAAACTCTGTCTCAAAATAATAATAATAATAATAAATAATGTACACTTAAAAATGGTTAAATGGCAAAATTTGTTATGTACATTTTACCACAATAGAACAAAAAAGATAGGTTTCACTTTTAAAATAGGATTTCCAACTTCTCTAAAAAATCAGATCTTATGACATCCTAGTCCACATTTTCTAAGGCAGCAGATCAGGGAAGTACTTGCCCCTTTAGACGGGGATGGAAATGAAGGGCTTTTCTTTTTGGAGAAACTGCCACTGGAAACTTCTAGATATGCAGCTTTGAAGCAAATGATTCTTGGGGAGAATCTGACTGCTTTGAAGTAACCTGTCTGCAGATATTTTAGAAGGAGAAATTCGGTTGTGAATTCTTCATGTAAATTATTTTGGGAGAAAGGTTTCTTCCCCTGCCTGTAGGCATTAGCTTTCTCCAGTCCTGACCAAAGCCTGCTTTGCCAGTGTGAGTGGAGTTCTTGGAACAAAACTCTATGTGGCCCCTTGTCAGCGACTGAAGCAGAGATGAAGCTTTTCAGGCCCTTCTGATTTCCTCTCCAGGTGTCTCCTGTTACTTCCAGAGCAAATGAACTCTCTCGCCCTTGTCTTCTCTCCCAAGCTTGCTCGCAAGGGGGCAGAGTGCCTGTCCCTGCTTTCTCACACCCTCACCCCAAGCTGAGCTGCTCTGTTCTGTGTGGCCGGAGGCCAAATCCTCAGACCTGACACCCAACAGCCCATGGGCCACATCTCTTCCTTCTACTCACGATACCTTGTCTTGTGTCCTGGCCCTCACTGTGTACAGGCTCCCTCTGGCTTTTGGCATAGAGTCCAAGACTCCTGCCCCCACCACCCCCAGGCTGATCTTCCTGAGCCCAGGTTTGGCGAAGGTACAGCCATGCTAAGAAGCCTTTGACGGGCTCTTTTGCGTAATGCCCCAACTCTCAGGCAGACATTTCCACCCTTCCCCAGCCGCACCCCAGTGTCTTTCTAGACATTGTCCTCTGCAAGTCTCTTGGCTACTGCCAAACCCACCTGCTCTCCACACCCAGACCTCAGACCGCTCTCCACCAGCAGGCCTTTGCCCGCAGTGTTCTCCCCATCCAGAATGTCTTACTTTCTTTCTGCTTATGATGACAGTCCATCTCTCAGTACCCATCATTACTACTCCCTCCCTGACTGGCACCTTGCCCACAGGGCTGCTCCCTCAGCTGAAGTCTGCAGTCACTCCGGCTGTGTCCTTTCCTGCCCCTTATCCCATCCCATTTTGAGTGCCAGATACGTTTCTGCTATTTTAAACCAGGGCCCTCTCTGAAACCACAAGGCATTGCTTGAAGTTGGATCTCCATAAAGATGTGATTGATTTTTATTTATTTGGATAAATTCTCCTTAATAAATAATACAACTTTCTACATTTTCCAGGTGACTTGCCTCCAAGTTAAGGTACTACATTGATGTGCCCTGAAACCTCATTTTCTTGTCTGAGTTTTCCTAAATTGCCTTATGTTCTTTCATTTATCTTCATCTCCTTCCCTCCCTATTGGTGTTCTGTTGTTACCCATGGAAGGTCTCAAACCATCCCCTACCTTGTTTAAACATCTTCAGGTCAACAATACATTATAAAGGGTATTCAAATAGGAAGAGAGGAAGTCAAGTTGCCTCTGTTTGCAGATGACATGATTTTATATTTACAAAACTCCATCATCTCAGCCCAAAATCTTCTTGAACTGATAAGCAACTTCAGCAGAGTCTCAGGATACAAAATCAATGTGCAAAAATCACAAGTATTCCTTTACACCAACAATAGGCAAGCAGAGAGCCAAATCATGAATGAACTCCCATTCACAATCGCTACAAAGAGAATAAAATACCTAGGAACACAGCTAACAAGGGATGTGAAGGACCTCTTCAAGGAGAACTACAAACCACTGCTCAAGGAAATAAGAGAGGACACAAACAAATGGAAAAACATTCCATCCTCATGGATAGGAAGAACTAATATCATG
This sequence comes from Rhinopithecus roxellana, assembly GCF_007565055.1. Lineage (NCBI taxonomy): Eukaryota > Metazoa > Chordata > Mammalia > Primates > Cercopithecidae > Rhinopithecus > Rhinopithecus roxellana. The sequence goes on from NC_044565.1 coordinate 101,339,808, forward strand.
AAAATAGCCATACTGCCCAAAGTAATTTATAGATTCAATGCATTCCCATTAAACTACCATTGACATTCTTCACAGAATTAAAAAAAAAAACTATTTTAAATTTCATATGGAATCAAAGAAGACCTCATATAGCCAAGACAATCCTCAACAAAAAGAACCAAGCTGGAGGTATCATGCTACCTGACTTCAAACTATACTACAAGGCTACAGTAACCAAAACAGCATGGTACTGGTACCAAAACAGACATATAGGGCAATGGAGCAGAGACCTCAGAAATAACATCGCACATCTACAACCATCTGATCTTTGAAAAACCTGACAAAAACAAGCAATGGGGAAAGGATCTCCTATTCAGTAAGTGATGCTGGGAAAACTGACTAGCCATATGCAGAAAACTGAAACTGAACTCTTTCCTTACACCTTATGTAAAAATTAGCTTGAGATGGATTAAAGACTTAAATGTAAAACCCCAAACCATAAAAACCCTAGAAGAAACCTAGGCAATACAATTTAGGACGTAAGAATGGGCAAAGACTTCATGACAAAAATGCCAAAAGCAATGGCAACAAAAGCCAAAATTCACAAATGGGATCTAATTAAACTAAAGAGCTTCTGCACAGCAAAAGAAACTATCATCAGAGTGAACAGGCAACCTACAGAATGGGAGAAAATTTTTGCAATCTACTCATCTGACAAATGTCTAATATCCACAATTTACGAGGAACTTAAACATATTTACAATAAAAAAAAAAAACATCAAAAAGTGGGGAAAGGATATGAACAGACATTTCTCAAAAGAAGACATTTACTTGGCCAACGAACATATGAAAAAAAGCTGAATATCACTGATCTTCAAAGAAGTGCAAATCAAAACCACAATGAGATACCATCTCGTGCCAGTCAGAATGGCAATTATTAAAAAGTCAGGAAACAATAGATGCTGGTGAGGCCGTAGAGAAATAGGAACACTTTTACGCTGTTGGTGGGAATGTCAATTAGTTCAACCATTGTAAGAAGACAGTGTGGCAATTCCTCAAGGATCTAGAATCAGAAATAGCATTTGACCCAGCAATCCAATTACTGGGTATATACCCAAAAGATTATAAATCATTCTACTATAAAGACACATGCACACATATGTTTATTGCAGCACTATTTATAAAGCAAAGACTTGGAACCAACCCAAATGCCCATCAATGATAGATTGGATAAAGAAAATGTAGTACATACACACCATGGAATACTCTGCAGCCATAAAAAGGAATGAGATCATGTCCTTTGCAGGGACATGGATGAAGCTGGAAGCCAGCATCCTCAGCAAAGTAACGCAGGAATAGAAAACCAAACACTGCATGTTCTCACTCATAAGTGGGAGTTGAACATTGAGAACACATGGACACAGGGAGGGGAACATCACACACCAGGGCCTTTTGGGGGTTGGGGGTGAGGGGAGGAAACTTAGAGGATGGGTCAATAAGTGCAGCAGACCACCATGGCACATATATCCTATGTAACAAACCTGCACGTTCTGCCATTATCCTCTTATTTATTTATTTATTTATTTTGAGACAGAGTCTCGGTCTGTCACCCAGGCTGGAGTGCAATGGTGCAATCTTGGTTCACTGCAACCTCCGCTTCCTGAGTTCAAGCGATTCTCCTACCTCAGCCTCCTAAGTAGCTGGGACTACAGCGGCCCACCACGACGCCCAGCTAATTTTTGTATTTTTAGTAGAGATGGGGTTTTGCCATATGGCCAGGCTGGTCTTGAACTCCTGACCTCAAATCTGAGGTCACTCCTGATCTGCCTGCCTCGGCCTCCCAAAGTGCTAGGATTATAGGCGTGAGCCTCTATGCCTGGCCCTGTTTTTGTTTTTGTTTTTAGCAGAAGTAAAGAAAAAAAAAAAAAAACCCAATACATTATAAAAGAGCCTATGATGAGCTTGGAAGGAAGGCTTAGGGATGGGATTCCTTCATTCTCGGCTTTCTTGGAAATGTCAGTTCCTAAACACCCTACTTTAGTGTGTTACCTGCCCACGGTTCCTCTCCCCCATTCCTCATGGGCTTGGGAGGCACAGCTGGTGTCTGTCGTGTTCTCTGCTCTATCTCTGGTGTCTGCCCAGTGCTTGACACATAGTAGGTGTTCAGTAAGTACTTTTTTTTTTTGAGATAGGATCTCACTCTGTTGCCCAGGTTGGAGTGCAGTAGGCACAATCCCAACTCACTGCAGCCTCGACCTCTCAAGCAATCCTCCCACTTAAGCCTCCCAAGTAGCTAGGACAGCCTCCCAAGTAGCTAGGCACACACCATCATTCCTGGCTAGTTTAAAAAAAAAAAAAAAAAAACAGTTGTAGAGATGGGGGGTCCCACTATGATGCCCAGGCTGGTCTTGAACTCCTGAGCTCAAGCAATCCTCTACCTCTGCCTCCCAAAATGTTGGAATTACAGGCATGAGCTACCTCACCCAGCCAAAAAATACTTTTTGAAAGACAGGGCTGGGCACAGTGGCTCACACCTGTAATCCCAGCACTTGGGGAGGCTGAGGTGAGTGGATCACGAGGTCAGGTGATCGAATCATCCTGGCTAGCACGGTGAAACTCCGCCTCTACTAAAAGTACAAAAAATTAGCCAGGCGTGGTGGTACGCGCCTGTAGTCCCAGATACTCGGGAGGCTGAGGCAGGAGAATCACTTGAACCCAGGAGGCAGAGGTTGCAGTGAGCCAAGATCGCACCACTGCACTCCAGTCTGGGCGACAGAGTGAGACTCTGTCTCAAAAATAAATAAATAAATAAATAATAAAAGAAAGAAAAACAGAAGAGGGGATGCCCCGCTTCCCACATACTCAATATTTAAAATCCCCCAAAGGAGTCATTACTCCTCTACATTTTCTCACCCACTTCCTGGGCCCTGTAAGTTGCCCTGTGCTCCAAGCTCTGGAAAGCCCCTTCTCCTCCTTCCTCAGTCTGCAATCTCTAAGTGTCTGGAGGCCCACACTTGGTCCTGCTTCCCTTTTGTCTAGGGGTAGGAAGCACAACCCAGACAATCTGACCTCAGATTTGCTTACAAATCCCAGCTGGAATGAAGAGCAGTTGCTTCAGGGTCTGAGCAGGGCTCCAGGTTGACAGACACATTTTGCCCACCAAGCACTCCCTGCGGTTGCCTCCTCCATCTCATCACCAAGCACTCCCGGCGGTTGCCTCCTCCATCTCATGGTGCTGTGGATTTGGCACTTCCCCAAGATGGTCCCAAGCTCGTGCAGGCATGGGCCCGAGAAGAGATTTCCCAGCTCACACTTCCTCTAAAGATCCTTCCCAGGCCAGGCAAAGTAGCCCATGGCCATAATCCCAGCACTTTGGGAGGCCGAGGTGGGAGGATTGCTTGAGCCCAAGAATTTGATATCAGCCTCAGCATAATGGTGAGAACCATTTCTAAAAATGAAATAAAGACTTTTCCCACGCCCACAAATATACAATCACCAGTTTGGAAATGTCTGCTTCCCAAAGGTCACATGGAGAGGCTTCTGGGATGCCGGCAATGTTCTCTTGATCTGGATGGTGGTTAAAGGATATTTGCCTTGTAATACTCATTAAGCCAGACATTGCTGTTTTATGTACTTCTCTGACTGCATTTTGTATTTTGCAATTTTTAAAAAGGCAAAAAAAAAAAAAAAAAAAAATCCTCCCATCCCCAAGACTTTAATCAAATCAATCCATGTTAAAGGAGCATGTGTCTGCACTCAGTCCCTGCTAGGGAAGGAGATTCTCATTTTCAAAGAAGTTTCCTAAAGGAAGCAAAAGCAAAAATAACTGGAAAAACAAACACTGAATCCAGCTCTGAATTGTAGCTGGAAAACAGACCATGCTGTCATTTGGAGGAGGAGTCCAGAGATCAAGGAGTGGTGGGGCTTAAACTGGGCCTGAATATATGGATAGGATTTATTAAGTGGAGGGAAACATAGCCAAGACAGCAGCATAAGCCAAAGCTGTTAAGTGGGACTGAGGCTGTGTTTAGGGGGAGGCCCCAGTAGTGAAGGGTTCACGAGAGCCAAGTCTGGCTTGGAGGGCCCTTTCTGCTGTCCCCAGCACAGGCGGAGTGGGTGCCACTTACAGTATCCGCCTGCTTCAGCGGTGTAGAAGTATCTGAGCCCTCGTGCAAGAACAGACATGTGTGTTTCACATTTCTTGGTTTGTTTTGTTGTTTTGCTTAAGTCACAAGCCCATGTGGGCTCATAATCTCTATCCCAGACAGACCGGAAGTTACATCTGCCAGACACATTACACAGGCACACGTGTTCCTGCAGAGGCACTTGCTCAATCCCTGCTTTTTAACTCTGCCCCACCCTGCAGCTGCCTTCATGTCCCAGCACTAATGAGCTATTTAGAAGTGGGGGTGCCGGGCGCGGTGGCTCAAGCCTGTAATCCCAGCACTTTGGGAGGCCGAGACGGGCGGATCACGAGGTCAGGAGATCGAGACCATCCTGGCTAACATGGTGAAACCCCGTCTCTACTAAAAATAGAAAAAACTAGCCGGGCGAGGTGGCGGGCGCCTGTAGTCCCAGCTACTCAGGAGGCTGAGGCAGGAGAATGGCGTGAACCCGGGAGGCGGAGCTTGCAGTGAGCCGAGATTGCGCCACTGCACTCCAGTCTGGGCGACAGAGCGAGACTCCGCCTCAAAAAAAAAAAATAAAATAAAAAAATAAAAAAAAATAAAAAAAAAAAGAAGTGGGGGTGCAGGGAGGGGACACGAGAACTCAGGACTGCAGATTCAGGCGCAAAGATGTGTGACAGACTGTGAGATGACTTCCACCTCATCCCCTGGAATTCAGGAACTTCCCCCACCATCACAAAGGATATGGCTGGCCACCTGAGACTGTGGGCAAAGGTACCATGAAGTGTTGTGGAGAGGACGGTCACTAACTCCAGGCAGGGCTGCTAAGTTTGTTACAAAGAGGCAAGACTAGAATATGTTTCCATTTTAGTGAGTGGAAACCTCATCATTCATAGGTATCCTGTACACACAGAACAACTGTGATGAAGAGTGAGGCCTAAATCAGAGGAGACGAGGACAGTAATAGTAGTAGTGGTCATGATGATGATAATAACTACCAGACATGAGGATTAACCACACCTAGCATTGTGCTAAACATCTCACTTCTTTCATTTAATCCTTATGATAATCCAATGATGTGGCTGCTATTATTTTTATTATACAGATGAGGAAACTGAGGCCTTGAGGGGTATACTGCCTTGCCAAAGTCATACAAATGGTAAGTGCAGAATCAGGATCTGAATTCTAGCAGTCTGACTGCAGAGCCCACGCCGACGCTGTGGAAGCTGGCGATGCCCATTAGGCCCTATCTGGGCATGAAGAGGATGTCCTCCCTCATGAGCTGGAACACAGCATCCCCTGTTGTGGGTGTGGCTCTCTTGAAGACCATCTGGTGAATTTTGCTTGTGCTGGTTTCCTATTCAACAACCTTCAGATTTGGCTTCACGTGCAACTCACATAGAAGGAAAGGAGGCCATGATCCACCAACATGACAGCTGTACTTTTCGTGAGTAAATTAGCAAACTGGCTGCCTGGGTCCCCATGCGTACCTGTTAAGGTGAGCCCACCCCAGAGCTAAAGGCTACCATGTGCCAACTTAACTGAGATTCTGAGTGTGCAAGGATAACCCTGGTCATGGCCCCAGGTGCCAAGGAAATCCCTTTTGGCCTCCTCTTGGCAAACTTGGCCAGCCTTCCCCAGTGACAGCCTGGCTGTTTGGATTCAAGCTGCCTGGTCAGACTGTAGGGGTCATCTGTGTGAAGACGGAATCAACAGTGCCAGGTTCCAGCGTGCATTCCAAGTTCCACATTCTGTGTGCAGACTCCCAGCGCCAGAGCAAAGGCAGGCCCCTGGCAGGAGACTGGTAAGGCTTCACCTAGTGTATTTCTTCCTATATACACGTAACCTGAGGCTTCGTGGACCTTGTACTCTCTCTGCTTTCATTGACAGTGGTTCCTAAAGCTGGTCAGCATCAGGGTTACCCAGGGAGCCTTAAAACACACACACACACACACACACACACACACACACACACACACACACACACACACTTGACTTGTCTTATTTAGGCACAGAAAATACTTTTGCTATAGTTACAAAAATGCAGGGTGTTTTTTTTTTTTTCATTTATTTATTTATTTTTATTTTTTCTTTATTTTTTCCTGGGCTGTCAATCCCATTTCTTTCTTTTTTTTTTTTTTTTAATTTTTTTATTATACTTTAAGTTCTAGGGTACATGTGCATAACGTGCAGGTTTGTTACATATGTATACTTATGCCATGTTGGTGTGCTGCACCCATCAACTCGTCAGCACCCATCAATTCATCATTTATATCATGTATAACTCCCCAGTGCAATCCCTCCCTCCTCCCCCCTCCCCATGATAGGCCCCAGTGTGTGATGTTCCCCTTCCCGAGTCCAAGTGATCTCATTGTTCAGTTCCCACCTATGAGTGAGAACATGCGGTGTTTGGTTTTCTGTTCTTGTGATAGTTTGCTAAGAATGATGGTTTCCAGCTGCATCCATGTCCCTACAAAGGACGCAAACTCATCCTTTTTTATGGCTGCATAGTATTCCATGGTGTATATGTGCCACATTTTCTTAATCCAGTCTGTCACAGATGGACATTTGGGTTGATTCCAAGTCTTTGCTATTGTGAATAGTGCTGCAATAAACATACGTGTGCATGTGTCTTTGTAGTAGAATAATTTATAATCCTTTGGGTATATACCCAGTAGTGGGATGGCTGGGTCATATGGTACATTTAGTTCTAGATCCTTGAGGAATTGCCATACTGTTTTCCATAATGGTTGAACTAGTTTACAATCCCACCAACAGTGTAAAAGTGTTCCTATTTCTCCACATCCTCTCCAACACCTGTTGTTTCCTGACTTCTTAATGATTGCCATTCTAACTGGTGTGAGATGGTATCTCATTGTGGTTTTGATTTGCATTTCTCTGATGGCGAGTGATGATGAGCATTTTTTCATGTATCTGTTGGCTGTATGAATGTCTTCTTTTGAGAAATGTCTGTTCATATCCTTTGCCCACTTTTTGATGGGGTTGTTTGTTTTTTTCTTGTATATTTGTTTGAGTTCTTTGTAGATTCTGGATATTAGCCCTTTGTCAGATGAGTAGGTTGCAAAAATTTTCTCCCATTCTGTAGGTGGCCTGTTCACTCTGATGGTAGTTTCTTTTGCTGTGCAGAAGCTCTTTAGTTTAATTAGATCCCATTTGTCAATTTTGGCTTTTGCTGCCGTTGCTTTTGGTGTTTTAGACATGAAGTCCTTGCCCATGCCTATGTCCTGAATGGTACTACCTAGATTTTCTTCTAGGGTTTTTATGGTATTAGGTCTAACATTTAAGTCTCTAATCCATCTTGAATTAATCTTCGTATAAGGGGTAAGGAAAGGATCCAGTTTCAGCTTTCTACTTATGGCTAGCCAATTTTCCCAGCACCATTTATTAAATAGGGAATCCTTTCCCCATTTCTTCTTTCTCTCAGATTTGTCAAAGATCAGATGGCTGTAGATGTGTGGTATTATTTCTGAGGACTCTGTTCTGTTCCATTGGTCTATATCTCTGTTTTGGTACCAGTACCATGCTGTTTTGGTTACTATAGCCTTGTAGTATAGTTTGAAGTCAGGTAGCGTGACACCTCCAGCTTTGTCCTTTTGACTTAGGATTGTCTTGGCAATGCGGGCTCTTTTTTGGTTCCATATGAACTTTAAAGCAGTTTTTTCCAATTCTGTGAAGAAACTCATTGGTAACTTGATGGGGATGGCATTGAATCTATAAATAACCTTGGGCAGTATGGCCATTTTCACGATATTGATTCTTCCTATCCATGAGCATGGTATGTTTTTCCATTTGTTTGTGTCCTCTTTTATTTCACTGAGCAGTGGTTTGTAGTTCTCCTTGAAGAGGTCCTTTACATCCCTTGTAAGTTGGATTCCTAGGTATTTTATTCTCTTTGAAGCAATTGTGAATGGAAGTTCATTCCTGATTTGGCTCTCTGCTTGTCTGTTACTGGTGTATAAGAATGCTTGTGATTTTTGCACATTAATTTTGTATCCTGAGACTTTGCTGAAGTTGCTTATCAGCTTAAGGAGATTTTGGGCTGAGACGATGGGGTTTTCTAAATATACAATCATGTCATCTGCAAACGGACAATTTGACTTCTTCTTTTCCTAACTGGATACCCTTTATTTCTTTCTCTTGCCTGATTGCCCTAGCCAGAACTTCCAACACTATGTTGAATAGGAGTGGTGAGAGAGGGCATCCCTGTCTTGTGCCAGTTTTCAAAGGGAATTTTTCCAGTTTTTGCCCATTCAGTATGATATTAGCTGTGGGTTTGTCATAAATAGCTCTTATTATTTTGAGGTACGTTCCATCAATACCGAATTTATTGAGTGTTTTTAGCATGAAGGGCTGTTGAATTTTGTCAAAAGCCTTTTCTGCATCTATTGAGATAATCATGTGGTTCTTGTCTTTGGTTCTGTTTATATGCTGGATTACGTTTATTGATTTGCGAATGTTGAACCAGCCTTGCATCCCAGGGATGAAGCCCACTTGATCATGGTGGATAAGCTTTTTGATGTGCTGCTGGATCCGGTTTGCCAGTATTTTATTGAGAATTTTTGCATCGATGTTCATCAGGGATATTGGTCTAAAATTCTCTTTTTTTGTTGTGTCTCTGCCAGGCTTTGCTATCAGGATTATGTTGGCCTCATAAAATGCGTTAGGGAGGATTCCCTCTTTTTCTATTGATTGGAATAGTTTCAGAAGGAATGGTACCAGCTCCTCCTTGTACCTCTGGTAGAATTCAGCTGTGAATCCATCTGGTCCTGGACTTTTTTTGGTGGGTAGGCTGTTAATTGTTGCCTCAATTTCAGAGCCTGCTATTGGTCTATTCAGGGATTCAACTTCTTCCTGGTTTAGTCTTGGGAGAGTGTAAGTGTGCAGGAAATTATCCATTTCTTCTAGATTTTCTAGTTGATTTGCATAGAGGCGTTTATAGTATTCTCTGATGGTTGTTTGTATTTCTGTGGGGTCGGTGGTGATATCCCCTTTATCATTTTTTATTGCATCTATTTGATTCCTCTCTCTTTTCTTCTTTATTAGTCTTGCTAGCGGTCTGTCAATTTTGTTGATCTTTTCAAAAAACCAACTCCTGGATTCATTGATTTTTTTGGAGGGTATTTTGTGTCTCTATCTCCTTCAGTTCTGCTCTGATCTTAGTTATTTCTTGCCTTCTGCTAGCTTTTGAATGTGTTTGCTCTTGCCTCTCTAGTTCTTTTATTTTTTTTTTTTTTTTTTTTTTTTTTTTTTTTTATTATACTTTAAGTTCTAGGGTACATGTGCATAACGTGCAGGTTTGTTACATATGTAAACTTATGCCATGTTGGTGTGCTGCACCCATCAACTCGTCAGCACCCATCAATTCATCATTTATATCATGTATAACTCCCCAATGCAATCCCTCCCTCCTCCCCCCTCCCCCCTCCCCATGATAGACCCCAGTGTGTGATGTTCCCCTTCCCGAGTCCAAGTGATCTCATTGTTCAGTTCCCACCTATGAGTGAGAACATGCGGTGTTTGGTTTTCTCTTCTTGTGATAGTTTGCTAAGAATGATGGTTTCCAGCTGCATCCATGTCCCTACAAAGGACACAAACTCATCCTTTTTTATGGCTGCATAGTATTCCATGGTGTATATGTGCCACATTTTCTTAATCCAGTCTGTCACAGATGGACATTTGGGTTGATTCCAAGTCTTTGCTATTGTGAATAGTGCCGCAATAAACATACGTGTACATGTGTCTTTGTAGTAGACTAATTTATAATCCTTTGGGTATATACCCAGTAGTGGGATGGCTGGGTCATATGGTACATCTAGTTCTAGATCCTTGAGGAATTGCCATACTGTTTTCCATAATGGTTGAACTAGTTTACAATCCCACCAACAGTGTAAAAGTGTTCCTATTTCTCCACATCCTCTCCAACACCTGTTGTTTCCTGACTTCTTAATGATTGCCATTCTAACTGGTGTGAGATGGTATCTCATTGTGGTTTTGATTTGCATTTCTCTGATGGCCAGTGATGATGAGCATTTTTTCATGTGTCTGTTGGCTGTATGAATATCTTCTTTTGAGAAATGTCTGTTCATATCCTTTCCCCACTTTTTGATGGGGTTGTTTGTTTTTTTCTCGTATATTTGTTTGAGTTCTTTGTAGATTCTGGATATTAGCCCTTTGTCAGATGAGTAGGTTGCAAAAATTTTCTCCCATTCTGTAGGTTGCCTGTTCACTCTGATGGTAGTTTCTTTTGCTGTGCAAAAGCTCTTTAGTTTAATTAGATCCCATTTGTCAATTTTGGCTTTTGCTGCCGTTGCTTTTGGTGTTTTAGACATGAAGTCCTTGCCCATGCCTATGTCCTGAATGGTACTACCTAGATTTTCTTCTAGGGTTTTTATGGTATTAGGTCTAACATTTAAGTCTCTAATCCATCTTGAATTAATCTTCGTATAAGGGGTAAGGAAAGGATCCAGTTTCAGCTTTCTACTTATGGCTAGCCAATTTTCCCAGCACCATTTATTAAATAGGGAATCCTTTCCCCATTTCTTGTTTCTCTCAGGTTTGTCAAAGATCAGATGGCTGTAGATGTGCGGTATTATTTCTGAGGACTCTGTTCTGTTCCATTGGTCTATATCTCTGTTTTGGTACCAGTACCATGCTGTTTTGGTGACTGTAGCCTTGTAGTATAGTTTGAAGTCAGGTAGCGTGACGCCTCCAGCTTTGTCCTTTTGACTTAGGATTGTCTTGGCAATGCGGGCTCTTTTTTGGTTCCATATGAACTTTAAAGCAGTTTTTTCCAATTCTGTGAAGAAAGTCATTGGTAGCTTGATGGGGATGGCATTGAATCTATAAATAACCTTGGGGAGTATGGCCATTTTCACGATATTGATTCTTCCTATCCATGAGCATGGTATGTTCTTCCATTTGTTTGTGTCCTCTTTGATTTCACTGAGCAGTGGTTTGTAGTTCTCCTTGAAGAGGTCCTTTACATCCCTTGTAAGCTGGATTCCTAGGTATTTTATTCTCTTTGAAGCAATTGTGAATGGAAGTTCATTCCTGATTTGGCTCTCTGCTTGTCTGTTGCTGGTGTATAAGAATGCTTGTGATTTTTGCACATTAATTTTGTATCCTGAGACTTTGCTGAAGTTGCTTATCAGCTTAAGGAGATTTTGGGCTGAGACAATGGGGTTTTCTAAATATACAATCATGTCATCTGCAAACAGGGACAATTTGACTTCTTCTTTTCCTAACTGGATACCCTTGATTTCTTTCTCTTGCGATTTCTTTCTCTTGCCTGATTGCCCTAGCCAGAACTTCCAACACTATGTTGAATAGGAGTGGTGAGAGAGGGCATCCCTGTCTTGTGCCAGTTTTCAAAGGGAATTTTTCCAGTTTTTGCCCATTCAGTATGATATTAGCTGTGGGTTTGTCATAAATAGCTCTTATTATTTTGAGGTACGTTCCATCAATACCGAATTTATTGAGCGTTTTTAGCATGAAGGGCTGTTGAATTTTGTCAAAAGCCTTTTCTGCATCTATTGAGACAATCATGTGGTTCTTGTCTTTGGTTCTGTTTATATGCTGGATTACGTTTATTGATTTGCGAATGTTGAACCAGCCTTGCATCCCAGGGATGAAGCCCACTTGATCATGGTGGATAAGCTTTTTGATGTGCTGCTGAATCCGGTTTGCCAGTATTTTATTGAGGATTTTTGCATCAATGTTCATCAGGGATATTGGTCTAAAATTCTCTTTTTTTGTTGTGTCTCTGCCAGGCTTTGGTATCAGGATGATGTTGGCCTCATAAAATGAGTTAGGGAGGATTCCCTCTTTTTCTATTGATTGGAATAGTTTCAGAAGGAATGGTACCAGCTCCTCCTTGTACCTCTGGTAGAATTCAGCTGTGAATCCATCTGGTCCTGGACTTTTTTTGGTGGGTAGGCTATTAATTGTTGCCTCAATTTCAGAGCCTGCTATTGGTCTATTCAGGGATTCAACTTCTTCCTGGTTTAGCCTTGGGAGAGTGTAAGTGTCCAGGAAATTATCCATTTCTTCTAGATTTTCTAGTTGATTTGCGTAGAGGCGTTTATAGTATTCTCTGATGGTAGTTTGTATTTCTGTGGGGTCAGTGGTGATATCCCCTTTATCATTTTTTATTGCATCTATTTGATTCCTCTCTCTTTTTTTCTTTATTAGCCTTGCTAGCGGTCTGTCAATTTTGTTGATCTTTTCAAAAAACCAACTCCTGGATTCATTGATTTTTTGGAGGGTTTTTTGTGTCTCTATCTCCTTCAGTTCTGCTCTGATCTTAGTTATTTCTTGCCTTCTGCTAGCTTTTGAATGTGATTGCTCTTGCCTCTCTAGTTCTTTTAATTGTGATGTTAGAGTGTCAATTTTAGATCTTTCCTGCTTTCTCTTGTGGGCATTTAGTGCTATAAATTTCCCTCTACACACTGCTTTAAATGTGTCCCAGAGATTCTGGTATGTTGTATCTTTGTTCTCATTGGTTTCAAAGAACATCTTTATTTCCGCTTTCATTTCGTTATGTACCCAGTAGTCATTCAGGAGCAGGTTGTTCAGTTTCCATGTAGTTGAGCGGTTTTGATTGAGTTTCTTAGTCCTGAGTTCTAGTTTGATTGCACTGTGGTCTGAGAGACAGTTTGTTATAATTTCTGTTCTTTTACATTTGCTGAGGAGTACTTTACTTCCAATTATGTGGTCAATTTTGGAATAAGTGCGATGTGGTGCTGAGAAGAATGTATATTCTGTTGATTTGGGGTGGAGAGTTCTATAGATGTCTATTAGGTCCGCTTGGTGCAGAGATGAGTTCAATTCCTGGATATCCTTGTTAACTTTCTGTCTCGTTGATCTGTCTAATGTTGACAGCGGAGTGTTGAAGTCTCCCATTATTATTGTATGGGAGTCTAAGTCTCTTTGTAAGTCTCTAAGGACTTGCTTTATGAATCTGGGTGCTCCTGTATTGGGTGCATATATATTTAGGAGAGTTAGCTCTTCCTGTTGAATTGATCCCTTTACCATTATGTAATGGCCTTCTTTGTCTCTTTTGATCTTTGATGGTTTAAAGTCTGTTTTATCAGAGACTAGGATTGCAACCCCTGCTTTTTTTTGTTCTCCATTTGCTTGGTAGATCTTCCTCCATCCCTTTATTTTGAGCCTATGTATGTCTCTGCATGTGAGATGGGTCTCCTGAATACAGCAGACTGATGGGTCTTGACTCTTTATCCAGTTTGCCAGTCTGTGTCTTTTAATTGGAGCATTTAGTCCATTAACATTTAAGGTTAATATTGTTATGTGTGAACTTGATCCTGCCATTATGATATTAACTGGTTATTTTGCTCGTTAGTTGATGCAGTTTCTTCCTAGCCTCGATGGTCTTTACATTTTGCCAAGTTTTTGCGATAGCTGGTACCGGTTGTTCCTTTCCATGTTTAGGGCTTCCTTCAGGGTCTCTTGTAAGGCAGGCCTGGTGGTGACAAAATCTCTAAGCATTTGCTTATCTGTAAAGGATTTTATTTCTCCTTCACTTATGAAACTTAGTTTGGCTGGATATGAAATTCTGGGTTTAAAATTCTTTTCTTTAAGAACGTTGAATATTGGCCCCCACTCTCTTCTGGCTTGTAGAGTTTCTGCCGAGAGATCTGCTGTTAGTCTGATGGGCTTCCCTTTGTGGGTGACCCGACCTTTCTCTCTGGCTGCCCTTAAGATTTTTTCCTTCATTTCAACTTTGGTGAATCTGGCAATTATGTGTCTTGGAGTTGCTCTTCTGGAGGAGTATCTTTGTGGCGTTCTCTGTATTTCCTGAATTTGAATGTTGGCCTGCCCTACTAGGTTGGGGAAGTTCTCCTGGATGATATCCTGAAGAGTGTTTTCCAACTTGGTTCCATTTTCCCCCTCACTTTCAGGCACCCCAATCAGACGTAGATTTGGTCTTTTTACGTAATCCCATACTTCTTGCAGGCTTTGCTCATTTCTTTTTCTTCTTTTTTCTTTTGGTTTCTCTTCTCGCTTCATTTCATTCATTTGATCTTCAATCGCTGATACTCTTTCTTCCAGTTGATCGAGTCGGTTACTGAAGCTTGTGCATTTGTCACGTATTTCTCGTGTCATGGTTTTCATCTCTGTCATTTCGTTTATGATCTTCTCTGCATTAATGAGTCTAGCTGTCAATTCTTCCACTCTTTTTTCAAGATTTTTAGTTTCTTTGCGCTGGGTACGTAATTCCTCCTTTAGCTCTGATAAGTTTGATGGACTGAAGCCTTCTTCTCTCCTCTCGTCCAAGTCATTCTCTGACCAGCTTTGATCCGTTGCTGGTGATGGGCTGCGCTCCTTTGCAGGGGGAGATGCGCTCTTATTTTTTGAATTTCCAGCTTTTCTGCCCTGCTTCTTCCCCATCTTTGTGGTTTTATCTGTCTCTGGTCTTTGATGGTGGTGACGAACTGATGGGGTTTTGGTATAGGTGTCCTTCCTGTTTGATAGTTTTCCTTCTGACAGTCAGAAGGACTCTCTGTTGGTCTGTTGGAGATTGCTTGAGGTCCACTCCAGACCCTGTTTGCCTGGGTATCAGCAGCAGAGGTTGCCGAAGATAGAATATTGCTGAACAGCGAGTGTACCTGTCTGATTCTTCCTTTGGAAGTGTCCTCTCAGGGGTGTACTCCACCCTGTGAGGTGTGGGGTGTCAGACTGCCCCTAGTGGGGGATTTCTCCCAGCTAGGCTACTCAGGGGTCAGGGACACACCTGAGCAGGCAGTCTGTCCGTTCTCAGATCTCAACCTCCGCGTTGGGAGATCCGCGGCTCTCCCCAAAGCTGTCAGACAGAGTCGTTCGCGTCTGCACCGGCTCCCGCTACTTCCCCTGTTGGTCTTCAGCTGTGCGCTGTCCCCAGAGGTGGAGACTACAGAGACAGGCAGGCTTCCTTGAGCTGCTGTGAGCTCCACCCAGTTCGAGCTTCCCAGCGGCTTTGTTTACCTACTTAAGCCTCAGCAATGGCGGGCGCCCCTCCCCCAGCCTCGCTGCTGCCTTGCGGATAGATCGCGGCAGACTGCTGTGTTAGCAGTGAGGGAGGCTTCGTGGGCGTGGGACCCTCCCGGCCAGGTGTGGGATATATTCTCCTGGAATGCCTGTATGCTTACAGCGCAGTATTGGGGTGGGAGTTACCCGATTTTCCAGGTGTTGTGTGTCTCAGTTCCCCTGGCTAGGAAAACGGATCCCCTTCCCCCTTGCGCTTCCAGGTGAGGCGATGCCTCGCCCTGCTTCAGCTCTCGCTGGTCAGGCTGCAGCAGCTGACCAGCACCGATTGTCCGGCACTCCCTAGTGAGATGACCCCAGTACCTCAGTTGAAAATGCAGAAATCACCGGTCTTCTGTGTCGCTCGCGCTGGGAGTTGGAGACTGGAGTTGTTCCTATTCGGCCATCTTGCTCCGCCCCCTCTCTCTAGTTCTTTTAATTGTGATGTTAGAGTGTCCATTTTAGATCTTTCCTGCTTTCTCTTGTGGGCATTTAGTGCTATAAATTTCCCTCTACACACCGCTTTAAATGTGTCCCAGAGATTCTGGTATGTTGTATCTTTGTTCTCATTGGTTTCAAAGAATGTCTTTATTTCTGCTTTCATTTCGTTATGTACCCAGTAGTCATTCAGGAGCAGGTTGTTCAGTTTCCATGTAGTTGAGCGGTTTTGATTGAGTTTCTTAGTCCTGAGTTCTAGTTTGATTGCACTGTGGTCTGAGAGACAGTTTGTTATAATTTCTGCTCTTTTACATTTGCTGAGGAGTGCTTTACTTCCAATTATGTGGTCAATTTTGGAATAAGTGCGATGTGGGGCTGAGAAGAATGTATATTCTGTTGATTTGGGGGTGGAGAGTTCTATAGATGTCTATTAGGTCCGCTTGGTGCAGAGATGAGTTCAATTCCTGGATATCCTTATTAACTTTCTGTCTCGTTGATCTGTCTAATGTTGACAGTGGAGTGTTGAAGTCTCCCATTATTATTGTATGGGAGTCTAAGTCTCTTTGTAAGTCTCTA
This sequence comes from Rhinopithecus roxellana, assembly GCF_007565055.1. NCBI lineage: Eukaryota > Metazoa > Chordata > Mammalia > Primates > Cercopithecidae > Rhinopithecus > Rhinopithecus roxellana. Next base: position 101,355,968 of record NC_044565.1, read on the forward strand.
AGGACTTGCTTTATGAATTTGGGTGCTCCTGTATTGGGTGCATATATATTTAGGATAGTTAGCTCTTCCTGTTGAATTGACCCCTTTACCATTATGTAATGGCCTTCTTTGTCTCTTTTGATCTTTGATGGTTTAAAGTCTGTTTTATCAGAGACTAGGATTGCAACCCCTGCTTTTTTTTGTTCTCCATTTGCTTGGTAGATCTTCCTCCATCCCTTTATTTTGAGCCTATGTATGTCTCTGCATGTGAGATGGGTCTCCTGAATACAGCAGACGGATGGGTCTTGACTCTTTATCCAGTTTGCCAGTCTGTGTCTTTTAATTGGAGCATTTAGTCCATTTACATTTAAGGTTAATATTGTTATGTGTGAACTTGATCCTGTCATTATGATATTAAGTGGTTATTTTGCTTGTTAGTTGATGCAGTCTCTTCCTAGCCTCGATGGTCTTTACATTTTGGCATGTTTTTGCAATGGCTGGTACTGGTTGTTCCTTTCCATGTTTAGGGCTTCCTTCAGGGTCTCTTGTAAGGCAGGCCTGGTGGTGACAAAATCTCTAAGCATTTGCTTATCTGTAAAGGATTTTATTTCTCCTTCACTTATGAAACTTAGTTTGGCTGGATATGAAATTCTGGGTTTAAAATTCTTTTCTTTAAGAACGTTGAATATTGTCCCCCACTCTCTTCTGGCTTGTAGAGTTTCTGCCGAGAGATCTGCTGTTAGTCTGATGGGCTTCCCTTTGTGGGTAACCCGACTTTTCTCTCTGGCTGCCCTTAAGATTTTTTCCTTCATTTCAACTTTGGTGAATCTGGCAATTATGTGTCTTGGAGTTGCTCTTCTCGAGGAGTATCTTTGTGGCGTTCTCTGTATTTCCTGAATTTGAATGTTGGCCTGCCCTACTAGGTTGGGGAAGTTCTCCTGCATGATATCCTGAAGAGTGTTTTCCAACTTGGTTCCGTTTTCCCCCTCACTTTCAGGCACCCCAATCAGACGTAGATTTGGTCTTTTTACATAATCCCATACTTCTTGCAGGCTTTGTTCATTTCTTTTTCTTCTTTTTTCTTTTGGTTTCTCTTCTTGCTTCATTTCATTCATTTGATCCTCAATCACTGATACTCTTTCTTCCAGTTGATCGAGTCGGTTACTGAAGCTTGTGCATTTGTCACGTATTTCTCGTGTCATGGTTTTCATCTCTGTCATTTCGTTTATGACCTTCTCTGCATTAATTAGTCTAGCTGTCAATTCTTCCACTCTTTTTTCAAGATTTTTAGTTTCTTTGCGCTGGGTACGTAATTCCTCCTTTAGCTCTGAGAAGTTTGATGGACTGAAGCCTTCGCTCATCTCGTCAAAGTCATTCTCTGACCAGCTTTGATCCGTTGCTGGCAATGGGCTGCGCTCCTTTGCAGGGGGAGATGTGCTCTTATTTTTTGAATTTCCAGCTTTTCTGCCCTGCTTTTTCCCCATCTTTGTGGTATTATCTGTCTCTGGTCTTTGATGATGGTGACGTACTGATGGGGTTTTGGTATAGGTCTCCTTCCTGTTTGATAGTTTTCCTTCTGACAGTCAGGACCCTCAGCTATAGGTCTGTTGGAGATTGCTTGAGGTCCACTCCCGACCCTGTTTGCCTGGGTATCAGCAGCAGAGGTTGCAGAAGATAGAATATTGCTGAACAGCAAGTGTACCTGTCTGATTCTTCCTTTGGAAGCTTCCTCTCAGGGGTGTACTCCACCCTGTGAGGTGTGGGGTGTCAGACTGCCCCTAGTGGGGGATGTCTCCCAGCTAGGCTACTTAGGGGTCAGGGACCCACCTGAGCAGGCAGTCTGTCCGTTCTCAGATCTCAACCTCCGCTTTGGGAGATCCACGGCTCTCCCCAAAGCTGTCAGACAGAGTCTTTCGCATCTGCACAGGCCCCCGCTGCTTCCCCTGTTGGTCTTCAGCTGTGCGCTGTCCCCAGAGGTGGAGTCTACAGAGACAGGCAGGCTTCCTTGAGCTGCTGTGAGCTCCACCCAGTTCGAGCTTCCCAGCGGCTTTTTTTACCTACTTAAGCCTCAGCAATGGTGGGCACCCCTCCCCCAGCCTCGCTGCTGTGTTGCGGATAGATCCCCGCAGACTGCTGTGTTAGCAATGAGGGAGGCTCCGTGGGCGTGGGACCCTCCCGGCCAGGTGTGGGATATATTCTCCTGGTGTGCCTGTCTGCTTAAAGCACAGTATTGGGGTGGGAGTTACCCGATTTTCCAGGTGTTGTGTGTCTCAGTTCCCCTGGCTAGGAAAAGGGATTCCCTTCCCCCTTGCGCTTCCAGGTGAGGCGATGCCTCGCCCTGCTTCAGCTCTCGCTGGTCAGGCTGCAGCAGCTGACCAGCACCGATTGTCCGGCACTCCCTAGTGAGATGACCCCAGTACCTCAGTTGAAAATGCAGAAATCACCGGTCTTCTGTGTCGCTTGCGCTGGGAGTTGGAGACTGGAGCTGTTCCTATTCGGCCATCTTGCTCTGCCTAAAACAGGGTTTTTTTTTTTTTTTTTAAAAAAAGTACATCCTAAAGTAACGAATGGAGTGGATGGGCTAAATAAATTTTCTTTCTGACTTCCAACAACATTTTGTAAGGTTGAACCCAAGGGTTTGGTCTTTGTCACAAACACTGGGTGGTTTTTCCACCAAGCTCGGTAAGTGGTACAGCCTTCTGGGATAGCATGTGTATGTGTGTGTGTGTGCGCGTGTGTGTGTGTGTTTGTATAACAAATGTTTAAGAGGATGGTATAGTACTGTTAACTGTATGCACATTACCGTACAGCAGGTCTCTAGAACTTTTTCATCTTGCATCACAAAAATTACACCCATTGAACAGAACCCCATTCCCCTACCCCCACCCCTGGAAACTGTCATTCTATAAATATTTCCTGGTTCCATGAGTTTGACTACTTTAAATATCCTATAAGTGGAATCATGCAGTATTTAATCTTCTATGATGGGCCTATTTTACTTAGAATTATGTCCTCAAAGTCCATCTATGTTGTGACATGTGACAGGATTTTCTTCCTTTTTAAGGCTTTATAATATTCCATTTTATGTATACACAACATTTTCTTTATCCATCCATCAATAAGCATGTAGATTGTTTCTACTCTTGGCTATTTTGAATAATGCTTCCCTGAACATTGGTGTGCAAACATTTCTTCAAGATTCTATTTTCAGTTCTTTTGAATAAATACCCAGAAGTGGGATTGCTGGATTATATGGTAATTCTATTTTTAACTTGTTGAATAACCACTATACTGTGTTCCATAGCAGCTGCATCATTTTACATTCCCACCAACCCAGTGCACAGGAGTTCCAGTTTCTGCACATCCTTGCCAACACTTGTTATTTTCTTTTTCTTTCTTCTTTTTAAAAAAATAATGACCATCCTATCAGGAGTAAAGTTATATCTCATTGTGCTTTTGCTTGGCATTTCCTTGATGATTGATGTTGAGCATGTGTTTTCCTATGCCTGTTGGCCTTTGTATGTCTTCTTTTGAGAAGTGTCTACTCAGGTGTTTTGCCCATTTTAAAATCAAGTTTGTGGTTGTTGCTTTTGCTTTGAGTTGTAAGAGTTCCTTATGTATTCTGGATATTAACTTCTTATGAGATGTACGGTTTGCAAATATTTTTCCCATTCCCATTGGTTACCTTTTCACTCTGTAGATTGTTTGATTTGCTGCACAGACGCTTTTAAATGTTACGCAATCTCATTTGTCTATTTTTGCTTTTGTTGTCTGTGCTGTGTCATATGTAAGAAATCATCATCAAGACCAATGTTATGAAGCTTTTCCCGCATGTTTCTTTCTAGGAATTTTACTGTTTCGGGCCTTATGTTTAAGTCTTCAATCAATTTTTAGTTGATTTTTGTGTATGCTTAAAATAAGGGTCCCTTTTCATTCTTTTGCATATGGATATCTAGTTTTCCCAACATCATTTATTGAAGAGACTATCCTTCCCCCATTATGTAGTCTTGGCACCCTTATTGATGATCATTTGATTGTAAATGTGGGGTTTATTTCTGGGCTCTTCATTCTTTTCCATTGGTCTATATATCTAGGTTTATGCCAGTACCATACTGTTTTAATTACTTTAACTTTGTAGTATATTTTGAAGTCAGGAAGTGTGAGACCTCTAGCTTTGTTGCTCTTTCTCGAGATTGTTTTTGGCTATTTGGGGTCCTTTGTGATTCCATATGAATTTTAGAATTCTCCCACCCTATTTCTGCAAAAAATACCATCAGGATTTTGATAGGGATTGCACAGAATCTGTAGATCATTTTGATTAGTATGGACATTTTAACAATATTAGTTCTTCCAACATATGAACACGGGATGTCTTTCCATTTATTTGTGTTTTTAACTTCTTTAAGCAATGTTTTATAGTTTTCAGTAAACAAGTATTCTAGTTCCTTGAGGTGTGAAGTTAGGTAACTTATTTGAGAGTTTTTTTTTTTTTAATGTAGATGTTACTACTATAAACATTCCTCTTAGAATTGCTTTTGCTGCACCTCATAAGCTTTGGTATGTTGTATTTTCATTTTCATTTGTTCTCAAGATATGTTCTAGTTTTCTTTTTGACTTATTCTTTAAAAAAATTTTTTTTTAGAGACAGGGTCTCATTCTGTTGCCCAGACTGGAGTGCAGGGGCACCTCATTAGCTTATTACAGCCTCACACTCCCAGGTTCAAGCGATTCCTGCTTCAGCCTCCCAAAGTGTTGGGATTATAGGCATGAGCCACTGCACATGGTCTGACTTATTCTTTAACCCTTGGTTGTTCAAAAATGTGTTGTTTGATTTCCACATATGTGTGAGTTTTCTAATTTTCCTTTGGCTATTGATTTCCAGTTTCATCCCATACAGTTGGAAAAGATACCTGGTGTGATATCAATCTTCTTAAATTTATTGAGATTTGTTTTATAACCTAACATGTGATCTGTCCTAAAGACTGTTCCATGTGCACTTCAGAAGAATGTGTGTTGTGCTGCTGTTGGGTGGGATGCTCTGCATATATGTCTTTAAGGTCCATTTAGTCTATGGTGTTGTTCAAGTTCTCTGTTTCTTTACTGATTTTCTGTCTGGATATTCTCTCCATTTTGACAGTAGGGTATTGAAATCTCCTACTATTATTGTATTGCTGTCTATTTCTTCCTTTGGTTCTGTCAATGCTTGCTTCATATATTTGGGTGCTCCGATGTTGGATACATATATAAATGTTCTATCTTCCAGGTGAATTGACCCTTTTATCATTATATAATGTCTTTGTCTCTTATGACAGTTCTTGACTTAAAGTCTATTTTGTCTGACATAAGTATGGCCACCCCTGCCCTCTCTTGTTACTTTTGCATGGAATATATTTTTCCATCTTTCACCTTCAGCCTGTGTGTGTCCTTAATTTCTTTTTTTTTCTTGAGATGGAGTCTCACTCTGTCGCCCAGGCTGGAGTGCAGTGGCACAATCTTGGCTCACTGCAAGCTCTGCCTCCCCAGTTCACACCATTCTCCTGCCTCAGCCTCCTGAATAGCTGGGACTACAGACGCCCACCACCATGCCTGGCTAATTTTTTTGTATTTTTAGTGTTAGTCAGGATGGTCTCGATCTCCTGACCTCCTGATCTGCCCACCTTGGCCTCCCAAAGTGCTGGGATAACAGGCATGAGCCACCACACCCAGTCTGTGTGTCCTTAATTTCTAAAATTAATCTCTTGTAGACAGCAAATAGTAAGCTCTTGTTTATTTTGTTAATCCATTCAGCCACTCTATATCTTTTGATTGGAACATTTAATCCATTTATATTTAAAGTAATTACTGATAGAGAAAGACTGACTGTTGCCATTTGTTAACTGTTTTTTTGTCTCATGGCTTTTTGACTCTCTTTTCCTCTCTTGCTATCTTCCTTGTGTTTGACTCTCCCACACCTGCCCCCAGCCCCCGGTGGCAACATACTTCAATCCTTTTCACATTTTATTTTGTGTAACTTCCATAAGTATTTTCTTTATGGTAGCTGTGGGCTAACATGAAACATGTTGTAATTTTAACTGTCTATGTTAAGCTGATGAATTAACTTCAATCACAAGCAAAAACTCTTTTTTTACCCCCCCAACATTGTTATTGATATCACAAATTACATGTTTTTATATTATGTATCCATTAACACATTTTTGTAGTTGTGGTTACTTTTTATACTTTTGCCTTTTAACTTTTTTAAACAAAAAAGTATTAATTAATTAATTAATTTTGCCTTTTAAAATTTTATTTTTAGTATATGTGCTGCTGAAGCGAGCACTAAAATTTTATTTTTATGAACGGTAACTATTGCCAGTGCTATAGCTATCTAATAAGAGCATTTTACATTTAATATGAGTCACATGAAAGGCCTATATCAATTTTACAAAAAAATTAATTATGAATAGCTGTTTCATACAGCTTTAGCTCAAGCTAAGAAAACACCGTTCTTTTTTTTTTTTATTATTATACTTTAAGTTCTAGAGTACATGTGCACAACATGCAGTTTTGTTACATATGTATACAGGTGCCATGTTGGTGTGCTGCATCCATTAACTTGTCATTTACATTAGGTATATATCCTAATGCTATCCCTCCCCCTTCCCTCCTCCCCACAATAGGCCCCGGTGTGTGATGTTCCCCTTCCTGTGTCCAAGTGATCTCATTGTTCAATTCCCACCTATGAATGAGAACATGCGGTGTTTGGTTTTCTGTTCTTGCGATAGTTTGCTGAGAATGATGGTTTCCAGCTACATCCATGTCCCTACAAAGGACACGAACTCATCCTTTTTATGGCTCCATAGTATTCCATGGTGTATATGTGCCACATTTTCTTAATCCAGTCTGTCATTGATGGATATTTGGGTTGATTCCAAGTCTTTGCAATTTGGAATAGTGCCACAATAAACATATGTGTGCATGTGTCCTTATAGCAGCACGATTTATAATCCTTTGGTATATACCCAGTAATGGGATGGCTGGGTCAAATGGTATTTCTAGTTCTAGATCCTCGAGGAATCGCCACACTGTCTTCAACAATGGTTGAACTAGTTTACAGTCCCACCAACAGTGTAAAAGTGTTCCTATTTCTCCACATCCTCTCCAGCACCTGTTATTTCCTGACTTTTTAATGATTGCCATTCTAACTGGTGTGAGATGGTATCTCATTGTGGTTTTGATTTGTATTTCTCTGATGGCGAGTGATGATGAGCATTTTTTCATGTGTCTGTTGGCTGTATAAATGTCTTCTTTTGAGAAGTGTCTGTTCATATCCTTTGCTCAATTTTTGATGGGGTTGTTTTCTTCTTGTAAATTTGTTTGAGTTCTTTGTAGATTCTGGATATTAGCCCTTTGTCAGATGAATAGATTGCAAAAATTTTCTCCCATTCTGTAGGTGGCCTGTTCACTCTGATGGTAGTTTCTTTTGCTGTGCAGAAGCTCTTTAGTTTAATTAGATCCCATTTGTCAATTTTGGCTTTTGTTGCCATTGCTTTTGGTGTTTTAGACATGAAGTCCTTGCCCATGCCTATGTCCTGAATGGTACTACCAAGCTTTTCTTCTAGGGTTTTTATGGTTTTAGGTCTAACATTTAAGTCCATAATCCATCTTGAATTAATTTTCGTATGAGGAGTAAGGAAAAGATCCAGTTTCAGCTTTCTACTTATGGCTAGCCAATTTTCCCAGCACCATTTATTAAATAGGGAATCCTTTCCCCATTTCTTGTTTTTGTCAGGTTTGTCAAAGATCAGATGGTTGTAGATGTGTGATATTATTTCTGAGGGCTCTGTTCTATTCCATTGGTCTATATCTCCGTTTTGGTACAAGTACCATGCTGTTTTGGTTACTATAGCCTTGTAGTATAGTTTGAAGTCAGGTAGTGTGATGCCTCCAGCTTTGTTCTTTTGGCTTAGGATTATCTTGACAATGCAGGCTCTTTTTTGGTTCCATATGAACTTTAAAGCAGTTTTTTCCAATTCTGTGAAGAAAGTCATTGGTAGCTTAATGGGGATGGCATTGAATCTATATATTACCTTGGGCAGTATGGCCATTTTCACGATATTGATTCTTCCTATCCATGAGCATGGAATGTTCTTCCATTTGTTTGTGTCCTCTTTTATTTCACTGAGCAGTGGTTTGTAGTTCTCCTTGAAGAGGTCCTTCTCATCCCTTGTAAGTTGGATTCCTAGGTATTTTATTATCTTTGAAGCAATTGTGAATGGGAGTTCACTCATGATTTGGCTCTCTGTCTGTTATTGGTGTATAAGAATGCTTGTGATTTTTGCACGTTGATTTTGTATCCTGAGACTTTGCTGAAGTTGCTTATCAGCTTAAGGAGATTTTGGGCTGAGATGATGGGGTTTTCTAAATATACAATCATGTCATCTGCAAATAGGGATAATTTGACTTCTTCTTTTCCTAATTGAATGTGCCCTAGCCAGAACTTCCAACACTATCTATGTTGAATAGGAGTGGTGAGAGAGGGCATCCCTGTCTTGTGCCAGTTTTCAAAGGGAATGCTTCTAGTTTTTGCCCATTCAGTATGATATTGGCTGTGGGTTTGTCATAAATAGCTCTTATTATTTTGAGATATGTTCCATCAATACCGAATTTATTGAGCGTTTTTAGCATGAAGGGCTGTTGAATTTTGTCAACGGCCTTTTCTGGATCTATTGATATAATCATGTCGTTTTTGTCTTTGGTTCTGTTTATATGCTGGATTACGTTTATTGATTTGTATATGTTGAACCAGCCTTGCATCCCAGGGATGAAGCCCACTTGATCATGGTGGATAAGCTTTTTGATGTTCTGCTGGATTTGGTTTGCCAGTATTTTATTGAGGATTTTTGCATCAATGTTCATCAGGGATGTTGGTCTAAAATTCTCTTTTTTTGTTGTGTCTCTGCAGGCTTTGGTATCAGGATGATGTTGGCCTCATAAAATGAGTTAGGGAGGATTCCCTCTTTTTCTATTGATTGGAATCGTTTCAGAAGGAATGGTACCAGCTCCTTCTTGTACCTCTGGTAGAATTCGGCTGTGAATCTGTCTGGTCCTGGGCTTTTTTTGGTTGGTAGGCTATTGATTATTGCCTCAATTTCAGAGGCTGCTATTGGTCTATTCAGGGATTCAACTTCTTCCTGGTTTAGTCTTGGGAGAGTGTATATGTCCAGGAATTTATCCATTTCTTCTAGGTTTTCTAGTTGATTTGCGTAGAGGTGTTTATAGTATTCTCTGATGGTAGTTTGTATTTCTGTGGGGTTGGTGGTGATATCCCCTTTATCATTTTTTATTGCATCTATTTGATTCCTCTCTCTTTTCTTTATTAGTCTTGTTAGCAGTCTATCAATTTTGTTGATGTTTTCAAAAAACCAGCTCCTGGACTCATTGATTTTTTGAAGGGTTTTTTGTGTCTCTATCTCCTTCAGATCTGCTCTGATCTTAGTTATATCTTGCCTTCTGCTAGCTTTTGAATGTGTTTGCTCTTGCTTCTCTAGTTCTTTTAGTTGTGATGTTATGGTGTCAATTTTAGATCTTTCCTGCTTTCTCTTGTGGGCATTTAGTGCTATTAATTTCCCTCTACACACCGCTTTAAATGTGTCCCAGAGATTCTGGTATGTTGTATCTTTGTTCTCATTGGTTTCAAAGAACATCTTTATTTCTGCCTTCATTTCATTATGTACCCAGTAGTCATTCAGGAGCAGGTTGTTCAGTTTCCACGTAGTTGAGTGGTTTTGATTGAGTTTCTTAGTCCTGAGTTCTAGTTTGATTGCACTGTGGTCTGAGAGACAGTTTGTTATAATTTCTGTTCTTTTGTATTTGCTAAGGAGTGCTTTACTTCCAACTGTGTGGTCAATTTTGGAATAAGTGTGATGTGGTGCTGAGAAGAAGTATATTCTGTTGATTTGAGGTGGAGAGTTCTGTAGATGTCTATTAGGTCCACTTGGTGCAGAGTTGAGTTTAATTCCTGGATATCCTTGTTACCTTTCTGTCTCATTGATCTGTCTAATGTTGACAGTGGAGTGTTAAAGTTTCCCGTTATTATTGTATGGGAGTCTAAGTCTCTTTGTAAGTCTCTAAGGACTTGCTTCATGAATCTGGGTGCTCCTGTATTGGGTGCATATATATTTAGGATAGTTAGCTCTTCTTGTTGAATTGATCCCTTTACCATTATGTAATGGCCTTCTTTGTCTCTTTTGATCTTTGTTGGTTTAAAGTCTGTTTTATCAGAGAGTAGGATTGCAACCCTTGCCTTTTTTTGTTTTCCATTTGCTTGGTAGATCTTCCTCCATCCCTTTATTTTGAGCCTATGTATGTCTCTGCATGTGAGATGGGTCTCCTGAATACAGCAAACTGATGGGTCTTGACTGTTTATCCAGTTTGCCAGTCTTTGTCTTTTAATTGGACCATTTAGTCCATTGACATTTAAGGTTAATATTGTTATGTGTGAATTTGATCCTGTCAGTATGATATTAGCTGGTTGTTTTGCTTGTTAGTTGATGCAGTTTCTTCCTAGCATTGATGGTCTTTACATTTTGGCATATTTTTGCAATGGCTGGTACCAGTTGTTCCTTTCCATGTTTAGTGCTTCCTTCAGGATCTCTTGTAGGGCAAGCCTGGTGGTGACAAAATCTCAGCATTTGCTTGTCTGTAAAGAATTTTATTTCTCCTTCACTTATGAAACTTAGTTTGGCTGGATATGCTATTCTGGGTTGAAAATTCTCTTCTTTGAGAATGTTGAATATTGGCCCCCACTCTCTTCTAGCTTGTAGAGTTTCTGTCGAGAGATCTGCTGTTAATCTGAAGGGCTTCCCTTTGTGGGTAACCCGACCTTTCTCTCTGACTGCCCTTAACAATTTTCCTTCATTTCAACTTTGGTGAATCTGACAATTATGTATCTTGGAGTTGCTCTTCTCAAGGAGTGTATTTGTGGTGTCCCCTGTATTTCCTGAATTTGAATGTTGGCATGCCTTGCTAGGTTGGGGAAGTTCTCCTGGATAATATCCTGCAGAGTGTTTTCCAACTTGGTTCCATTCTCCCCGTCACTTTCAGGCACCCCAATCAGACGTAGATTTGGTCTTTTCACATAATGCCATATTTCTTGGAGGCTTTGTTCATTTCTTTTTACTCTTTTTTCTCTAAACTTCTCTTCTCGCTTCATTTCATTCATTTGATCTTCAGTCATTGATACTCTTTCTTCCAGTTGATCAAGTTGGTTACTGAAGCTTGTGCATATGTCACGTAGTTCTTGTGTCATGGTTTTCATCTCTGTCAGTTTGTTTATGGACTTTTCTGCATTGGTTATTCTTGTTATCCATTCTTCCATTCTTTTTTCAAGGTTTTTAATTTCTTTGCACTGGGTACGTAGTTCCTCCTTTAGCTCTGAGAAGTTTGATCGACTGAAGCCTTCTTCGCTCAGTTCATCAAAGTCGTTTTGCGTCTAGCTTTGTTCCATTGCTGGCAATGAGCTGCGTTCCTTTGGAGGGGGGAGATGTGCTCTCGTTTTTTGAATTTCCAGCTTTTCTGCACTGCTTTTTCCCCATCTTTGTGGTTTTATCTGCCTTTGGTCTTTGATGATGGTGACTTACTGATGGGGTTTTGGTGTGGGTGTCCTTTCTGTTTGTTAGTTTTCCTTCTAACAGTCAGGACCCTCAGGTGCCGGTCTGTTGGAGTTTGCTTGAGGTCCACTCCATACCCTGTTTGCCTGGGTATCAGCAGCAGAGGCTTCAGAAGATAGAATATTGCTGAACAGCAAGTGCTGCTGTCTGATTCTTGCTCTGGAATCTTTGTCTCAGAGGTGTACCCAGCCGTGTGAGGTGTGAGGTGTCAGTCTGCACCTAGTGGGGGATGTCTCCCAGTTAGGCTACTCAGGGGTCAGGTACCCACTTGAGCAGGCAGTCTTTCCTTTCTCAGATCTAAACCTCTATGCTGGGAGAACCACTGCTCTCTTTAAAGCTGTCAGACAGGGACATTTACATCTAAAGAGGTTTCTGCTGCTTTTTGTTTAGCTATGCCCCGTCCCCAGAAATGGAGTCTACAGAGGCAGGCAGGCCTCCTTGAGCTGTGGTGGGCTCCACCCAATTCAAGCTTCCCAGTGGCTTTGTTTACCTACTTAAGCCTCAGCAATGGCAGGTGCCCCTCCCCCAGCCTCACTGCCACTTTGCAGTTAGATCTCAGACTGCTGTGATAGCAATGAGGGAGGCTCTGTGGGCTTGGGACCCTCCAGGCCAGGGATATAATCTCCTGGTGTGCCGTTTGCTAAGATCCTTGGTAAAGCACAGTATTAGGGTGGGAGTTACCTGATTTTCCAGGTGTTGTGTGTCTCAGTTTCCCTTGACTAGGAAAAGGAATTCCCTTCCCCGTTGTGCTTCCCAGGTGAGGCAATGCTTTGCCCTGCTTCAGCTCTCGCTGGTTGGGCTGCACCCATTGACCAGCACCAACTGTCTGACACACCCCAGTGAGATGAACCCAGTACCTCAGTTGAAAATGCAGAAATCACCCGTCTTCTGTGTCACTCACACTGGGAGCTGGAGGTTGGAGCTCTTCCTATTCGGCCATCTTGGGCGCCCCCCCCACCTTTTAACTTCTATACCAGAATTAAAAGTGATTTACATACCACCATTACAGTATTACAGTATTCTGTATTTGCCAGTAGCTTTATCTTTACTAGTGAGCCTTATACTTTCATATGCTGTCTAGTGGCCTTTTGTTTCAAATGGAAAGATTCCCTTTAGTATATCTTGTAAGGTAGGTAGGTCTAGTGGTGATGAACTTCCTCAGCTTTTGTTTATCTAGCAAAATCTTTAGTTTTCTTTCATTTTCGAAGGACAGTTTTTCCAAATATAGTATTCTTGAATAGCAGGGTTTTTTTTTTTTTTTTTTTTTCAGCCCTTTGAATATATCATCTTACTCTTTCCTGTACTACAAGATATCTACTGAGAAATCCACTGGTAGTCTTATGGAAGCTCCCTTATATGTGATGAGACTCTTTTCTCTTTCTGCTTTCAAAATTATCTGTCTTTGACTTTTGACAATTTGATTATAATGTGTCTTGATAAGGACTTTTTTGGGTTTATCTTAGTTCAAGTCCATTAGACTTCTTGAATGTGGATAGACATTTCCCTCCCCAGATTTGAGACGTATTTGGCCATTATTTCTTTAAAAACTTTCTATCCTTTTTTCCCAGCCTTCTTTTGAGACTCCCATAATGCATATATTGGTCTGCTTGATGGTGTCCCATAAGTCTCTTAGGCTTTCTTTACTCTCTCTCATTCTTCTTTTTTTTTTTTCTCCTTTGACTGGATAATTTCAAATGTTGTACCTTCAAGCTCACTGATCGTTTCCTGTTGAACTCCTCTAGTGAGTTTTTTCAGTTCAGTTATTGTATTCTTCAGCTCCAAAATTTGTTTGGTTCTTTTTCATATTTTCTATATCTTTTTTGATATTCTCATTTTGTTCATACATCCTTTTCCTGGGCTTGTTGAGCATCCCAGGAGCCTTTTAAAGATATGGATTCCCAGACCTTACTGGCAGAGATTCTGATTCAGTAGGCATAGGGTTGGGGCCTTAAAAGCTATATTTTCTTTTTCTTTTTTCTTTTTATTTATTTATTTATTTATTTTTTGAGACAGAATCTCACTCTTGTCACCCAGGCTGGACTGCAATGGCACAAGCTCAGCTCACTGGAACCTCCACCTCCCAGGTTCAAGTGATTCTCCTGCCTCAGCTCCCTGAGTAGCTGGGATTACAGGCAGCCACCACCACGCCCAGCTAATTTTTGTATTTTTAGTAGAGATGGGATTTCACCATGTTGGCCAGGTTGGTCTTGAACTATTGGCCTCAGGTGATCCACCCAGCGTGGCCTCCCAAAGTGCTGGGATTACAGGCGTGAGTCACCACGCTAAAAGCTATGTTTCTTAAAGATCCTCCAAGTGGTTCAGATATACGTCCAGGTTTGGAAATCACTTCCAGTAAAAAGACCACCTTCAATCTCTCCCCCTTCCCTTATATGAGCTCTAGGGAAGTGGGGAGGTCTAGACTTATATAAAGTATATAAAGTTTTGTTTTGTTTTTTGAAACAGAGTCTTGCTGTCACCAGGCTGGAGTGCAGTGGTGCGATCTCAGCTCACTACAACCTCCGCCTCCTGAGTTCAAGCAATTCCCCTCCCTTAGCCTCCTGAGTAGCTGGGACTACAGGCATGCGCCACCATGCCTGGCTAATTTTTTTTGTATTTTAGTAGAGACGGGGTTTCACCATGTTGGCCAGGATGGTCTCTATCTCCTGACCTCATGATCCACCTGCCTTGGCCTCCCAAAGTGCTGGGATTACAGGCGTGAGCCACTGTGCCCAGCTATAAAGTTTTTAAATATAAGCTTCTGGGAAGTGAATAGATAATGGATAGAATATGCAGACAGAAAATCAGTAAAGAAACAGAGAACTTGAACAACACTATAGACCAAATGGACCTTACAGACATATATGCAGAACATTCCAACCAACAGCAGCACAATACACATTCTCCTCAAGTGCATATGGAACATTCTTTAGGATGGATCTCATGCTAGGTTACAAAGCAAATCTCATCTCTCCAAGGCGCCATTTTCTGCTTAGTAGTATTCCTTTTCTCTGTATCATTTGAAGGTTCTTACAACCCTCCTACCTCCAGGCAGCCTTTCTGGATTAAATCCTGGCTGACCACGAGTTTCTTAAGACTTTCCCCAACCCTCCTGACCCCAAAATGTGGATATACTTTCCATTTATATATTAATTTGGTGTTTCTATGCTGTTGGCTTGCTATCTGAGTCTCAGGCCACTGCTCCATAGAGAGCTTCTGGACTAGGTCTGCCCTAACTGTCTCATTATTATTTGATGACAATGATAGTGAGTGTAGCAGGGATGGAATTCTGGAGACCCAGGTTCAAGTCTCTGTTCTTCTACAGTATAAACTTGGATAAATTGTGTTCCCTCTCTGAACCTCAGTTTCCTCATCTGTGAAGTGAGGGGTATATATACAGTCTCTGCAGTCCTCCTCTAAAGCCTCTGACTTTCTCTTTCGTCCTGTTGTTCACTGGTATAGCTGAGAAAGTGAAATTCCAGAGACACTCCTGAAATTGTCCTAAGTTAAAGGAGCCGAACAGTGTGCCAGCTCCCTCTCTGTCATCCCCTCTGAGAGTAGCCATGGCCCTGAGTGATGTCGATGTGAAAAAGCAGATTAAGCACATGATGGCTTTCATTGAGCAGGAAGCCAATGAGAAAGCAGAGGAAATTGATGCCAAGGCTGAGGAAGAGTTTAACATTGAGAAAGGACGCCTTGTGCAAACCCAACGACTGAAGATTATGGAGTATTATGAGAAAAAGGAGAAGCAGATAGAGCAGCAGAAGAAAATCCAGATGTCCACCATGAGGAATCAGGCAAGGCTGAAAGTCCTGAGAGCCCGAGATGACCTCATCTCGGATTTGCTCAGTGAGGCGAAGCTGAGACTCAGCCGGATTGTGGAGAACCCAGAGGTCTACCAGGGGCTTCTGGATAAACTGGTGCTCCAGGGTCTGCTCCGACTGCTGGAACCTGTGATGATTGTGCGCTGCCGGCCACAGGACCTCCTCCTGGTGGAGGCTGCTGTGCAAAGAGCCATCCCCAAATACATGACAATTTCCCAAAAACATGTGGAGGTCCAGATTGATCAAGAGGCATACCTGGCTGTGAATGCAGCTGGAGGTGTGGAGGTCTACAGTGGCAATCAGAGAATAAAGGTTTCAAATACCTTGGAAAGCCGACTGGATCTCTCAGCCAAGGAAAAGATGCCAGAAATACGAATGGCCTTGTTTGGTGCTAACGCCAACAGAAAGTTCTTTATATAAGCCTCTGGGAAGTGAAGCTAGTGTTGAACCACCAAACCACAAAAGTTTAAGTTTTGGGGGGAAAGGAAACTAGTAGTGTTTCCTCCTCTTTGGTGCTCTGATATTGTTCTGTTTTTCTTCATGAAATACCCCTTGGATGGCTAAAGTGTTAACTTTGAAATAAAGCCCAAATTAATGCTCAGAATTCAAATTCTAATTCTTCCATACACGCCACAGCTTCTGGTCCATTCTGCAGTCTGGGATGAGGGGAGTGATGACATCTGCTCTTCAGCTTGGCCTCAGGTGGTGAATGTGTGAGATGTGAATAGTGTTCTTGGCCTGTGGATCTGGTTTAATATGCGTATGAAGTGTGTTTTTCTTCCTTTGTTTCAGCTTCAGTACCCAAACTTATGTTATTTAATGAGGTCTAGAGGTTTTCCTCACATGTCCAGAATCAACTTAATGGGCATCCAACCAGCACAATCACACAGGGACCCATGCTCCGAAGGGCCCAGCACCTGGGGTTTAGTGATCTGTATTTGCTGCCCTGAAATTCCTAATTTCCTCTTTGAATGTGTGTTTTGTAAGTGACACTTGATGGAACATTGGGGCAAGTGCCAGGGGTTTGGAGTCTTGGCTCACGCATGGTACTGACTCCCAAAATCTACCTACCTTCTTTGGATGGGTTGTTGGCTAACCATTTCCCAGTCCTCTGGTGCCCTGAGGCCCAGCCTTCCTCCACCTCACCCAGTGAGCACTGCTTCCCTCTGCCCCTGGCGGGGGCCTGGTGTACATGCAGGGAGGGTCAGAATGGGGTTTCATGCTCTGTGGAGTTTCAGGGCCAGAAATCCCTGCCCAAGGCTGGCAGCTCCGTGGCATATTCAGTAGACAACTTGGGGGAAGGGGTGAGTCTCTTACCCACCATATACTGAGCCCGTCCTGGTGTAGAGGTTTAAAGACCCTAGGAGTTACTGTCTGCTATAGGGCAGCCCGCTCACTGGAAGGAGAGATGCCAGCTCAGCTTCCCTGATCCTGGCCCAGGCCCACACTGGTGGCTAGTGGGAAGGGGGAGCCAACCACTGCCAAACTTGCCGCACCAGAGTCTTAGGGCAGGACCCTCAGGAGCTTGTGAATGTCTGCACTTGTCCTGCAAAGTATCCCTGTGCCTGGCAGCATCCTCCCTTGGATAGTTCAGTGCCTGGGGGAACTTGGATGCATCTTTTCTGGCCCGTGTGAGGCACCTTCTGGGAGGAGCCAGGAAATACAGATTATATAATTTTTGTGATTTGGCATGTAGGCACTGCACAATAGAAAAGTAAATGGTAGAATTCATGCTAATAATTTAAACTTTAAATGGTAGAATTCATGTTAATAATTTAAATTTTCTTCACTTAAAAAGACATTAAATAGCAAATAAACACTGTGAAAAGTCAAGAAGAGACTACAGAAGAAAGAAAAAAGCTTTATACTTTAGTGCCGTTCATGGCACTTCTTTCCTGCTTTTTGAACAAAGAATCTCACCTTTTCTTTCTTCTTCTTCTTTCTTCTTCCTTCTTCCTTTTTCCTTCTTCCTTCTTTCTTCTTCTTTCTTCTTTCTTCCTTTCTTCTTCTTCCGTCTTCTTCTTCTCCTTCTCCTTCTCCTTCTCTTTCTCCTTCTTCTTCTTCTTTTTTGAGATGGAGTTTCTCTCCTGTTGCCCAGGCTAGAGTGCAATGGCACAATAGTGGCTCACTGCAAACTCCGCCTCCCGGGTTCAAGTGATTCTCCTGCCTCAGCCTTACAGGCTCATGCCACTATACCCGGCTAATTTTGTATTTTCAATAGACACGGGGTTTCACTATATTGGCCAGGCTGGTCTTGAACTCCTGACCTCAGGTGATCCACCCGCCTCAGCCTCCC
Organism: Rhinopithecus roxellana; assembly: GCF_007565055.1. Classification (NCBI taxonomy): domain Eukaryota; kingdom Metazoa; phylum Chordata; class Mammalia; order Primates; family Cercopithecidae; genus Rhinopithecus; species Rhinopithecus roxellana. Next base: position 101,373,715 of record NC_044565.1, read on the forward strand.
AAAGTGTGGAATTACAGGTGTGAGCCACCATGCCTGGCCAGATCTCACATTTTCATTTTGCACTGGGCTCTGCAGATTACATAGCGGGTTCTGCATAAGTATGTGTGATTTAAGGTCTAGTCCATACCTGATGTTGCTTTATTTATTAAAATAGAATTTTTTTGAAGAAAAGAAATCCCAAGATGCTCTGCTGAGGGCAAAGGTTGGCCTGTGTGGTTAGGACTCTGTAAGGAACAGAAACTTCATGAAACTCAAACACAAAGTAAGGGATAGGCTACTAGTGCATGGGGGTGTCTCACAGAACCCAGAACAGGAATCCTTCGTGATCTCAGGAGAGGGCTGGAACTGGGACTCAGAAAGCCATCTGAAATCCTTTATGTGGCCATTTTTCTTTCTTTAAGGAGTGACTTTCTCTGTTGCCCAGTTTAAATGGTAGAGTATGCATGCCCCACAGTTCCAAAGTTGACATGTTATAGTTCCAGAAACAAACTTGCTTCTCTTGAAGTCCATTCCACTTTCCCAGGAGGGAATCTATTTGGCCAAACTGGGGTCAGGTGTCTACCTATGGTCCAGTTGGTGTCTGGGGCAGTTCTGAGAGAAAGAAGGGTCTTTGTCAGCTGGACAGACTCCCCACAGGGTGTCTTCTATGTGAGCCCTTTTGAGTTTCAAATTTAGTCATTCAATGAGCATTTTTTTTTTTTTTGAGACGGAGTCTAGCTCTGTCGCCCAGGCTGGAGTGCAGTGCCTGCAATCTCAGCTCACTGCAACCTCTGCCTTCTGGGTTCAAGTGATTCTTCTGCCTCAGCCTCCCAAGTAGCTGGGACTACAGGCACGTGCCACCATACCTGGCTAATTTTTGCATTTTCAGTAGAGACAGGGTTTCACCATACTGGTCAGGCTGGTCTCGAACTCCTGACTTCATGATCTGTCTGCCTCGGCCTCCCAAAGTGCTGGGATTACAGATGCAAGCCACTGCACCTGGCCTCAATGAACATTTTCTAAATGCCAGTGATGAGCCAGGCACTGTGGAGTCATAGACACATAAACAGATGATGATCATGATAATGATACAATGTGGCAAGTGCCAGCCTAGTGCTGATGGGAAACCCTGTGGGAAGACGGTGGCAGGAAGGGAGGGTAACAGAAGGGTTCCTGGGCGCTGGCAGTTGAGCTGGGGAAAACCCTCCAGGCAAAGGAAGGAAAGCATGTGCCAAAGCCCTGAGGTGTGAAAATGCAGGGCGCATTAGAGGAGCTTTGTGTAGTTTGGGGTGATGGAATGTGAGGGGTGAGGAGGAAGAGACCATGGATGAAGGTGGAAAGATGGGCCTCATTACAGGGTATTGCTCTGGAGGTTGGTGGGGTTTTTTGTTTGTTTGTTTTTGTTTCTGTGTGTGTGTTTGTTTTATTTTGTTTGTTTTTGAGACAAAGTCTTGCTCTGTTGCCCAGACTGAAGTGCAGTGGTGTGATCTTGGCTTACTGCAACCTCAGCCTCCTAGGCTCAAGCGATCCTCCCACCTCAGCAGGTTACAGCAGGAAGTAGGAGCCAAATTTCCAGAAGGGGATAGACTGGGGGCTTGGTCCCCAGCCCTGAGTAGCTGGGACTACAGGCATGCACCACCGCACCTGGCCAGTTTTTTTTATTCTTTGTAGAGACGGGTCTCACTCTGTTGGCCAGACTGGTCTTGACGTTCTGGGCTCAGGCAATCCTCCTGCCTTGGCCCCCCAAAGTGTTAGAATTACAGGCGCGAGCCACCACACCTGGCTTGCTTGGGAGTTTTGACTTAATTCTGGTGGGTGAGTGATAAGGAGGTCATTGAGGGACTTTAAGAGTGAATGAAACAACGAGAGCAGGACTTTCAGAAAGATTATTCCAGTGTCGCTGTGGGTGGAGGACACATTAATGCGGGGGAGAGACTGGAGGCAGGGGGCTCCCCGTGAGAGCACGGGGGCTATTTATCAGCCTGAGTGAGAGGTGAAAATAACCTTACCCGCTCTTTCGCTCTTTCGTGAGGCAGGTGAACTTCATGATACAAAGGTGGAAGAGATTAGAATCAGTGACTTCTGTCCTATGCCTCCTCCCTTCCCCCACCCCAATATATTTATTTTCACTTGTCCAGGCTTGAGGCTTTATTACAGTTTCATATCATCTTACAGTTTTTTCTTATGAGAGTCTCCTTACCCTCCGAGCTTCCCCCCCGCCCCTCCTCACCATCATTCCAGGCCCAGCAAAGCACCCACTTCCCAGCTCATCAAGCCCCCAGCCCCTCCCCTTCCAGGAAGTCAGCCCCCACTTCCTGCTGTAACCCGGGAGTGTCTGAACCCCCTCGGCCTACCCTAGCTCTGGGCCCCTGAGCCACCCTCAATCTGTTAGCTGCTCCCAACATCAATTCACCTCCCCCAAAAATGGACAGTCGTAGGTTTTATGAAAGGTTTTGTGGGAAGTTGAGGAGAGCATTGCATCGTACCTATGGGACAAACTTTCCCCTAAGTCGCATTTAAGCATCTCTATGTTTTCCAACCTTTCTCTCTGCTGGAGCTGCCACATGTTAGCTCTTTCTCCCCCAGCGTTCTCCTTCAACCCCGTGGGTTCCAGCCTTTTCCTCACCATGTCCCCTCAGCAACACAAAAACCCTGGCCTCCCGCAGTCTCTGGATGTAGGGACTGTGTCTCTCATCCAGGACTCATCTCATCACATAGGGACTGTGTCTCTCATCCAGTGCGTGAGGACTTTTCACACACTGCTTTTCTCTACTGTCAGCAACTTTATCTACTGTGTCTCATTTTTTTAGACACAGCTCCTTATGGACAGAGACTGTGTCTTTTCTCTTTTTTACATCCCCTGCTGCTGTGTTACTTTAGTGCCTAACACAGTAGGTTCTGAACAAGTGTTGATCATTGTTATATTCTTCTCTCCAGGCCTAGCTCTGGGTTATGGATGGAGGACTCCAGAGCCTCTCTCCTCTCCTAGTCCATAGATTTGGCCATAAAAAAAGGGCAAGGATGTGAGATGGTGGTCAGGGGAAAGGTGGTGCATTGTATTCCAAGGATCCTTCTGGACAAGAAAATACCCTATCGGTCCCAGGGAAAGACTGTGGATGGGAACAGCCTGAAATTCAGGCAGGATGTGCCCCCTGCCTCACTTCAGTCCAGTGGTTGGTTACTCCTGGGCTTGCCTGAGGGTTTATTGAGTCCCATCCCTCCATGGGAAACAGATGGAAGGGGTTTTGCTTTGGACCTAGGTGCAGAGGCAGGAGGCTCTGGAGGGACTGGGCCTGGTCTGTGTCCTCCACGGGGGCCTCAGCCATGGGAGAGGCACATCTTAGCCTTCATGTCTATGTGGCCATCAAGGCAAGACTTGACTTTTGGGGTGGGCTACCTGTCACCATCCTGTTGAGCTCCGACAACTATGGCCCTGTAGAGGTCTTTACCTTAGAAAAGTTTGCACTGGGTGCATTCTCTTAGTTGAGTGAATGGTACAAACTAACATGCATCCTTTATTGGCATTAACAACCTCCCCTCTAGAAGACATGTTCCTTGTGTAAGCTCCTTGGTCCCGTGAGCCAAAAGGAGCAAACTGTTAAAACGGCAGGCAGGCACAACCCTTCCCCACACCTCTCCTCATTAACACTTCCTTCCCAGGCGCAAGAGAAGCTGTCTGCTACTGATGCAGAGGCTTTGCTTATGGTGATGGGACTGCTGTAGACTCACTCCCTGCTGGGGAAGACCTGGAGGAACTGAACACACAGCAAGGAGGTCCTGCCCCACATGCTAGGAGGCCAGCTGCCTCCTGAGGATGGTAGGCAGAGTAACTTGGTGAAGGAAGAGTGTGGATTTGGTTCTGATCCTGAGCTGCCTGGAGAGCCAGAGATGGAGGGGATGCTTTGACTGTGTGGCAGGACCTCAGAGAAGGCAGTGGAACCAACAGAAAATGCTGCAGGGCTTCGTCTCTGACCCTGGGCTCATAGGGCCCCTGGAAGTGGGTCAGCAGATCAACTCTGGGCCCAAACACACACACCCCCCACCACCTCTAGGGAGCAACTGCAGCCCCTTCCTGGGCTCCCCAGGGACATTGCTCAAGTCTTTGCCCCCATCCTATGCTCTCCCCAGTCCACCCAGACACCCCTTCCAATTAACGAGTTCATCTCTGAAACCACACCTGATACTGATAGCACTGAAAGGACTCTAGTCTCACCTCCCACCCCCACCTTCCTATGGGCAGTCCTAAAGCACGATAAACCCTCACCTTTCCTGGCACCCAATGCTTTCCTGCACAATCGCACAGCTCACCCAGTGGTCTTGCCTTACAGAACAGCAATATGTCAACCTAAAAGGTAGAAGCAGAGACAAAATTAATATAAGTAGAGAGTTTATTTGGGTCAAGTTTGAGGATTGCAACCTGTGAGCATAGATTCAAGTTGCCCTAAATATACACTCTGATTAGCTGAAGTTACAAGCAGATTTTTAAAGGCAAAAGCAGAACATAGGGCATGGGTTGATATAAAGTTGTTTGTCAGGAATTCTCATTGGTTTACATAAATAACATTGATTTGATTGGCTGTACATTGTTAAGCTACAGAGTGTGGGTTACAGTGTCTGGTAGGGCATTATTAGGTTGATCTATAGCTACTGTGGTATAGCAAGCAGCTTCAAGAGACAAACACATTGTTCAGAGCGGGGCAGTTGGACATGACTGCTGTCTCGTTTTAGTGTCTCTCTGGGCCTGATCATTAAAAGGACTTGTATTCCTCAGATAAAGTTTCTTTTCTTAACTCCTTTCATTGAGAGTTGAGTTACTCTGCTTCCCGCTGCGGATGCAGCAAAAGGGGATCAGTCTAGATAGGCCCTGGGCCCGGCTCCCCACACCCTCCAGCACATCCTTGGAGTGAGGGCACCGAGCACATGCTTTTGTCTCTGGGAGATGAGCCTTTAGAGGGTGATGTTTGACTCACTCTAGTTCCTACCAAACCTGAGTGGATTCATGTCCTGGAGATTACAGAAGGTTTAGAGCATGAAGGGACCTTAAGAGCCAAATGTTTGTCTGAATCTGAAGCCCAGAGGAAGCCAGGAAGTAGTCCAGGGTCATCACCAGCTAAGAAGCCTCCTGGGACTGCAAACAGAAAGCCTGAAAAGACTAAGTTGTCATCATTCATTTTATGAAAAACTTGCTGTACAGAAGCTTAAGAACTTTGGCTTCCAGAAGGACAGAGGACAGAAAGTGCGTGACCACAGCTGGGTCCTTGGAAAATCCTTCCTTTCTCCTTCCCAGGGTATTGTGACCTCAGGGCTCAGTAAAAATGAAGGCCCACAGAGAAGGGGTGCCTGTGGGTGACTGCACAAGGGATGTGACTTGAGGGGCCCAGGGAAAGACTGGAAGGAAGAAAGAAAGGAAGGGAGAGAGGGAAGGAAGCGGAGGGGAGGGAGCAGAAACAAAATGGGCTGGGGTTCAACTGGTAGAAAGAGAACAATAGGGAGGGTTTGAAGATTTTTTTCTTTGCTTGTTTGGAAATTGAACCCTGGGTTTTCATTCAGTTAAATTCAAATCAGTAGACCTCTTATTCATTCATTCATTTGACAAATATTTATTGAGTAGTTATCAAGTGTCAGGCACTCTGCCAGGCACTGCATCCCTTGCAATGAACAAGACAGTTAAGGCCCAGCTTTCACAAAGGAACATTCTAATGTGAATGAAGCAGGGAGGGGTGGGTACAGTGGGAGGGGTCAGGTAAACCCTAAACAAGTGGGCAGGCGATGACTTGGGATTGGTTTAAGTGTTAATGAGAAGTAAAGGGTTATAGGCAGCATGGCCTTCCATGACCCCGGCTCAAGGAAGGCCTCTTCCTAAATCTACCTTGCACCTAAAGGAAGCGAAGGAGCCAGCCACAAAAACAGAAGAAGGGGAGGAGGGAACTGGGGAGATAGGAAGGGCATTCATTCTAAGCAGAGGGAACGGCAAGCGCATCACGTCTGTCTTGGATTGTTTGGGCTGCTATAAGAAAATATCTTAGACTGGGCAATTTATAAACAAGACAAATTCATTGCTCACAGTCTGGAGGCTGGGAAGTCCAAGATCAAGGCACCTAATCTCATTCATGAGGAGCAGAGTCCTCCCGATCTAAATCACCTCCCAGAGGCCCCACTTCTTAACACTATCACATTGGGGATTAAGTGTCAACATAGGAATTTTAGGGGGACATCGACATGCAGACCACAGCAACACTTGAACCATAGGGGTATCAAGGCGAAAACAGCTCTGCTGGTGTAAGGAGCAGGAAGGAGACCAATGGGGCTTCACTAAGTGTGTGGAGGAGAAGGAGAAAGGATAGGGCTTTTGTGGGTCTTGTGGGTGGCATTTAAGGAATTTGGATTTATCCTAACTAGAGTGGGAAGCCACTGGGAGCTCCAAAGTATGTAAGGGGTACGGCCCCATTTTACTGTATGCCGATTCTTGCACTTGCCTCTCCCCTTCCTTGCTCAAAATAACTCTCAACAACTCCACAGAAGTAGGAAAGCCAATGCCCTATCGTCAGCCAGCTCCGACCAATGCACACTTCAAACATTTTTTTCTGGAAAGCCCCCTGTAAATAGCCTTTGGGGCCAATGATATCCCTTTTCCTCGCAAAGAATACCATTCACTTCACCTATATGTCTTTAGTAGCGGAAATGACTAACATTATGATAATCCCACCCCAAGGCAGGAACAAACACACGTACTATTTACAGAAATCCTTCAGGCCAGCTGAGGAAGCATCACCTGATCCACACACTGTCACCTCCCTTTCTCCTTACTGGGGACCCTCATCTGCCAGCAGGACTGCTAAACCTAGGCTTAGCTCCCCCTTCTAAATTTTTGTGCCATTACCACACCTCCATACCTTTCAGTTTTCTCTTAGTTCTTTAAAGTATGCTTAAATGTCTCGACTGCTTGAGTTGAGAGGCACCTCTTCCTGCCTCCTTCTACCTTCCAGAAACTTTCCCACTGTGCTGTGGAATCCTCAGACTCGGACATCTCCTGGACTCTCAGCCCACTGGTTTGTTTCATGTTCTTCGGAGTTCGGGTTTGTTGCCCTGGAGAGATGACCACCCCTTTACCTGAGACTTCCCAGATTTTTCCCACTTTGAGTCATGAGGTTCACCAGCCCCACCAAGGGACTGGGGAGTGGGGTGAGGGCTAGGGTACTGGCTCTGGCCCCATAAAAATCAGAAAGAAATGATAAGCAAGAAGGGTACTGGGTATATGTTGAATGAATGAATAGAGCCTGGCTTTGTGGAATTGTGGCCCTGTCTTTGATGGATTCCTTTGGGCTTTAGATTGGACTCACTCCCCCATTTTCTCCAGCTGTTGTGTGACCCTGGCAAGTCACATCTCTATTAAGTGAGGGACCAGGGGCCCATAACCAACTTTCCTGGGGCTCTCCAGGCCCCCAATCCCCACCCCAGTGCTGGCTTCACCAGCTGTCACTGATCCTTGACCTCTTCTCATCTCTCTTTCCAGGTTTATTTCACTGATACCAGTCTGGTTTGCAACTGGTTTTTGGCACATTCTGGCCTCAGGGATCCTTGCTTCTCTTGTGGGCAAGGTTGTGCCTTAAACTGCAAGAAGAGGATAAACTACAAATCTACTGGCCTCTCTCTCCATCCAAGAGCAGAGCATGTTCCCAGAGAGACTGCTTTTGGGGACAAGGGTGGCTGTGTGTGTATGGTTGGGGGAAGTGGGTGTGTGGATGAGTATGGAGAGTGCAGGAAAATGCTTTATGCCTTTGACTTCCCACTCTGAAGACAAAGAGCATTAATAGGCATGTTTCCTGCCTCCAGGCTTACCCGCTAGAGAGAACCTACACTTGGATCTTGGGTTTGGAGTCTTTTTTTTTTTTTTTTTTTTTAATGATTATAGCTTTTCTTTATTTTTTATTTATTTATTTTTTACTACACTTTAAGTTCTAGGGTACATGTGCACAACCTGCAGGTTTGTTACATATGAATACATGTGCCATGTTGGTGTGCTGTACCCATTAACTCGTCATTTACATTAGGTGTATCTCCTAATGTTATCCCTCCCTCCTCCCCCCACCCCATGACAGGCCCCAGTGTGTGATGTTCCCCTTCCTGTGACCAAGTGTTCTCATTGTTCAATTCCCACCTATGAGTGAGAACATGCAGTGTTTGATTTTCTGTCCTTGCGATAGTTTCCTCAGAATGATGGTTTCCAGCTGCATCCATGTCCCTACAAAGGACATGAACTCATTCCTTTTTTATGGCTGCATAGTATTCCATGGTGTATATGTGCCACATTTTCTTAATTCAGTCTGTCATTGATGGACATTTGGGTTGGTTCCAAGTCTTTGCTATTGTGAATAGTGCCACAATAAACATACGTGTGCATGTGTCTTTATAGCAGCATGATTTATAATCCTTTGGTATATACCCAGTAATGGGATGGCTGGGTCAAATGGTATTTCTAGTTCTAGATCCTTGAGGAATCTCCACACTGTCTTCCACAATGGTTGAACTAGTTTGCAGTACCATCAACAGTGTAAAAGTGTTCCTATTTCTCCACATCCTCTCCAGCACCTGTTGCTTCCTGACTTTTTAATGATTGCCATTCTAACTGGTGTGAGATGGTATCTCATTGTGGTTTTGATTTTTATTTCTCTGATGGTGAGTGATGATGAGCATTTTTTCATGTGTCTGTTGGCTGCATAAATGTCTTCTTTTGAGAAGTGTCTGTTCATATCCTTTGCCCACTTTTTGATGGGGTTGTTTTTTTTCTTGAAAATTTGTTTGAGTTCTTTGTAGATTCTGGATATTAGCCCTTTGTCAGATGAGTAGATTGCAAAAATTTTCTCCCATTCTGTAGGTTGCCTGTTCACTCTGATGGTAGTTTCTTTTGCTGTGCAGAAGCTCTTTAGTTTAATTAGATCCCATTTGTCCATTTTGGCTTTTGTTGCCATTGCTTTTGGTGTTTTAGACATGAAGTCCTTGCCCGTGCCTATGTCCTGAGTGGTATTACCTATGTTTTCTTCTAGGGTTTTTATGGTTTTAGGTCTAACATTTAAGTCCATAATCCATCTTGAATTAATTTTTGTACAAGGTGTACAGAAGGGATCCAGTTTCAGCTTTCTACATATGGCTAGCCAGTTTTCCCAGCACCATTTATTAAATAGGGAATCCTTTCCCCATTTCTTGTTTTTGTCAGGTTTATCAAAGATCAGATGGTTGTAGATGTGTGGTATTATTTCTGAGGGCTCGGTTCTGTTTCATTGGTCTATATCTCTGTTTTGGTACCAGTACCATGCTGTTTTGGTTACTGTAGCCTTGTAGTATAGTTTGAAGTCAGGTAGCGTGATGCCTCCAGCTTTGTTCTTTTGGCTTAAGATTGTCTTGGCAATGCGGGCTGTTTTTTGGTTCCATATGAACTTTAAAACAGTTTTTTCCAATTCTATGAAGAAAGTCATTGGTAGCTTAATGGGGATGGCATTTAATGCATAAATTACTTTGGGTGGTATTCACGATATTGATTCTTCCTATCCATGAGCATGGAATGTTCTTTCATTTGTTTGTGTCCTCTCTTATTTATTGAGCAGTGGTTTGTAGTTCTCCTTGAAGAGGTCCTTCACATCCCTTGTAAGTTGGAGTCCTAGGTATTTTATTCTCTTTGAAGCAATTGTGAATGGGAGTTCACTCATGATTTGGCTCTCTGTCTGTTATGGTTTGGGGTCTTAATAATGGCAGTTTGTATTGTCTAAGCAGAGCTTTGCAGCCCTCTCTGTGAGAGAATCAGTGTGCTTTTATAGGCCAGAGCCTTGGGGTGGGAGCTTGCAAGCCTAGGGTTCTAGTGTAGGGTTGCCATTCATCTGCTAGTTTACATCAAGCAACTTGCTCACTTTTTCTTGGCTGTAACTGTCCTATCATTAACGTGGGAGAGAAAATGCCTATTTGCATTGGGATATTTTGGCAAAAAAATGACATAAAACAGAAAGCATTCTAAAAGTCAAAAGAGATATCTATGTGTTCCATGCTAATTTTGATACTAAACCTTAAATCAATGAAACTAGTTTTATTATTAAACAAGAAATAGAAAAATGTTATAGAAGTTCAAAACAATTCTTTTAATCAAATTTAATTTTACCATCCTGTTGCAGTTATCATTTCCTCTCTCCTTATAGATTTTACAATGATATCCTCAAATAATTATGCAGAGTATGCCTAGCATTTTTTATTTTCACATAATGGTATCACTTGGTCTTTGTAATCTTCATTTTCAATGCCTGCAAACTATTGCAATAGATATATATTTTATAATTCACTTAATGAATCCAATAATAATTGATATTTGAGCTACTTTCAACTTTTTATTACAATGAATACTGCTGTAATCAGCACCTGACTTTTTAGTGAAATTGATCTGTACATAACATTTTGTCTAACTGTTATATTAATACACACACATTATAGAAAATTTAAAAGAAAATCGAAATCACTGGTGATTGTACCACTGAGAGATACCATAGTGAAAATGTGGGAGTCTGTCTTCCCATCCTTTTCCACTGCATACATTGTGTGTAGTGGCAAATGTATACACATATATACACATCACTGGCCTGATGGTGTATATGCAATGTTGTATTCTTATTTCTTACTGGTTACTATTGTGGCAGACAGTTCAGAATGTGGAGGCTAAGAGGCTGGGCTCTAGACTCAAATTAACCTAGATCAGAGTTCATCCCTTTGGATCAACTGTAACCCTCAATTTTTCACACTTTATTAGCTAGTCAACCTTGGGCAATTTTTTTTTTTTTTTTTGTCTAGGCCAGTTTTTAGAAGAAGAAGAAGAAGAAGAAGAAGAAGAAGAAGAAGAAGAAGAAGAAGAAGAAGAAGAAGAAGAAGAAGCAGCAGAAGAAGCAGCAGCAGCAGCAGCAGCAGCAGCAGCAGCAGCTCTCATCTGTAACCCCAACACTTTGGGAGGCCAAGGTGGGCAGATTGCTTGAGTTTAGGAGTTAGAGACCAGTCCAGGCAACATAATGAGACCCCATCTCTACAAAAAATTTAAAAAATAGCTGGGCATGTTGGCGAGTGCCTGTAGTCCCAGCTACTTGGGAAGCTGGGTTGGAGAATTGCTTGAGCCAGGGAAGTTGAGGCCATATGAACCATGATTGCGCCACTCTAGCCTGTGGGACAGAGTAAGACCCTGTCTCAAAAAAAAAAAAAAAAAAAAAAAAAAAAAAAAAGAAAGAAAGAAAGAAAAGAAAAAGGAAAGAAAGAATTAGATGATCTGTCTCTTAAGGTTGTAAGAGTCAATCCATATAAAGCATTTAGCAGAACGTTTGGCACACGACAAATACTTGCTATTGTCATTTTTGGGGTGCGTGTTCCATGTCATGAAAAATTCTTAAAAATCAGCATTTTAAATGACTTCCTTATATTGTTCTTTTATACCTTGATTTATTCATTATCATCATGTATAGTTGGTTTAATAATAAGGGAGTGAATTTTGTGTACCTAAACCTTTGCTCTACTTTGGACTATTTCCATATGCAAGCATCCTAGAACAGGAATTAATGAGTTAAAGAGTATGATGATTTCTAAAAGGCTCTTAATACATATGCCAACTTGCTTTGGCAGAAAGATTTTAAAGAACGGGCTTAAGCATGGTTGCAAACGGCAGCAACGAGAAGTGCAATCTTGGACTTTTTTCCTCCCTCTTTCTCTTTTCTTAAATTGTAGCATTTGGAGCCTAGACTTTTGAGACGGTGCCTTGGTGTGAAAAGGGCCGGCGCACCCGAGAGGGAGGAGGAGGAGGAGAGGGCAGGTTTGAATATCATAGGCGCCCCGACAGTCTAGTAATTGTATCACAGTTGACAGATGCGGCAGCGGTCACATGACCCGCGTATGACCTCATAGCTCGGAGGCTCGTGCGTTCAGAGCCCGACCCAGCGGCGGCGGGAGGAGGGCCCCGTTTTCATCACCCCAAGTTGGCAAGCTACTCAAAGGAGAACCAAGGGTTTGGGAACTCTCCTTAGTTTCCTGGGCACTGGGAAGCCTAGGCTTCTCTAATCGCTGGGAAGCGAGACGATTTAGCCTCACAATTAGCAAACGTTTGCTAAATGCAACTAGGTGCCCTGTTATGGCTGCAGGCCAAGCTCCGTGCCAGGTTTCATCTTACTTCATTCTGATTATCGACATCTCACTGCCGAGGAAACAGACTTGCAGACACCGATGACAAAACTTAGGAACCAGCTGGGGAGGGAGGATTGGCCCAAAGTCACAGTCAATGGGAGGAAGCGGCGCACGCCTAGCTAGCAACACCGTGTTGGACTCGGGGAGCCAGGACTGGGCCGGTGTGGGGTGGGGGCGCGGCCGGCTGGGAGGCTTTCCCTGATGAAAGGAAGCGTTTAGGCAGGATGGGAAAAACGCAGAACAGAACGCACCCTAACTTGGCAGAGCATCTGTAGTGGAGAGAATGGGATTTTAGAGGAACGCTGAAAATAAGAAAACAAAAGACCAGAGGAAAGGATTGCTAGGATGAAGGGGGAGGGCCCAACCCAGCCCCAGTGAGAGTTTACCCCCTAACTTTGAGGGTGCCCTCCCATCCCCAAAGCCCTTGGTTTTGCGTGTAAGTACACTCCTCTTGCAGGGAAGCGCCAGTTCCGTGACCCTGGTTCTCTAAACATTTTCCTTGCAGACTCCTAAAAGAATTTTGAAAATCTGTGTACCCCTTGCACATTTTTAGGTGCAAACATTTAAATTTTTTTCATAAGTTTAAATAATTACATAGTCTACTTTCTGGTGTATTGCAAATATTTGACATTTTAAAATGAAACTGTCACAGTACTCTGAAAAATGTTTCTAAATGTAATGCTGTTGTGATTGGATACCACCATCATCCCTTTTAAAAATACATGAACAAGCTGAACAAATTTCATTTTTTTCTCCTTGAACTTGTATTTCTCTTCTACTTCCCCTACAGAATTTTAGCAGAATATATTTTTATGATTCAAAGTCTTTTATGTATCACCCTTCACTCTACCATCTTTCTTCCCAACAAAACTATGTGTATAAAACGCATTTATTTTTAAATTTTTCTGTGACCATATACTCAGCGTTAAAGAACATTTTGCCTTTATTTGTACTAGGATGACTAGTACACAATCAAAACAAATGCTTTACAAATTGTAATAGGTAATAAGAAAGCATAAAGAATAATTAATTGGAAATGCATCCTTTAAGGAAATGAAGCTTCCTTCCTCATCCCAGTTAGTTCCTGTATTCATGGGTGAATAATCCTTATTGCTAGAAAGGGTCAGAGTTCAGCATTAATTCTATTCCTGTTTTTCTTTTTTAAAAATTGATGCTCAGCTCAGAAACCTTTTTCACATAAGGACAAAGGAATGCAAGGACTTTGGTGGTAGCAGTGTCACTCAACTGTATAAACTCCTTTCGAGTTATATGCCAAAAATCATATGGGCAGATCATTAAAAATCTATCAGCTGACAGCTAGAATTGATTCTCCTTCACTTTGAATGAAGGCAGGGAATTGAAAGCTAGTTGATTTGCTCGGTCATTAGAATTGCTCCTGTTCATTTTCTCAACATAGATAGCAGGATTTAGATTCTCCCTTCATTGCACTGGACATTTTCCCTGGTCAATGCATCTTGGTAAGATATGGGATGGATAAGAGGTATGCCCTTTTTTTCTTGGGGAAATGGGAGAAAGGGGAGGCAAGAGGGAGAACCAGCAGCAGCAACATCTACTGGCCTGTGCTCAGACAGGTCACCTGTACAAGAGAGCCAATCAGAAGTTGAGGATTTGGTCCTGCGAGTCTCTTTAAATGAACCACAACAAAATGTGTATCCTTTGGAAAGTCTTCATATCCTTAAGAGTACCTGCCTCTTAGTTTGTACTGGCCCATTCCTGAATGGGTGAGCAAAGGAAATAAAGGCGATGGGGTGAGGGTTTCCTGCAAGTTCTGAAGGTTTATTTGCAGGAGAGAAGGTACTTTCCCAAGGGCTGACCTCCCTGAGCGGTGACCTTTCTGCAGAGCCTTTCTTGGGAGGAGGCAAAAGCAAAACTGATCTGAACCCCAGGCCTGCCAGCTGCTGTCTCTCCAGACCGAGACTCTTCTCTCAGAGCCTTCCTTCTCTTTTTGGTTCAACCTGATTTGAGCTCTTGAAAGAACCTACTTCTCATTCCTCCATGGGGTACCTCTCAAGGGCAGGGTGGTGTCTGCCACGGACCCATCAGAGTAGAGGGGAGCGTTGTGGGGTCAGCCAAGGTGAGGGAGAGCTAGAGTCCTGTCGGACCCAGGCATAGCACTGACCTCCTTTGCTAGCTTCTCTCTCCTCACCAGCCAGGGCATGCTCATTCATGGTGCCTTTGTGTCCTTAGAAAAAGACCCTCTTTTGGGCAGATGTAGCACCATGAGCCCATGGGGTGGGGAGGACAGAACACCTTTGTACTAAAAAAAAAGCTCCCCTTCTTCTCAACTGATGCAGCCCAGTGCCAAGGGGCGTGACTTGGCCAGGGGAGGGTGCGCTGGATTTCAGCTCCCACATGTCCCCACAGCTGGGCACCTTTTGGCATTGCACAGCTGCCTAACCAGGGGGGTTTGGGGACATTCAGGACAGATGTAGAAGAAGGATGAACGGATACTCCGGCCTGCCCCCAGCCCTGCTCTGAGATGTTTCTCATATGCTTCTGCTGGAATTCCCTGCCAAATGGACTCTATTACATTATACCTTAAAAAAACAAAGTAAGGAGAGCCAGACCAACATGGAATTCCCTAGCAAGGCTCATAGAACTACCCCAGTCTCCAGCCTCAGCACATGCCTCAATCCTTGGGCTCAGCTGAGAAGATGTCATTGAGAGAAATCATTAAACTTCAAGGTTGCAGGCAGCCATGTGTTATCTATTTTTTTTTTTAAGCCTGGAGCAAGGAGTCTATGAATTGCGTTTCCCAAATCCATAAATGCACCCTGAGAAAACCCCACACCGCAATTCACTATAAAGAAAAGTTCTGATAGATTTCTGTCTTAAATACAGCACCTCCCAGCAAGTCAGTGCCTAACATTTGTGGGGACCTAGGACAAGAGGACAAAAGGAGATCCACAAACCTTGTGTTGACATGTGTTTAACTATCATCTAGTAATAGCAAACTGTCAAATGCTATAGCCCCCTATCTTGACAAATCTTCATAATGACCTGGAAGGTCAAGTCTGAATTAGAATCTCATTGTCCTGAGATAGCCATGCTGGAACATTGTGGTTATGGGGACAGCTGGCTACAGGCAGTCCCCATCCCTGACCCCGGACCCTGCAACTCATAGCCCATGGCCTTCCCTCCTCCTGTCACACTGCGCTCTGCCTCAATCTTTGGGGAGTCTGATATGGGCATTCCAGACTCCATATCCAAGTTCCAATCATACTTCTTATGGCCTATAGTTTCCTTTTTTTCTTTTTTTTTTTTTTGAGACGGTGTCTCGCTCTTGTCGCCCAGGCTGGAGTGCAGTGGCACGATCTTGGCTCACTGCAACCTCCGCCTCCCGAGTTCAAGTGATTTTCTTGCCTCAGTCTCTCAGGTAGCTGGGACTACAGGTACCCGCCACCACTCCTGGAGGGGCTTCACCATGTTGGCAGGGCTGGTCTCGAACTCCTGACCTCCAGTGATCTGCCTGCCTCTGTCTCCCAAAGTGGTGGGATTACAGGTATGAGCCACTGAGCCTGGCCATGGCCTGCAGTTTCTAGAGACAGATCTGGTGCCTTTTGGGCAAGTAACTCCAGGGTCCTGTATACCCAAAGTATGGTCTAGGAAGAAGGAAGTGTGAGCATGGGTGGAGACAGCCACTGGGTCCTGGAGACTCCTTACCCCACAGAGAAGAGTCAAGCCAGAGGAGAGCCAGAGTAGAGGCCTCTTAAAAGTGCCCACCCAGAGCAAGGTCCCTCTTGTCCAGGTCTGAGGGCACTACTGCCCAGAGTGACAGCAGCTATGTGATGTGCCCTTGCCTTCTGGAAGCCAATCCCCTGCTCTCACCCCCATCACACACCAACTGGGCAGATATCTCAAAAACCTTGTTTTTTTGGTAACCATTTTATTGAGATAATTCATGTACCATGCAATTCACCCTCTAAAGTATATGATTCAATGGTTTTTACTATGTTCATAGAGCTGAACAACTAACCACTAGCACAATCGATTTTAGAACATCTCTTTACCCCAAAAGAAACCCTGTACCTTTTAGTTGTCACTGCCAAATCCCTCTGTTTCTCAAGCCCTAGGCAACCAAGAATCTACTTTCTGTCTATAGACTTGCCTATTCTGGACATTCCATGTAAGTGAAATCATACATGTGACTCTTTGTGACTAGCTTCTTAGCATAACATATTTAAGGCTCATCCATGTTGTAGCAGGAATCTGTAATTCATCCCTTTTTATTGCCAAATATTGTATGGATAGCCCACATTTTATTTATCTACCCACTGGTTGATTGACACCCGGGCTGCTTCCAGACCTTTCATGGACCATCATCCTGAAAGCGCAGTGCTCTGTATGTTGGCAGCACACAGCATATGCTTGTCTGTGGAGTTTCCCGCTGGGCATCCCCTCTCAGCCAGGCCCTGCTGCCACTTCCTTTGGCACCGTCATCAAGCCCTTCATGGTGCTAGAGCAGGGCTGTTTTCTCTCAAGAAGTGGTGAAATGGCTCCTTCCCTGCAGATGGGCACACGTGCTTACATATGTTCCAATGGCTTTGCTTCTCTACAGTTCCTTCAGACTCCCTTGGTTAGGTTCATGAACACATCTTTCTTTATAGAACAGGCTGGGAACAGGTGCCATGGTATCTCCTGTGTTAGCTGTTGCTGAGCCCAGGTGCCAACTCATATGAGAAAGCCCTTGCAGGATTCAGAACTCTTGGGTGTAAGTGAGAGAAACCCAATTCAAATCAGTTAACAGCAAAAATGGAAGTCGAAAGGTCTAGGGATATCTCTTATCTCAGGTGGATCCAGGGACCCAAATCATGGCATCAAGAAATCACTTTCTCTCTCCCTCCTTCTCCATCTGTATTCCCATATCTTGGCTCTGCTTTTCTCTATATCGGTTTTATTCTCAGGTAGGCCTTCCCCACGTGGACCAATATAACCAACAGCATCTCTGGACACACAGTCTACCAGCTTAGTAGCCAATGGAATAAGAGCTCATCTTTCCAAGAGTTTCAGCAAAACATCCAGGTCTGAAACTCATTGGTCAGGCTTGGGTCATGTGTCTGCATATGAACCAATCATTTTGGCCAGAAGATGGAATGCCCTGGTTGGCCAGATCTGGGTCCTGGGCCTACCCCTTGACTAGAAGTCAGTTTACCTGAACTTCATGGACTAAGATTGAGGAAGAGGGAGTGGCCCAAAAGAAAATCAAGGGGAAATAACTGCTGGACACATGCAGCAGATGTTACTGGAACCGTCCTACGAACTGTCCTGTCTGGGGTCTGCCCCACCAGTTTGTCATGCATATCCAGATAGGCCTGAGCCCTAGTAGTGGACATTCTTAGGCTGACGCTGAGATCCCATTAGATACGTTATCGTTACATACATGTCGTTGCATATAATAAATCAATTCCTTTTAAGACCCTAGAAATTGATAGCCAAGATATTCCCCCTCTTAATGAGGGTTTATCATTGAACATGAACAAAGCCTCAGTATAAGCAATGTTGCCCTAATGGTGGAATCATGGACTTTATGGAAGCACATTGGAGAAAATATTTTGAATCCAAGAGGCCTTTTGGAGACCCAGAGGCTCAATAAGTAGGTATCCATTCGTCCATCACATCCATGTTTAGGATCTGAATGTCCTTAATTTCACAGTAATTTATTCGTGCCAGGAATGAGCAGAGAATCCGGATGGGGGGGGTATCAGAGGGGCCAAGAAATCATAGACAAGGGTGCCCTGGTAAAGAAGACTTCGTTGTAGGCAGCAGCACAACATAGCTCTTCTCTGACATCCCCCTCACTCTTTCTTCCCATCCCTGTTCCTTTGTCACCATGGCAACCAATGATGCTCCCTCCTCCTCTTCCCCTCTCTGCTCACTCTGGTCCCCAGGCCCCACTGCTCTTTGTCTGACTGGCTTCACACCGCGGTTGCCAGCTTCTTTGCAAACACTCAGCCTAGGCATGCAGCTTCACCTTCTTTTCACCCTCCACCCCACCACCCTCTCCCGCCTCATTTTCCTGCTCCCAGGCTTCTGCTTCATGCCTTCCTTAATCTTGATCCAGGGTTTAGTGAAATTACCATCTTTCTTCAAGAAGTTGGATGAAAATTAGATTTTTGCCACTCTAACCTGATTTGAAATGCATTAAGAGATCTGTCTCTTGAAACACCTCAAGGTGAGGCAATTTGTGAAGGGAAGAAGCATCCCTTACTGCGGCTTCTGTGCTTAAACATTGTTAGAGAGTGAATCACATTCTATTTTTGTACTAGGAGTGTCTTCTGTTAAACAAAATCCCCCAGCGTGTCTCTGAGTGAAACAGAGACTTTATCATAAAGGAAATAACACTTTAAGTTCAGAGATTGTGAGCTGTTGGCCCCATGGACTTTTGTTAGGTCTGTAGGGTGGCTAAAGAAAATTGAACAAACATTTGAAAATCAGCAGGTATCACAAAAAAGTCTGGATTTCTGGCTGCCCTTGAGTTGGACATGGGGCGTGTATCTCCACATGGTGAAGATGGGAAGGAGGGAAGAAGGAGTAGAGGCTTCCTGCTTTATGGGTTCTTCCTTTCCTGTCAGCTACGCCTGGCCAGTTTCCCACTTTTACCTGGCCCACCTGGGTCCTCCTGGCATCTGAGCTTCTGACCCTGGCCCTAACTGATGTTTTTTGTTTGTTTGTTTGTTTGTGTTTGTTTTTGAGATGGAGTCTTTCTCTGTCACCCAGGCTGGAGTGCAGTGGCGCAATCTCGGCTCACTGCAACCTCCACCTCCCAGGTTCAAGCAATTCTCCTGCCTCAGCCTCCCAAGTAGCTGGGATTACAGGCGCACGTCACCATGCCAGGCCAATTTTTGTATTTTTAATAGAGACAAGGTTTTGCCATGTTGGTCAGGCTGGTCTCGATCTCCTGATCTCAGGTGATCCGCCCGCCTTGGCCTCCCGAAGTGCTGGGATTACAGGCATGAGCCACCATGCCTGGCCTCCTAACCTGTTTTGAGAACCAGGATTCTCCCACAGTGCGTGGAGTTTGCTTAGGGGCAGTCATCTGGAGTTCGTTTGAAGTTAGCCTGATACCTGAGAGCAGGTGAGCTTTCTACCAACTACTGTGCTTCCAGAGTCTTCCAATCATTGTTTTCTCGGAACCCACTCAGGCTAGCTCAAATATTATAGGCTTTGCGTATGTGAGGCAGTGGAAATTGCTCAGAAGTGAAGTCAGGCACAGTGAACTGTGTAGGGTTTCTCTCTTAGCCCAGCCACCTCCCTCTTCTTTCATATACCTACTTCTGTCTCAGAGTGGACGTACCAACCTGGTCTTCAGAAAAAGAGCCAGGCATAGCAGATTCAAGAGGAAAGACCCCAGGCTGCCAGTAACAGACTCACTCTCCCGTCTTGGGGGACCTAGGAGAGGACATGGGGTGGGGTCCAGAGGGAGCTACCCAGGCCTTTGAGTATAGATCTGCTGCTACTCATGGAATGGCAGGTGTGTGGGTCAGGTGGGCCCATGAGTGACGCCTTACATCTGTCCCCTCTCAAAGACATTTTCCTCCTTAGTGCTTGGTGAGAGAAGTGTGGGAACACAGGACGGCAAGGCTGCAGTGAACTGAGATTGTGCCACTGCACTCCAGCACCGGCAACAGAGTGAGACCCTGTCTCAGAAAAACAGAACAAAACAAACAAAAAAAGAAACATGGGAACGGTTAGAATAAAAGGGCAGATTCATAAGCAGGAAAACTTTGGAGCCGCTACCCCCAGTTACACATGTCTAGAGAGATATACAGGGGCCACACAATGCCATCTGAAATGGAGTAGCAGTTCTCTTCCCATGTTATCAAACCAGCTCGGCACCTTTGTTCACAAACCTAAATGAACAAGACACAGGACAGTTCTTTGTTTTCTTCCAATTATCTTTCAGCTCCTTGCCACACTTGGTCTCTGCCGCCTCCTGGCTGAGCAAGCTTGGGCAATTCCTGAACCTCTCGGAGTCTGATTTCTCATCTGTGAAGTGGATGTCATAGGCTGAATTCTCTCCTCTCAGAATTCACGTGCTGAAGTCCTAACCCCCAATACCTCAGAATGTGATCTTATCTGGAGTTGGGGCTTTAGACTACATACTGGGTACAGTGTACACTGCTCGGGTGATGGGTGCACCCAGATCTCAGAGATCACCACTATAGAACTTATCCCTGTAATCAAAAACCACCTGTACCCCAAAAACTATTGAAATTTAAAAAAGAAGTCATGGCGTTAAAATGAGGGCTTAATCCAATCTGACTGGTGTCCTTAGAAGAGGAAATTTGGACTTTCAGACAGACACCAGTGATGCACACAGAGAGTAAAGACCACGCAGGGATGCAGTGAGAAGGCAGCAGCCATCTGCAGGCCAAGAGAGGCCCTAGAGGAAACCAAACCTGCCAACACCTTGATCTTGGACTTTCAGCTTCCAGAACTGTGGGCAAATGAGCATCTGTTGTTAAAGCCACCCAGTCTGTGGTGTTTTGTTAGAGCAGCCTGGGCAGATTAATCTAGTGTGTACCAGTGCTCCTTCATGAAGGGCTGTGGGATAAAATAGATGACATGAAGTGTGGTGGACAGGGTACAATACATCCTAGGTGTTCAGTAAGGGTGAGCTTTCTTTTCAAGAAGCCGTCACAGAATGCTTTAGCTCGCAGAGCCTTTCTCAGATTGTCTCTTACACTCCTTCTATTTGATTGATTAATCATTGCTCCTTAATCGCTGATTGAGCGTTGTGGTCTGGTTGTTGGCCCCTGGCAATGGGTGGTCTGTGCAGCCACACTATTTGCTGATCTTGCACTTCCAAGACCTGAAGCTAGAGCTGGTGCTCAGAGAAGAGCTGCCCCGTGGTAGCAAGTCTGTCACTGGCTCTTTCTGGGGCAGAGGGAAGCTCCCGAAACCCTGCTCTCCCCACCTCCTCCACCAAGGGTCCCTCTGCTCAGCACTTTTCTGCACGGCTTCCTGGTGGCTGTCTTCCAAGGCCTGCTTTCTGCCCCAGGACCTTACAAAGGCTGCTTTGATGAAAAGTTTGAGGCACAGTGACTGTGTCATTTGATACAAGAGGCTCAAGGGGGTAAAAAGTGTAGCTTTCTTCTATTTTTGGATTTTCTAGCCCAAAGGAGAATGATCAGCTGAATGGGGCTGGGGCGGAAGCCAGGAGCAGAGAGAGGAAATGCCCCCAAGCTGGAGAGCCCCTGTGATTAGCAGCTGGAAGCCTAGAGCGTGACCTGCTTGTGAAGAGGCACCTCAGCAGCCAGACTGTGTGCCAAGAGCTGGAAGGCATGCAGGGGCCACTTGCCCTGGGGGCCACCAGACTCACTTCCTCCAATGGCCTGCTCCAACGGTCCCTGCCCCTGCAAAATGCAAAGAGCCTGCTCCCTCCCTCTCTCCTGTTGATGGGAGTACAGGCCAAGGACAGTCACTCTCTGGGTGAGATTTGAGAGGCACCACAAAAGCCCCTTACCCCTGGGGTCTCCGTCATCCACCGCCAGGGCAGTGGCACAGGGCTGTGCACTCAGCGGGGGCTCTGCACATGGCTTAATGCTCTGCTGTCACCGTCGTGGAATTCTTGATGTTTTTGAATAAGGGAAACTGCACTGTTCTCTTGCACTGGGCCCACAAATTCAGGAGCCGACCTCCCCACCTCTCCCAGTTCTTGACATTCTGGTTAGCAGTCACTTCCCTTCCCTGCTCTGGCTGATACCTCTCATCTGTGTAGCTTCTCATTCACCACCAGCCTCCACCTCGTTATCTCACTAATTGTCACTATAACCCTGTGACACCTGTGAGGGGTCACAGGTGAGGGGCTGTGAGGGGCTGACACCTCTCTGACTCGTGGCCCTTTGTAGGATTTGCCCCATGAGCCCAGGCCTTTTGATGCCACCCCTTTGCTCTCTTTGAGGAACAAAAACGCCTACCTCCTGGCTATCTGTAATCCCCTCCTACTTAAGTGTAAGAAATTTGCAAGTCTGAAACCCATCCTCCACTTCACTCTTAAGAGCCTACAAAGCCCTCTGAGGGTGCTTAATAAATACTGACTAATGAACTTGCAGCTGCTGCTCCTCTGGCTAATTAAATCTAAGTAAGTCACAGACTTTGAATTATGCAACAAGGCTTGGCCAAAACAGCTTAAAAATGTGGGAGCCCTAGCTTTTCTGCTGTGCCCTGTGGAAAAATCCCATCTTTTAATCATGCTTAACCTTCCTGAAGAACAGCGGCAACCTTTAAATAATGAATGAATGTATATTAGCAAGATTTCCCCAAAGATACACATGGGAGTCAGATCAAAAAAGGGACAGAGGCAGACACAGGCCTGGGGGGATTTTGGAACTTTCTGCTAAGTCCTGGCCTGCAGGGTGAAGTCATTTGGTTCTCCAGAAGCTCAGAGCATGAACTGGTGAAAGGAGGGAGGGGCAGATGTGCTACCCACAGGCTCAGCTTCCTGATATGGCACAGTAAGCTCCTGCTACCCCTAGCCTGCGGCAGAGGTTAATGGAGACCCCATAGCACTTCTGAAGGGCCATGCACTCCGTTGGTCTCCCTCTCATTCCCCCTAGAAGACCCTTCTGGCCAAGAGCATTGTCTTCAAAAAGAGAACAGATTTTTTTTTTTTTTTTTTTTTTCTGATAGGGTCTTGCTCTGCCCCCCAGGCTGGAGTGCAGTGGCACAATCACAGCTCACTGTAGCCTCAACCTGCCAGGCTCAAGTCTCAGCCTCCTGAGTAGCTGGGACAGCACAGCAGATGCATGCCACCGGACCTGGCGTTTTTTTTTTTTTTTTTTTGAGAGATGGGATCTCCCTATGTTGCCTTCCCTGGTCTTGAGCTCTTGGGCTCCTGCCTCAGCCTCCCAAATTGCCGATATTACAGACATGAGCCACTGCGCTAGCCCAGGACAGACCAGGACAGATTGAATTGAGTCTCAGCACCTATAGCAGGCTTCCCAGACTTTAAGATGCATATGAATTGCTGGGGGCTGGGGGATACTATCAAACCACATCTGCTTCAATGGGTCTGGGGCAGGGTCTGGGATGCTGCATTTCTAACATGCAGATGCTGCCAATCCACAGATCACACGTTGAAGAGCAAGGATTTAGGTCTTTCAACCCTGATTGCATATTAGAATCAACTGGGGCACTTGTAAGGCTGACAAATCACCTCTGGATGCCATCTCAGATCAATTAAATCAGAATTTCTCAAACAATCTCTAGACTTTGGTCCTTCTTTTTTCTGAGTTAGAGTCTAAATAATTTAGAGGTCACCCAAATGAAGTCTAGATAACTTAACTGACTTGCTTACAGTCATCTGCTAACTTGTGACTAGAAATAGACATGGCAGGAAAGTGGCCTTTGGAATCAAGACTTAACCCTCCTGTCCCTGAGTCTCTCCAACTGTAGTCCTGTCCTTGGGTTCAGGGTGGCAACCTACAATATTCCATTTAGGGAGCAGGAAAGATTCACCCATCTTTTTCTCCCTAAGCCTGCCTGAAACTTTACTATTAGTGCTTCATTATTTAGGCTGAAACTTAGTGGTCCTTTGCAATGAGTGCAATCTCTTATACATAGACTTTAGCAGCTTGGTGTCCGTGGGCTGACCATAGTCTCCTGACTGGCTCCGGGCTCTGTTCTGTGGGATCTGGGACCAGGAAGGGGAAGGGCTCTGGAGTCCAACTTGCCTCCCCTTGCAGCTTTGCTGAGGGCACCTGGCACAGAGAGGAGTACCCTTCCCAGTCTGCTGCCCTGGTTGTGTCAGGTCATGGGGCCTCAGGCAGCAGTCAGGAGGATGAAGGCAGAGTGGCTCCAGGTGTGTGACCAGGGAAAACCATGACCTCCCTGTTGTGGTATGCAGTACTCTTCCTTAAAGCCGAGTGCAGCAGTGGCCAGGCCCAGATTGGCTACGGCTGTGCTCTACCCGATGGTTTCAACCCAACCAAGGCTTTCTGGCTCAGCAGCTCAGGAAGGGAGTGGGAGCTGGGCCTAAGGAATTAGAGATGATACACCAGTTATTTGCTTAATTCAGTGTCTCCCCACTCCACTCATACTATCAGAATTCTAATTTTGTTTGAGGCTGCAAGAGTGTCCACGCAAAAGACTTACCGCCTCAGACACCCTACTGATAGGTGCAGCCACATGACCTTAGTTTGACCAATGGCATATAAGCAGAAGTCTCTGGGTGGGGCTTCCTCGGAAGCTTTTAAAAGGCAGCTCCTTTTCTGATCTGGAGTAGTGGACCTGGTACCTGGAGCTGCTTCGGCTGACTTGACACTACGAGGCTGGACGCCATGGGCTGAGGCTAAGAGCTCTGTGGTGGTGGAGGAAGGCGCCACCTGGGTACTCTGTGACTTTGAGAGCAGCTTCACCAGCCATGGACGGACTACCTGGGACTTCTTGGTATGTGAGCAACATAAACTTCTATTTGGTGAAGCCATTGTGGCTGGATTTCTTTTACAGCTGAAAGTAATCCTCAAACTCGGGACCTCAGAAAGTTTCTGGTCTGGAAATGGGAAGGTCCAGGCAGGAAAGTGGTCCCCAGGAATTAAAGGAGAAGGAGAAAGGCTTTTATTTATCTGTTTTGTTTTTTATATATATATATATTATTATTATTATTAAATTTATGTTTTGAATTACTATTCCACTCTATAATCTTTAGTGTATTACCTGTTTCCCAAGGGATTAAGTTTATATTCCTCAGACCAATATTCAAGGCTCTCTAAAACTTAGCCCCAAACCAATTTTCCAGGTCTGTTGCCTTTTACACCATTCCCTGGAGCAAGAGTGACCCTTCTCTCCTGGATACACGTTACACACTCCCACCCTGATCTTCATTTGTGTGAGGTATCCCACCTGATTTCCACCTGTTTGGACTTACCTAGCCTTATGAGCTTGTCTTTCAAGAAGACTTCCTCTATCACCCTGGGCTCCAGGGAGCTCTTCTATGATCTCATTTATAGCTGAGGTCTGTATACTGATAGCTGCTTTACATTTTCACGTGTGTTAAAGTCATCTCACCAGCAAGGTTGTGAGATCCTCCCAAGGCAGGATCTTGGGAGCAGGGTAACATGGAAAGAACATGTGCTCTGGGGTGTCTCGGTTAAGTCTAACCTCTCTGAACCTCGGTATCCTTGGCTGTGAAGTGGAGATGATATACATTTCTACCTGCAGGGTTTTGGTGATGATAGCCTCCTTAGGGACTTAGGGTGCATGCCATGTTAGCATTGGTGCTGAAGAGGCGCTTGTACATTGGCTTGTTACCCGGCTGGTAACTGCTTAGCTGGGCCTTTTTCCTATCCTTTGCCACCCTCTCTCTTCTGATTTTCTGCTTTGCATTTGAACCAGAAGATCTGTTTTAAGTTTGGGGAGTGACCATGAGTAGTTCTCATTTTCCTAGAGGGCAGATCTAAGGCTAGTGGCTTCAGTATTCAAACACAATAGGGAAGAGTAGACTTCATGCCTGTGGCTAAAGATGTGGGATGAGATGCTCACTTAACTGCTCAGGGGAGTTTACTTTCTCTGAAGATTAAGAAAACGGAATGTATTTAAGTCTAGTTTTACCTGGCAACAGATGGATGGATTAAATGACCTCATAGCACTTGTGTTTTTTTGGTTTGTGCGCGCGCGTGTGTGTGTGTGTTATAAATGCCCAGTTCTGTCTGCTCTAAGAAGGTAAATAGGTGCTTAAACTTTTTGCTATCCTTATCTCCATCTCTCACCTCAACCCCATGGGGCAGAAACCCAGATCAAATAAAATCGGAAGAAGTGACCCGCACCACAATGGCCCATCCTTGAAAGTTTAATGAGAAATGATACTTTTATCACTTCCAAATTAAGTGCCTGTCACATGCAGCTGTCAGTGGGGATGGATATATGGAGCCGGGTGGGAAATGAGAAGTCACCATGGACTTAAACAGCATGATAATGTGTACTGACATTGAAGTCCCAAGGCGTTTTTTCACGTGATTTTACTGAGAGTCGCTCAAGAGCCGATGAGACAGAAACTTATTCTCATGTCCCTCTTAAGGCAGAGCCCTATGCCAGAGGAGAGAAGGGGTCAATAAAGACTTGATTAATTGCACAGCTGTGTCTAGCCTCGTCAGTTTACCACATTATCACTAAAGTGTCCTGTGGCACAGCCAGCCATCGTGGCTGGGCTGCTGGGCTCAGAACAGCTGACAGTCTGCAAGGAGTGTTTGTGTGTTGAAGGGCTGAGGGGCTGGTGACTGGGGGAGTTGAACCCCTTTTCTTTGTTGCGGACATGTGGGGCAGTTTCCCTTTGTGCCTGACCGTGAGCCCTCTGGTGTTCAAAGTCTGTTCCTTTGGGTTGTTGTGTGTTTGAGGGGCTGTGAACCTCTCTACGGTGGACAACTGTATGCTTGTTTGGAATCTCTGTGTCAGTGTATTTGTTCCTTGGTTAGCTTTTCTGCATTTTTGTGAGTCTGTGTGCTTGGATTACTAGGTGGGTATAGGGGTGGGGGTATGTGCCAACTTTTTTTTTTTTTTCCTATGTCCAGCTTTCCAATAGAGTAGAATTAATGACGTCCTCTGGGTCTAATCAGGCATTTAATTCCTCCTTCCTTATGTCCCCTAGGAGTATGCCCTTATTTTGCCACATGCCTCATCCAGGGAACACACAGCTCAGTGATAGGGATACCCCTTGTCCACCAGGTTCAGCTAGGCCTGTGCCGGGCTCCCTGGAGCTTCACTGCCTCTCCTTTTTAACCATATGCTGTCTGAAGGCCAGCTGTGTACAAGTCTGCTCAGGCCCAGTGCTAAATGAGGCCTGACCATATGCTGTCTGAAGGCCAGCTGTGTACAAGTCTGCTCAGGCCCAGTGCTAAATGTGGCCTGGTGATGGTATCCTGCCATGTTGGCACAGCTGGAGGGAGATTGGGAGTCTTGGCTCCTGTATTAGTTTCCTGTGGCTGCTGTAACAAACTGCCACAAACTTAATGACTTAAAATAACACAGACTTATTCTCTTACAGTTCTGGAGGTCAGGAGCCTAACATGGGGTGGCAGGGCTGGGCTCCCTCCAGAGGCTCTAGCAGAGAATCCTTCTATTGCCTTTTCTGGTTTCTAGAGGCTTCCCACATTCCCTGACCCACAGCCCCGAGTCATTCCGGCCCCTGCTTCCATGGTCACATCTCCTTTCTGACTCACACCCTCCTGCCTCCCTTTTACAAGGGCCCTTGTGACTACCATGCGCCGACCTGGATAATCTGGGATCATTTCCCCACTGCAAGGTCCTTAACGCAATCACATCTCAGCCTCTTTTGCCATATGAAGTATTCATGGGGATTAGGACATGGACATCTTTGCAGAAGATGGGGGCTGGGGCCACTCCCAAGCCGATCACAGGCTTCCCACCCCTCAGAGGTCTATGAACACGAGCAGATGTGCTAAAACCCAAGGCAGCTTGGTCATGATGTACTTCTAGGGTTCTGGAAAGGTGTTCTAAACACTCCTTCCCTGCAGATATCTCCCTGACCTGCTAACATCTGATATCTTCCTCTTGGGATAAAGCATCGTGTCCACAGTGACAACTCAGGCTCTGTATAAGGGGGCATGAATATGTTTCTTCACTCTCAGGTGTAAATGAGTGACAGCAGGGCCCTTCCTAAGAGTGGATTCTGACTGAGCAGAGGCACAAAGTGAACAAATGAGGTGCCCGGGAGGCTGGGATCACGCACTGATAACACTCTAGCATGGCAGGGGCGAGGGTTCCCAGTGGTGGAGAGAGCAAAAGCACTTGGAAGTATGACCAGAAAGTTTTAATCAAACAGAGCAAAATGGCCGCGATGCAGAACAGGTAGTGCTTGGCGAAGAGAAAGAAGACCATCTCCTTGGTGACATAGATGATATGAATGAAGATGAAGCCGTACAGGAACATGGCAAACTGGTTCTGGGGCAGCAGGAGGTTCTGGAGGCCTCCTGAAAACTGTGGGGGAGAGAAGACAGTGGAGATGGTGATGCCACTGTTGGCGCCAGGCAGATCTAGGTTCAGTCCTGCTCTGTCCCTGCCTATATGTGACCTCAGGTCATCATCTTCACCTAAGGAAGGGGTAATAGTGCCCATTTCCAAAATCATGAGGGCTGGGCAAGGTGGCTCATACCTATAATCCCAGTACTTGGGGAGGCCAAGGTGGGAGGATTGCCTGAAGCCAGGAGTTTGAGACCAGCCTGGGCAATGTAGTGAGACCCCTGTCTCTATAAAAAAATTTAAAAATTAGCCAAATGTGGTGATGTGTGCCTATAGTCCCAGCTACTGGGAGGCTGAGGTGGAAGGATCACTTGAGCCCAAGAGTTCAGGGTTATGGTGAGCTAAGCTCATGCCACTAACTTCAGCCTGGGTGAGACAGCAAGATCCTGTTTCTAAAAAAATAAAAAATAAATAAAAGATCACAAGGAGGAAAACTGAGATAATGAAACATTCCTAGTCAGGCAACTAGCACATAGAAGGAACTCATCATTTTTTACTTTCTGAGGGGCTCTACTTTCTGAGCCCCTCCTGACTGGGGCACCAGGCCACCACCTTCCTTTCTCTTTACAGTCTGTACTGCCCATTGGAGCCACACATGTGGGCCTTCTCTCTCTGACTCCAAGAGCCTCACATCTGGATCTTGGGTCTTGGGAGTGTTCTCTCACAGTGCCCTGACATTCAACCTAGTTTCCTGGACAGTGGCCCAATAACACGGTGTCCCTTGCATATAAATGACTGTTTCCGACTCCCTGGGTCCTGACACACATCACGTGCATCAGTCCATGGTCCTTCCGTCCAGAGTTTGGTCTTTCCTGGAGGCAGGTGCTGAGAGATTGGTGACGGGGTCTTCCTAAACCCTCAGAATATTTGGGCTGGGGGAAAGCAGCTTGAGTTGTCTGGCTAATTCTGCCTGCGGGTTGCTCTTTTCTTGAATCTATATAATTGGGGCCCCACAGTCTTCATTTTAACTGTAGAAAGTGTCAATGTATAAGTAAGGCAAAAGCTGACACTATTTTGATCCATAGTTAAGAGGGCATAACCCATGCATTATTTTAAAAAATATTTGTAAAAATCATGCCATATTTTTGGAAAGCACCAGGTGGCAGGGACCAAGATGCCCTAAACTAGCTAGAAACACACTCAAAGAGGTATTTCAATTCAATAAACTCTGTCTGTCCATCTATTTACCCTCCCAGAAAAAGAGAAGAGGGGAAGCTTCAACATCAAGTCAACTCTCCAATTTTTAGTAAATGCACAAAAAGTAAACACGTTTGTAAACTATCGCCAAAGGCTGGGGGATGGGGACACATCACTATTGAAACAGCTACACAAAATGTGAGGGCAACTAGACCAAACTGAGGGGACAGAAAATGACTCTGGTGATGCTGCCTCTAAAATGAATAGCTAGGAAAGCTGGAGACCAGAGAAAGCAATCCAGTGTTCTAATGGGAGTGGAGGGCGGGGCTGACCCGATGGTTCTCTGCAGGCTCAGTATGGCTCTGGATCCCTGGACTTTGCCACCTCTCTGCAGTCTGCGCGTGTTTCAGTCTGAAATGCTGATAGGTGATCATTATGACTTTCATTAAAAAAATGTGCTTGTGAAACCCTTTAGACTTTTCAAAATACTTTCAATGTTCTATTTTTTGAGCAAAAGAGAGAGAGAGAGATCGAGATATGACTATATACCAAAGATTTTCATCTCATCCAGGGAGGAGAAAGATTGTCAAACTAAAAAGGGGGGAAAATAAATATGGTTAGAAGGAGACACAGGCCAAAGGCATAGTTACAATATCATATCTGCTTTAAATAGTTTCAGGGTCCACTTTGTGACAGATTTTATCCCAGGCTACTGAGAAAAGTCACAAGTTTGGAAATGGAACTTAGAATTCAAAAATATTAGGAAGTGCACTAAAGTCTAAGCAATAGGCAAATATTTTCTAGACTTTTCAAAAAGGGGGTGGGAGCAGGGGAAGATTCTGGAAATCCCAGTTTGGTAAGCTTGACTGAGTTTGGTGAAATCATTTCATGTATAATGAAGCAGGTGTTTTGTGAACAGAAAAAAAAAATAATTGTTTAGGAAGCCAGCATGTGTTCATTGAGAACAAATGATGCAAAACCAACCTTACTTTCTTAAAAAAACAAAAACAAAAATGGGACTAGTCAATTGGGGAAATGCTATAGGTAATATAATATCTTTATTTTGGGAAACCATTTGACAGTGCGTCTCTGTTTTTGGGATAAGGTGGAGAAATGTTAGCAGGATAAAATGTAACTCAAGGGTGATGATTAATGGAACATTGCCAACCTATAGAGAGACATTTAGTGGTATTTACTTTAGGTCACATCCTCCTCAACAATTACAGCAATGACTGACTTGGATAAAGGCAGAAGGCACGGTTCTCAGAACTGAGGATGACTCAGAGCTGGGAAGCCCAGCAAATACATCACATCCCAATAAAACTGAAAAATGATAAATGTATGTTGTTGCATTTGGGTCAAGAAGTGAATTGCATGAGTATATAAAAATGGTAATAGCTAACATTTATTGAGTGCTGACTTAATGTGCTGGGCTAATTGTAAAGTGCCTTGCATGTGTTCTCTTATTGAATCCTCACAACAACCCTATGAAGTAGGTACTACTTCATGGATGAGCAAGCCAAAGCTAAAAGAAATCAGTAATTTGCCCAGCGTCAGGGAGTTTATACCTGGTATTTTAACCCAGGACATTCTGACTTTAAAGCCCAGGAAACACTGCTTTAAACATCTTCCACTATTGAATGCTTACAATAGCCTAACTACTGTGCTAAGCTTTTCACATCCCATTTAATCTCAAGTCCGGCATTCTTATCCCTATTTAATACAGATTAGGGAAGAGTGGTGTACTTCTTGTGAAAAGATGGCTGTTTCAGTTGACTAGAAGGCAGTATGATCCAACAGAATAAACATAGCCCTGATCGGGGAGGTGATGGTTCTGTCAAAAACCACTGGCCAGGCTGCAGTGGGGATTCTGGGTCTAGCCTCCAGGCACCAAATTTTAAGAGATGCAGAGAGGACTTGTGAGCGGTGGAAGAGGGAGGAAACGTTGAAGACTTTTCCTTGAAGCTACCAAAAATGCTGTTGGGTGGGCGATGTGGTTCTGGGGCCCCTCCCAGCCTCAGCTCTCCTTAGAGAATCACATCTCAGTTCCCCGTGGAAGCTCTGTTTAACAGAGCTGGCCAGGTAGAGTAGCGAGCTTTAAGGCAGTGAGCCGACATCTCTGGAAGTGAGCCAAGGCAGAGAGGGCTGGAGACCGCCCATGTGGATGCTCAGCCCCTTTCAGCCGAGATCCAGGATCTGCAGGTTGGGATGCCGTGCAAACCAGGGAAGGTGAGCGCCTGCTCCAGGCCCCACAGGACCGCAGGTCCAGGCCTCCCTCCTCCCAGTTCCCCGTTCCTTGTCACCCACCAGGCGGGGCGCTGCCTCTTGCTGCAGCCGCCCCATCACCACCTCATGCTGCCGCTGCCGCTCGTTCTCCTCATGCAGGTACTTGAGCCGTGTGAGCTCGAACTCCATGCGCACCTTCTCCAGCTCCATCTCGGGATTGCGCTCAGTCCCAGGGGCCGGGGGCAGCTCTGCGGGTTTGGGTCCGTCGCCTGCCTGGCCTTTGGTGGCAGGGCAGGACTTGGGGGACAGCGATTTAAGCGGCCCTTGGCAGCCTCCGTCCTCACAAGCTTCCATCTCTTCCAAGTAGTCAGAGGAGGAGTCTGGCTTCTGGGACTCTGCCTCCTGGGGCAGGGGAAGCAGGGAGCGGGGAGGTACTGTGAGGAGTCAGGATGGGGCTGTCCTCGACCCCATGGAACTCCCACAGCCCCAGGCCACAGTGGACTGGGGTGTTTGAACTGAAAAGATCTAGGCTGAATTCTTATTAGAAGTGTTCTTACCCAGAGTTGTCAGGACCTGAGGGTCAAGAAGGAGAGGGCAAACTAGCACCAAGTAATGGTGCCCTAAAGTTGCAAGTGGAGGCACTGCGAGTTGAGTAGATGGATGTCCATTTTCCTAGTAATTTTTCAGATCACCAAAGAGGCAACTTCCGGGCCCATCCTCAACTCGACCTGACTTTGAGACCAGTCAGAGGGAGAAAGAAACCTAGGGTCTGAGTTGAGAGAACCTAAATATTTGGGGACGAGGAAGAGGGCTATTGTGGGGAGCCAGGTCCTATCCACCCAGCAAGGGAAGGGCCCCAAGTGGGGAGGTAGATGGAGGAGACCAAAGCCATCTTCATGTGACTTCACAATCTTATGGAGGGCTACCTGGTCCCTGGTGACAGCTGGGTGCCAGTTACACGGGTGGGGTACATGTCACCTGATGTTCTTGGCAGCTATCTGGAACCTCAAAGTACTCAGCTCCTATCATGTGTTCCTACAGTATTCTTGCTCCCCCTGATGGAATAGGCGGGGTCAGTGAGACACAGCAGCCCCCTTACCAGACAAGCCCTTGGCTTCTCTTCAGACTTGGAGTCACCAGGCACCATCTTGGGGAAGGTCGGGCAGCTTTCTCCTGCACCCCGGGCTTCCATCATCTCCCTGTCCTCTGCTGCCATCTAGAAAACCAGAACGCTGCCAGGTGGGGTTGCTGACATTTGGCCTCACCAGATTCCACAGCCTGGCCGCCATCACAATCCCGTGTCCTCATAATAACCTACATTCTACAAGTTGCTAGGGCCCCTTTGGTGGAGGGCGTGACACCTTTGAGGTGCTAACATGCTAATATTAAGAACTGCAGGATGGGCCTTTCCTGCCCATAAGGATTGCTTTGAAAACTAGAGTTCCACCTTGTGAAACTCAGAATTCCACCATTTGAAATCTGTTCCCTTGGGTTCCTTTTTAAAATGAAGATTGTGTTGGGATACGTCTCAGCTCCACAAACCCTGTTATGGGCTAAACCAGGTCCCCTTCTTTTCCCAAAATTCCTATGTTGAAGTCCTAAATCCCAGCCCCCAATACCTCAGAATGTGACCTTATTTGGAGACAGGGTCTTTATAGAGGTGATTAAGTGAAATTGAGATCATTAGGGTGGGATCCTAATCCAGTATGACTGGTGTCCCTGTAAGAAGATGATGATGTGAAGACAAGGGAGAAAACGGCCATCTACAAACCAAGGAGAGATGCATTGTATTAGGGTTCTCCAAAGAAACAGAACATAAAATGACATTTATTACACAGAATTGGCTCATGCAATTATGGAGGCTGAGGAGTTTTATGATCTCCCATCTGCAAGCTGGTGGCCCTGGAAAGTGGGTGGTATAAATTCCAGTGAGTGCAAAGGTCTGAGAATCAGGAGCACTGATGGTGGAAGTCCCAGTCCAAGGGCAGGAGGAGACTGACGGATCACCTTATGTAGTCAGGCAATTGAATTGAGAGCAACAATTCAACCAGCAGTCTGCCTTATTCTATTTATGCCCTCCATGGATTGGATGAAGCCCACCCACATTGAGGAGGGCAGACTGCTTTTACTCAGTCCACCAATTCAAATGTTAATCTCTTCCAGAAACACCCGGAAATAACATTTAATCAAAGATCTGGCCATCCAATGGCTCAGTGACATCGACACATAAAATTAACCATCACAGACCTGGAACAGATCATTCTCTCCCAGTACTCAGAAGGAACCAACCCTGCTGGCACCTTGATTTCTGATGTTGAGTCTCCAAGATTGTGAGAAAATAAATTTCTGTCGCTTACACCAACCAGTCTGTGGTTCTTTGTTACAGCAAACTTAGGACACTAATACAACCTGTCATTCATACTCCCATGTGGGTAGAATGGAGGGCTGGGGAATATATTTTGTCATCTTCCATTTTGTGAAAACAGCAGCAAAACATCTTTGGTAGCTGAAAGCAGGATTGCAATATGGAAAGATAAAGGGCTGCATTAGAATTCCGGCTCTGCTACTCTCTCCAGCTGTGTGACCAAGGGAAAGTGTAGTCATTTGTAAATGGCTAAAAAGATTTAGCCACTTCCCTACGTTGCAGCACCGATGTGAAAATTAGATAGGGTAGGAGGTGGGGGGGTTCCAAGATGGCCAAATAGGAACAGCTCCAGTCTATAGTTCCCAGCGTGAGTGATGCAGAAGACAGGTGATTTCTGCATTTTCAGCTGTGGTACTGGGTTCATCTCACTGGGGCTTGTCAGACAGTGGGTACAGCCCACGGGGCATGAGCCGAAGCAGGGCAGGGTATCACCTCACCCAGGAAGTGCAAGGGGTTGGGGAATTCTCTTTCCTAGCCAAGGGCAGCTATGACAGACGGTACCTGGAAAATCAGAACACTCCCACCCTAACACTGCACTTTTTCAACGGTCTTAGCAAACTGCACACCAGGAGATTATATCCCGCACCTGGCTTGGAGGGTCCCACACCCACGAGCCTTGCTCACTGCTAGCACAGCAGTCTGAGGTCGAACTGCAAGGTGGCAGCAAGGCTGGGGGAGGGGTGTCCGCCATTGCTAAGGCTTGAGTAGGTAAACAAAGCAGCCAGGAAGCTCAAATTGGGTGGAACCCACTGCAGCTCAAGGAGGCCTGCCTGCCTCTGTAGACTCCACATCTGGGGGCAGGGCATAGCTGAACAAAAGGCAGCAGAAACTTCTGCAGACTTAAACGTCCCTGTCTGACAGCTTTGAAGAGAGTAGTGGTTCTCCCAGCGTGGAGTTTGAGATCTGAGAACGGACAGATTGCCTCCTCAAGTGGGTCCCTGACTTCCGAGTAGTGTAACTGGGAGGTACTTCCCAGTAGGGACACCTCATACGCCGGGGACTAAGCTTCCAGAGGAAGGATCGGGCTGGAGTGAACCTCCAGCAAACTCCAACAGACCTGCAGCCGAGGGTCCTGACTGTTAGAAGGAAAACTAACAAACAGGAAGGACATCCACACCAAAACCCCATCTGTACATCACCATCAGTCAAAGACCAAAGGTAGATAAAACCACAAAGATGGGGAGAAACCAGAGCAGAAAAGCTGAAAATTCTAAAAATCAGAGCACATCTTCTCCAAAGGAATGCAGCCTCTCGCCAGCAATGGAACAAAGCTGGATGGAGAATGACTTTGACGTGTTGAGAGAAGAAGGCTTCAGATGATCAAACTTCTCCAAGCTAAAGGAGGATGTTCGAACCCATCACAAGCTAAAAACCTTGAGAAAAGATTAGACGAATGGCTAAATACAATAACCAGTGTAGAGAAGTCTTTAAATGACCTGATGGAGTTGAAAACCACAGCATGAGAACTATGTGATGCATGCACAAGCTTCAGTAGCCGATTCGATCAATTGGAAGAAAGGGTATCAGTGATTGAAGATCAAATGAATGAAATGAAGCAAGAAAAGCAGTTTAGAGGAAAAGATCAGTCAATCCAGGAGATGGTTTTTTGAAAAGATCAACAAAATTGATAGACCGATAGCAAGACAAAGAAGAAAAGAGAGAAGAATCAAATAGATGCAATAAAAAATGATAAAGGGGCTATCACCACCGACCCCACAGAAATACAAACTACCATCAGAGAATACTATAAACACCTCTATGCAAATAAACTAGAAAACCTAGAAGAAATGGATAAATTTCTGAACACATACACCCTCTCAAGACTAAACCAGGAAGAAGTTGAATCCCTGAATAGACCAATAACAGGCTCTGAAATTGAGGCAATAATTAATAGCCTACCAAGCAAAAAACATCCAGGACCAGAAGGATTCACAACTGAATTCTACCAGAGGTACAAAGAGGAGCTGGTACCATTCCTTCTGAAACTGTTCCAATCAATAGAAAAAGAGGGACTCCTCCCTAACTCATTTTATGATACCAAAGCCTGGCAGAGACAAAATCCTCAACAAAATACTGGCAAACCGAATCCAGCAGCACATCAAATAGCTTATCCACCATGATCAAGTTGGCTTCATCCCTGGGATGCAAGGCTGGTTCAACATATACAAATCAATAAACATAATCCATCATGTAAACAGAACCAAAGACAAAAACCACATGATTATCTCAATAGATGCAGAAAAGGCCTTTGACAAAATTCAACAGCCCTTCATGGTAAAAACTCTCAATAAATTCGGTATTGATGGAACGCATCTCAAAATAATAAGAGCTATTTATGACAAACCCACAGCCAATGTTATACTGAATGGGCAAAAAGTGGAAGCATTCCCTTTGAAAACTGGCACAAGACAGGGATGCCCTCTCTCACCACTCCTATTCAACGTAGTGTTGGAAGTTCTGGCCAGAGCAATCAGGCAGAGGAAAGAAATAAAGGGTATTCAATTAGGAAAAGAGGAAATCAAATTGTCCCTGTTTGCAGAAGACATGATTGTATATTTAGAAAACCCAAAATCTCCTTAAGCTGATAAGCAACTTCAGCAAAGTCTCAGGATACAAAATCAATGTGCAAAAATCACAAGCATTACTACACACCAATAACAGACAAACAGAGAGCCAAATCATGAGTGAACTCCCATTCACAATTGCTTCAAAGAGAATAAAATACCTAGGACTGCAACTTACAAGGGATGTGAAGGACCTCTTCAAGGAGAATTACAAACCACTGCTCAAGGAAATAAGAGAGGACACAAACAAATGGAAGAACATTCCATGTTCATGGATAGGAAGAATCAATATCGTGAAAATGGCCATAATGCCCAAGGTAATTTATAGATTCAGTGCCATCCCCATCAAGCTACCAATGACTTTCTTCACAGAATTGGAAAAAACTACTTTAAAGTTCATATGGAACCAAAAAAGAGCCCACCTTGCCAAGGCAGCCCTAAGCCAAAAGAAAAGCTGGAGGCATCACACTACCTGACTTCAAACTATACTACAAGGCTACAGTAACCAAAACAGCATGGTACTGGTACCAAAACAGAGATATAGATCAATGGAACAGAACAGATCCTTCAGAAATAATACCACACATCTATAACCATCTGATCTTTGACAAACCTGAAAAAAACAAGAAATGGGGAAAGGATTCCTTATTTAATAAATGGTGCTGGGAAAACTGGCTAACCATATATAGAAAGCTGAAAGTGGATCCCTTCCTTACACCTTGCACAAAAATTAACTCAAGATGGATTAAAGACTTAAATGTTAGACCTAAAACCATAAAAACCCTAGAAGAAAACATAGGTAATACCACTCAGGACATAGGCATAGGCAAGGACTTCATGACTAAAACAAAAGCAATGGCAACAAAAGTCGAAATTGACAAATGGGATCTAATTAAACTAAAGAGCTTCTGCACAGCAAAAGAAACTACCATCAGAATAAACAGGCAACCTACAGAATGGGAGAAAATTTTTACAATCTACCCATCTGACAAAGGGCTAATATCTAGAATCCACAAAGAACTTAAACAAATTTACAAGAAAAAATCAACCCCATCAACAAGTGGGCAAAGGATATGAACAGACACTTCTCAAAAGAAGACATTTGTGCAGCCAACAGGCACATGAAAAAATGCTCATCGTCATTGGCCATCAGAGAAATGCAAATCAAAACCGCAATGAGAAACCATCTCATACCAGTTAGAATGGCGATCATTAAAAAGTCAGGAAACAACAGGTGCTGGAGAGGATATGGAGAAATAGGAACACTTTTACACTGTTGGTGGGACTGTAAACTAGTTCAACCATTGTGGAAGACAGTGTGGCAATTCCTCAAGGATCTAGAACTAGAAATACCATTTGACCCAGCCATCCCATTACTGGATAGATACCCAAAGGATAATAAATCATGCTGCTATAAAGACACATGCACACATATGTTTACTGCGGCATTATTCACAATAGCAAAGACTTGGAACCAACCAAAATGTTCATCAATGATAGACTGGATTAAGAAAATGTGGCACATATACACCATGGAATACTATGCAGCCACAAAAAAGGATGGGTTCATGTCCTTTGTAGGGACATGGATGCACCTGGAAACCATCATTCTAAGCAAACTATCACAAGAACAGAAAACCAAACACCGCATGTTCTCACTCATAGGTGGAAATTGAACAATGAGAACACTTGGACTCAGGGTGGGGAACATCACACACTGGGGCCTGTTGTGGGGTGGGAGGAAGGGGGAGGGGGGAGGGATAGCATTAGGAGATATACCTAATGTAAATGACGAGTTATTGGGTGCAGCACACCAACATGGCACATGTATACATATGTAACAAACCTGCACGTTGTGCACATGTACCCTAGAAGTTAAAGTATAATAAAAATTAGAGTGTTTAGCCCACGCACTGCCCATACAGGGACTAGGCAAAAGATAACCATGATCGCCATTATTATGCAGAGTAGATTTGCCACTGGGGAGAGGAGAATGCTCAAGGTTCACTTTCTGTCTTTGCAAATCTTTAACTGAACCATGGCTTTCCCCTCCCAACATTATGGTGGTGACCATGTAAATGATCTCACAGCTGTTGTGTAAGATATCTATCCTGTCTCAAGCACTACTGGGAGTAGGATTACCAGATAAATACAGGATTCCCAGTTAAATTTGAATTTTAGATAAATAATTTTTAGTATAAATATGTTCTAAAAATTGCACAGGACACATTTCTACTAAAAAATTATTTGTCTGAAATTCAAATTTAACTGGGCATCCTGCATCTTTATTTGTGAAACCTGGCAATCTTAACCAGGAGAGATCTGCTCAAAGACACAATGACATATGTACAAATAATCCACTGCTGTTAAATCACCAAGTATGGAAATGCACAATAAGTACTATGGGTAGTTGTCAGATATAGATCAAACAACTGTAAATGATCAGTGGCCTACAACAATAAACATTTCCTTAGCTCAGACATTTAAAGATGGGCTGATTTAGGCTGGATTCAACTGGGGGAGCTTGGCCAAGGCAGCTTTGTTTCATGTATCTCTTATCTTCCTCTTGGGAATAGTGGGGTAGCCTGGGCATACCCTTTGCTCGGGGATGGAAGAAGTACAAGAGGCCTTGGAGCTGGCACACCATCACTTCCATCTTATGTTATTGGAGAAGGCCAGTTGTATGGACAAACTCAAAGTCAAAGGATGGTGAAATGTACTCTGCCCAGTTAGTGGGAGGAACCACAAAGAAAGACAAAAGGTCTGGATATAGGGGATGAAGAATTGGGGCCAACTGGGCAATGTACCATAGGAGTTAAGAGGTCAGGGCTCAGGATCTCATGCCTGTAATCCCAGTACTTTGTGAGGCTGAGTCTAGAAGATCACTTGAGCCCAGGAGTTCAAGACCAGCCTGGGCAGCAGTGGGAATCCACCTCTACCACACACACACACACACAATTAGCTGGGAATGGTAGCATGTACTAGGGTCCTAACTACTTGAAAGGTGGAGGTGTGAGGATCGCTTGAACCCACTTAAGTGAGCCGTGATCTTGCCACTGCACTTCAGCCTGGGTGACAGAGTTGGACTGACTCAAAAAAAAAAAAAAAAAAAAAAAAAAAAAAAAAAAAAAAAAAAGAGGATCAGCGCTGATGTGGTTGGAGTAGCTGAGAAAGGTTTGGTGGAAGAGGGAACATGAAGGGTGGGTGGAATTTGGGTGAGAGGAAAGGATCAGCATGAGCAAAGTGTCAGTTGATCCTCATCATCTGTTGCCTTCTGTTTCTGCTCTCTGCCCTTCCCCTAGGAGGCAGACCTCCATGAAAGTGCACTAATTCATTAAGCAAAGCAATGTATTCCAAAGCAACACACAGTCTAGCATTCTCATTTCTCTGTCTCTAGACCCCTGTCCTTTAGGGAACTTCCCAGAAGTTGAGGAAACGGGTCTTATGAGCCTTAGGTCAGTTTGGCACTGGTGACAATGTGAAAAGAGTTTCTGCTTCCTCTGTTGAGCTCAGAGAAAGTAATTGTATAGTAAAGCCATATGCAAGGGTAAAGGAGACAAGAACACGTGGGAGCCCAGCAACAGGGATGAGGGATGAGCTGGCTTAGCAGGGACTGTGCTGGATTCGGGGCAATTCTGGGATCAGCAGCCAGAGTTGGTGCACCTTCACATGCGCCTTGTCATTGGTATAACTTGGCTGATTCCGGTGTTTCTGCTTCTCTGTATCCCCTCACTTCCCACCAACAGCCTTCCTCACCCCCGCCCTGCCAACCCCCAACCTCCAACCTCCTGCTTCACTGTAGGCAAGGTTCCTGCTTCCTCCCGACTTCAGCTTACTCATAACTTCAGCTTCTAATGGCTCTTCATAGCCCCAACTGTATGGCCTCTCTGTATGCCTTCTGTGTTGCTTGTCCTACATGAGTCACTCATGATTTCCTGGTAGACCTTTCCAAGGGCAGGAATCGGAATAACCTGGCTGTATCTCTACTGGGGCAGAGCTTTTCATTCTAGGGCAGCCTGTTGCTGGGCTACCATGTGATCCTGTCTCCCTTACCTCTGCAGATGGCTTTACTATAAACCTTTCTCTGAGCTCAGCAGAGGAGGCGGAGGCTCTTTTCACACTGTCACCAGTGCCAAACCAACCTAAGGCTCATGCAACCAGTCTTCTCAACTTCTGGGAAATTCCCTAAAGGAGTGGTATCTAGAGACAGGGAAATGGGAATGCTAGACTCTGTGTTGCTTTGCATTGCTTTGCTTAATGAATTAATGCAGTTTCATGAAGGTCTGCCTCCTAGGGGAAGGGCAGAGAGGAAAAGTAGAGGCAACAGATGAGGATCATTATCAGATGGGGAAGGTGCCCAGCCCCGTTCAATCTGGTGAAGTCGAAGGATGGGGAAGGCAGGGTGATAGGGCACAGTGCAGAGCAGCCTCGGATTGTCTGTCAGCAGGAGCTGCAGATGGCTAGTTTCCCTCAGAAGGGGCAGTGGGTATAGCAGGCACCATGTTGAAGATTGATGGACACATTCACAGAGCAATGTATCAATTCTAGGTTTGACAACCAGATGAGAGACTTGTGTATTAGTACAGCGCGCCCAGGCTTTCATGTACATTATCTCATTTGATTCTCAGAATGCCCTTGTGAGGCCATTTAAAGCAGGTACAGTGATGCTGCCTGATAAACAAGAAAATGGAGTCACTCGGACAGATGAGGTGATGCGTGTCTGCGTGCAAAGGATGTCAGTGGTTGAGCATTCCAGGACTGGAATGCAGACTTCCCATCTCCTTCTCCTGTGTCTTTATACAAGATTACAAAGATGGTCTTTGGGGCCTGTAGCTCTTAAGAGGTGAGAGGATTTTCTGCCTCATAAAAATTAGCATATCCATAGAGGTATATTACAGCATTATTTATAACAGCAAAAGACTGGAAACAAATTTTCACCAGAAGGGATCTCGTTAAACAATTAGTGCTGCATCCTTATCAATGCCATACAGATGCTAAAAAGAAGAAGACGAAAGAAAAAATGAGAATACAGTAGCTTCATCAGTGCAAATGCCTTGTTCTTCAAGACTTTTTTTTTTTCAAGACGGTCTCACTCCATCACTTAGGCTGGAGTGCAGTGGCACCATCATGGCTTCATTGCCACCTTGACCTCCTGGGCTCAAGAGATCCTCCTGCCTCAGCCTTCCAAACTGCTGGAATTACAGGTGTGAGCCACTGTGCTCGGCCCCAAGATATGTTATTTACTAGGAAAGCAAGAACAGTTCTCCCATATGTATTAAAATACGAAAATATAGTAGAATATGTCTGAAAAGATACACGAAACTGGTTCATGGTGGCTGTCTGTGGTAGGAGAGCTGAGGGGTTGGGGGTGGGAAGGAGACTGATGCTTAACTATAATACCATTTTGTACTCTTTGACTTTTCTTAACCATGTGCATAATATGCACATATATAATTTATATGCATCATATATATGCATATATATTTTATATATATAATTTTTTTTGAGACAGTCTCACTTAGTCACCCAGGCTGGAGTGCAGTGGTGAGATTATGGCTCACTGCAGCTTTGACCTCTCCCAGTCCAAGCAACCATCCAATCTCAGCCTCCCAAGTAGCTGTGTCTACAGGCGCATGCCACCATGCCTGGATAATTTTTGATTTTTGATTTTTTTGATCCAAGACATGGGGTCTGGCTGTGTTGCCCAGGCTGGTCTCGAACTCCTGGATGCAAGTGATCCTCCCACCTCAGCCTCCCAAAGTGCTGGGATTTATAGGTGTGAGCCACTGCGTCTGGCCTATCTTTTCAACTAAAAACGTAAAAAGATGTCTGGAGGAGAGACCTTTGCTCAGCATAGGTGAAGAAAGTTTAGTATGTATAACTTGTTCAAGTTGAGGACAGGCAGGTATCTTTGAGCCATTTTGGTCACATCCTTGCCACCTCCCCCTACCTCCAATCCAGGGTAGTCTTACTTCAACCAGAGATGGACATCTTACTGCAAAAATGTCCTCTTCCTTTTCTAACTGCCTCAGCCTCAGACTCTGTTGTGGCTTTGAACACTTTCCTCAGATGTCTTCAAGTGTTTAGAAGATTATAATAGTAACAGTAATACTAGCTTACATTTACTGGGCACTAACCATGTACCGGGCACTGAGAATTTTTCATGGATCATTTTACTTAATTTTCAGAGCAAACTATGAGTTAGGTACCATTCCTACTTTTATCTTTAGAGAAGTGGAAACTGAGTTGCAGAGAGAAGTTACCTGCCCACAGTTACACGGCTAGGAAGAGGTGAAGCTAGGATTTCGGTACTAAAGTCCCCGTATTCAGTCCCTTCCTGCTTGAAATACTTAATGTGGATTCTGTTTTCCTGGCTGAACCCTGGCTGACATAAGTACTATCCAAGAGAAAGAGTTGACTCAAGGTGCTCCAAGGATTCACTGGAGAAATCAGACTGAGGAGGGAGCAAGGAGTAGGCAGGGATGTGGGTGAATGCACATGTATAAGTGTTGTATCAGTCAGGGCCTAGTCAGGAGACAGAAACCACACAATTATTCCAACAGGGAAGGTAGAATATAAATAATTATTAACTAGGAACAGGGGATTGGCTACTACATAGAGGGTAAAAGAGAACTCTAATATATCTAGACTAGAATAAACTTAGAAGAGGTACCCCTCTTTGGAGATGGTGTGGCTGAGGCACTGAATGGCATAGAAGTGTGGCTGAGGTCAAGGTCAAACAGGTCAACCCTGAAGTGCCGGGTGTGAACAAAACTCATTGGGAAGCTTCCTGCCATTGAATCTGCCAGAAAGTTAATGAAGAGAACCTTAGCTGGGAAACTTTTTGCAGAGCTGCCCCAAGGTGCTACTGAAGTTTTCTGGGGGTGACAGTCACTAGGTGTTCTACATGTGGGCCAAGCATTAGAGCTTTGCCAGAGTAGGAAAAAGAAAAGCGCTCCAGAACCAGGAAGAGAAGCCCCTTCCTCCAGTGACCTCTCTCCAGCGCTATCTACTGACAAAGCTTAATATCGTGCCAGCTAACAAGGGAAATGTTAATAGGTTCAGCTTCAGTTATCACAAGCAGGGAAATTAAGTGAGGATGTACAGCAGAGAGGCAATCCATGGCAAACTGGCATAGTGTGTACTTACTAGCAAGTCAGTTTCCTTTCAACACACATGCCTCATTGCCCTGGGGAAATGTCCTGACTTGAGAAGTTCACCCAAAAACAGTATTTTGCAAGCCCCTTCCACATTCATGACCCTGTGCTAGGCACTCTGAGGAAACACCAAGGATCATCATATGCAATTCCTTCCTTTCTGGAATTTATAATCAAGTGGGAGAGAGGGAATACATCTTAGTGTTCTCTAAATATACCCTATGCTTGCCTGCCTTCCTATCTTTGCTGGCAGTTTCCTTGGCCTACAAAACCCTCTTATTTCCACCTGTGAACATACTCCCCAGTCTCCAGCTACTACCACCCATGCTTCACGTCTCTCTGGCTACCTGGTGATAAAATGGTCTGGCCTTGTGTCATCTCTCCCACTAGATTAGAAGCTGGCTGAGGATGGAGCATACTACCTTGCTCACTGTAGGTGCCATTAAAGACTCAGTTTAGCCAATGGCCCTGGCCAGGAGGGAGTGGCTCCCTTCTGGCTGGCGAGTATGAAAAAGGCTGGGGGACCAGAGGATCAAAGAATTATACCTTCTCTTTCTCTCTTTTTTTTGTGGGGGGGATGGAGTCTATCACCCAGGCTGGAGTGCGGTGGCGCGATCTCAGCTCACTGTAACCTCTGCCTCCTGGGTTCAAGTGATTCTTCTGTCTCAGCCTCCCGAGTAGCTGGGACTAAAAGTGTGCACCACCATGCCCAGCTGATTTTTGTAATTTTAGTAGAGACAGGGTTTCACCATATTGGCCAGGCTGGTCTCAAACTCCTGACCTTGTGATCTGCCCGCCTTGGCCTCCCAAAGTGCTGGGACTACAGGCATGAGCCACCGCGCCTGGCCACCTTCTCCTTTTTGTGTTCACACACACCCAGCAGAACCAGAAGCCTTACTTCCTAACTACTTTCCTTTTATTTCTCTACCTTGATGTGGGTGGATCAGCAGTAGATGAATTCCCACAAGGTTGGATGTAAATCAAAGTCTTATAAGTTCGATTCTATTTTAAATGCTTGGGTAGCAGGGTGACAGGTGTGGGAACTTTGCTGTTTAAAAGAACTTCATGCATAATTGAACAAACTGCTTTCCCTCAGTTTAGAATTTATGGGAACCCAATAGTTATTCATGTACTAGGTTTGGTAAATCAAAGCCCACTTATGGTGACCTCAGATAAACCTGAATAAAGGTG
Source organism: Rhinopithecus roxellana (assembly GCF_007565055.1). Lineage (NCBI taxonomy): Eukaryota > Metazoa > Chordata > Mammalia > Primates > Cercopithecidae > Rhinopithecus > Rhinopithecus roxellana. The sequence goes on from NC_044565.1 coordinate 101,418,585, forward strand.
TTCTTGGACTCTTAAGCAGTTTGGAGCTGCGGAAGAAAGGACTGTTCCAAGGAAGAGTCTGTGTTAGGCTGAAATCTGGGGCTTTCATTATTCAGAGCTGGAAGGGGCCCTGGAAACCATCCAGCCTGGGCCCATGGTAGCTCTCAGTAACAGCTTACTGATTGATTCATTTGGGATCAGAGGAGAGACCCGGAGGAGTGTAGTGGAAGATGTTCTGCGGGGGCAACAGGAGTCCTGGAGTTCTGGCCCCAGCTCTGCCATTAGCCAAGCCAAGACCTTGGCAAGTTATTGAAATCCTCTGGGGGTGCAGCTGCTGCATCTAAAAATGAGGGCAATGTTGCCTGTTCTGCCTCCTATGGGGCTGTTATTGTTTCCATCTTACAATATGTGGGCTTGGAGCGTAGTCATGCACCTACTGTTGGTGCTGCTCCCAAGCGGCCCTTTAGAATTTGCTTTCCTTTCTTAATTACCGGAGCACAAACTGGCTCAGCTGAAAGATAGTAGAGGGTCTCCCTTATGACATCATTGGAGTCTCCCTCAATAAAGCCTCCTTGAATGTTTCATCTGACACCCTTTTTTCATTTTGCATAAATTAACACAAAATAAGCTTATTCCTCTAAAGAACTCTCCTCTGCACTGCCCTATCCTCCTCCCACTCCCCTCAGCAACAATAAGAGGGTAACCCGTGTGTAGCTCTGTGAAGCAAGCATTGACCAATGCTGCCCCCTTGTGGTCCCCGCTTAACCTTGGTGGGAGGCTTTCAGCTTAGTTTGTCCGGGGATTCCTGCTCCTGCCCCATTGCAGAATTATCAGGTCACCCCAGAAAAGCTGAACCAACAAGACCCTTGTGAGGGGTTTCAGCTTCAGAGAATGGCCGGTGGCAACCCAGTCAGTAGCACTGGCTTTGTGGAGGTCTGTGTTCCAGGGAGGAGATGGAGGTGGGAGGAGGGTGTCATAAACAAAAGAATACCTGGGAGCTGGACCCAGACAGAACCGTGGGAATGACACTGACCATGGAAGGAGCCAGAAGTAGGGGGGCATTCAGCATTCGGGACGCCTAGCAGGAGGCAGTAAGCAGCCATCCCAGCAAGCAGATGCAGCATGGCCTGAGGTTCCTTCCAGCAGGCAGGAGGCATGGGCAAAGCTGTGGCAGTAAGGAGCTGGGTTTGTTCTGTGGCTTGGGGTAGGACTTCAGACTCTTGAAGGGATGTTGGGTTAAGAGCTGGGGGACCTGAAGTGGAAATGACAGGTAGAAGACTGAGGCAGGAGGAGGGGGGACGGTCTGGCAGGGAGTCAAATTCAACGCTGAGGAAATAAGGTGAGGGGCCAAGAGTAGGCATTTGAGTTTAGAACTGCAGCAGTGGTTGGGACTCAGTTACCAGATTTGGGGGTTAGGTTAGGGCAGGTGTGGTCCAAGGCTGGCCTGCACCATAGGCACTGGGTATTTCCTCAGGTGACTGAGAGGCCCCTGGGTTGACCAGAGTACCCAGAGGTGAGCCAGACCTATGGGAAAGGAGTCAGTGCCCCGGCTGCATGTGACAGATGGTCACTCCAAACCCGTGTTTAGATCTTTATAAGATTCCGTATAAGATCTGAGTTTGGCAAATTCTGGAACACTTGGCTTGTTTCTTCTCTGCCAACCCCAGCAGAGCCTGCACCCACCCCAGACAGCTCAGGCCCTGCCCCTTCCCTAACCTGGCACTGCTAGAGCCTGATCTGAGCCCCAGTGTAACTTCCTTGCCAGGAAATCGAAGCTGGCATGGGAGCTGCGACTCTGAGAGGAATCCCATCTATGGACCCATGCTAACTCGTGGTGACGGGTCACACGTGGTGACGTGCCACTCTTCCCAGGCATATTTGCCTTTGTATCAAGGCCTTGTCACCTAACGATGAAGTTTTAGGTGTAGAGGCAGATTAATGAGAGATGGCTGGGAGTTAGGGGAAGGCTTCTCAGTCCCCTTTCTTGTGCCACAAGATGATAAATACCTATCAGCTTAAAACACAAGTACTTAATGTAGGTCCCTCCTTAAAAACTCAAACACAGGCTGTGGCTGTGACTGTGTTGGCTGTCTGCTGGTTAAGAGGCTGCCTGTTGCTGGCAGGTTCAAAAATGGCTCATTTTACAGAGACTGAATCAGCACCTGGGTTTCGTCTGAGGTTTAGGGGAGTTTTGAACATGGTTTTGCTTTCAGAGGTCAACCACTGGGGCAGTGTTTCCCAGAGAGTATTTCTCAGGAAGCCAGTCCCAAGGGATGGACCATGAAGATCAAGTTTCCACGACTGGAAAGTCTGGGAAGTTCTGTATACCACACCCGCCTGCTAGAAATTCATGATTCACATGGTTGTGATGAAGCGTCTTGAGACAGCTGGCATTGAGGGGAACCGCTGTACTTTTGTTTAATGCAGACTTTCCCAAGTTGATTTGACTCTAGACTCATTACCCCTGGTGTGCTCTGTGTTTCCATTCCTTCAGAACTAGTTTCCCACAGAATTCATGGGAAACCTGCTTTGGTGATACAAGAGAGTGGATCCAATGAAACTTGGACCTAGCTGCCAGAAAGCCCCTGACCTTGGTGTGCACGACCTGCAACTTCAAAGGGGCTTCCATGACAGCCCCAATCCACTCCTATAATCTCCCTTGACTGCCTTGGGTCATATACCTGCAACATGAGATTGGAAGTAGGATTGCCAGAGTTAGCAGCTAAAAATAGAGGACCAGCTACATTTCAGATAAATAACGTTTTCATATAAGTATATCCCAGGCAGTATCTGGCAAACTTATGTGAAAGATGCCTGAGAGGTATGGGGAAGCCTCTGGGAACAGGTGGTCCCTGAGAGGTCTAGGGGAGAACTGTGCTGGGCCCTTGGCGTCATGCCCTAATGCCACCACCACCAGTCATTTATGAGGGCAGTCATTTATGTTAGGCCTTGGGCTAGGGGTCCACATGAACAGCTTTGTTTCATTCCTTTCATGGGGTATTGTGATTATCACCTCTATTTATGTGTGAAGAAACTGTGGCTCAGAAACATTAAGCGATTTGCTCATGCATGTCACACAACTCTTAAGTAGTAAAGTTGAGATCCAAACCCAGGTTTGTTTTACTCCAGAGTCTGTCTTGTTTTCCTTCTTCTTGGACTTAATACCATCACACACATGTGGACTGATATATAGGCCCCCACAAACTGCCTTGAAAAAGATCCCATAACCCTTTACCTCTCCCCCTTTAAGGCACCCTGCAAGCTTACACATGACCAGTATCCTACTAACAACACTGCTGACTCAGGGATGAAGAAAGTGGTGGAAGTTTCGATTTGACAACACTTAACTGAAACTTCTCTGCCCTCAATTTTTGATTTTTGCTGCTCGTCATTGGTCAGATGTTACCTTCTGTTCCCCTTGGACCATTTCCCTTTTTTGTCCCAAGCAGACTTCCTATTTGGGAGCCTTGCGGCCTGTGGTACATTTCTTTAATGCACCACTCACGTTCAAATGTTTCTATTGGCTCACATGTTTCTGTACTTCCAGACTGCAGGCTTTTCTGGGACAGGGACTGTTTGATTCATGTCTACTCGAGTGCCCAGCATGGCACCTAGGACACAGTAGGTGCTCACCTGCATACTTGTTGGATAAGTGAGATAAGACATGCCGGAAATGGCAAAGAAGTGCATCTTGACTGGAGAAAGTGAAACTTATCATTATTGATTTCTTGCCATTCAAGAGTAATTTTCTTCATGGCCCTCCCCTGGTTGATTTTCAAGTTTGCTCTAGAAACTTGAGCTCAAGATCATCTCTCTGGCAGCAGTACTGCCTTCGTCCACGAGATGGTAGGCGAGGCCAGCAGGAAGGTGGCGGTCAGCAGCCAGCGCCAGGTCAGAGCAGGTCACTAATATGTTTCACAAAATGCAGGAACCTCTTTGCAACCTTGTAAATGCACATTGAGAGTAAGAGGTGGGCTTGGAGGAAGGTTCTCTGGCTGACCCCAGTGAAAAGGAGTCTCTTGGAAAGATTGTTTGAAGAGAAGTTGTAACAGCAAGTCGTGAAGGGGCTGCTTTTCATAAACCCCCTTTGAGTAGTGTCCCTTGAAACACCAAGCAGAAGGAAGTCAATAGGAAGCCCTCACACTCCAAATGATCCAGGACAACCTCCTCCTTGCCTGGCAATGCCCCTTTGCTTTGGAAATCGCTCCTGGCTCTGTGGCCCTGAGGGATCCTCCTTCCCATTCCCCAGGTGTATGGAAGTTTCCAAAGGAGCCACATCCCTCTGTGCACAGGTCTGTGCTCGCCCCGAGGTCAGTAAAGACTTTCTGACTTGAGCTGACGGGAAAGAGGTGACAGCTTGATAAAAATGGCCTGGGGCCTTTCCAGCAGACAGGAATTTGCCAGATAGACTTTCCCCCCAAAGCCAGTAGTAATGAGGAAGGTAAGGCCAGCCTTTCCCACCCCCTGGCCTGGGGCGCGTAGGTATGGCCGTGGGAAGAGGTAAAACGCCTAGCTCTTGTGCTGAAACAGATTCTAAGGCTGCAGCCGCCCCCACCCCTCCCGTTTTTCTTCTGACCTAAATCCTCCCCTGAAGCTGAGCTGGGCTCCCAGCCAGAGTGTCAGTAGTGGACAAAGGCGCCCTGTTTTGAAGGCCTGGCTACTGTGTCTTCCTGCACCATCTGACAAATGGTGTTGGACTCCCCCGAGTCAACGTGATAACAGAAATATACAACGATGGCAGTCGCCTCAGTCTGACCTTCCAGGAAACACTGCCCCTCAAGTTTCCAGGAATACTGTTCCAGAAACACTGCCCCTCAAGTTTCTACCACATGGCAGTGGGGTTGCTTATAGGAGCAGCCACTCCTCCGCCTCAAGTCTGGCTGACCACGTGGTGGGAGCTGGGCTGGATCCTTTCTCAAGCTGAGCTTGTCCTATTTTTTCTGGCTGACTGGGGAGCCAAGTACTACTCACTGCTTTTCCTCAGGGTCTTTGGACCGTGAGTGAGTGACGTCCTCAACGATGGCCTGTTGTCCCCTCCCCCTGCTGCTGCCACCTCCTCCTCTCCAGCCCTGGCTCTTCTGCCTCTGGCATTGCAGAAAGAATGAGAAACGACTGGGCTGGGCGGGACACCAGGGCGAGTCCTGCTGAAGCTACCCATTGCTGTGCCACTGTGGGGAGACAGATCTTTTAGCTCCCGAGGCATGGTTTCTGCTTCTGTAAAATGGGGATAGTAACACATGCCCCATCTAACTTACCAGTCATCTGGAGGCCATGCTCACATACATGGTGCAGATGACAAATGGGATGTGCATTCAAGGTGGACAGGACTCTCTGTGGGCCTGGAAGGTGGAAGGAGGGGGAGAAGAGTGGAAAGGACAGGAGGGATTTAGACATGTCACATTATGGGTGAGACTGTGCCAAGTGGAGAAATGGTGAGAACAACAGCACAATGACAGGAATCCACAGAACATTTCTAAGGGACAGTGGGTACATCACTCTGGCTTAATCAAAAGCTGTGAATGTGTACACACATGCATAAGTGCACTCGTAATGGGGACATGAGCCTGGAAACTTGGTAAAAGATCCAATTATACAAGGCCTTGAAGTCCCAGCTCATTATTTTGTGGAACATTGCAAATTTATGAGGAAGGATCACATGCAAAGTCGGGTTAGGAAGATTACTGTGGCTTTTGTGTATGTCAGGCTGCAGGGGCCCGTTTAGGAGATGATTGTAAGTTCTGGGCCAGAGAGGAAGATGTGTGAGACTGAGGTGGTGCCCAGGGGACAGATGTAAAACCCTCCTGTAGAAGAATCAACAGGGCTTGCCTGACTTCAGGCCTCAGAGACTAGGGGAATGGTGGTACCATGGAGAATCAGGGAAGACCACAGAAGAAGGCCAGGTCTGGGCAGAAAGTTTAGCTTCAAAAGTACTCTACATGGGGTGACTGTGTTCATTTGGCCACACATAAGCAGTGACAGGTGGGAAGGAGAGTGGAGCCCACAGTCAGATAGGACTCCTCCGACAAATGCTCCTCACCATTCTGGTCTCCTCATGCTCTCAGAAGGCGGTCTTTACCTTGACCCTGCATCCCGACTCAGCCTCTAGCTGCCGATCAGTTTCATAAATGGGCCAGCTGGCCTGGCTCTCTGCCGAGCTCTGACCCTGGCCTACGTAGAAAGATCCCTGGCCAGAATGAGCTGTGTCTTTGGCTGGATTTTGCTTCACCAGGGGCTGCCGTTCTTCTCCCTGCAAAGCCAGGACTCAGCTGTTTTGAGGGTAGGTTGAGAACTTAGCTCCATTTGGCAGGCTTCATTTGGGAAGTGGAGACCAGAAATTCTGCTCAAGAAGGAGGGGAGAGAGAAAACAGAGAAGGTAGGAAATTTTCTGGGAAGAACAAAAGGCAGCAAGTTTCTTCCCTTCAGTTTGGGCCTTTCAGACAGCTGCTCCTATGATTGATGGAGATATTTATTTGCTGGAATCACCAATCTCTCGTCAGTGCTCAGCACCCCTCAGGAGAACACTGCTGGCATTATGAGGTGTGCATTTTAAGTCTAAGGGAGCTGCAGGTGCAGGCGAGATGTTGATTAAATATGGAACTGGCAAGAGAAGATAGGTATAAGAGCCTACAGAAGAGCTGGGAGTGGGGGAGAGGTCCCAGCTCTGCCGCTGAGTCCCCTGCTCCCTCCAGACTTCAGTTTTCTCACCTGTGAAATGAAAATACTGGGCCAGAGGATCTCTAAGCTTCTTTTGTATCCTGGCATTCTGATTGATTTTGTGCCATGGTCCCAGCCTGGAGCTGGGTTTTGTGGGATATGGTGGAGAAAAAAAGCACAGAATTTGCTGTCTGGACAAGGCAGCCATAGAACTGGCTATTTTGAGCCACTCATAAGTTTTTAGATCAGTCTGGATCAGCTGAACAGAATTCTGATCTTATAGGCCAGTGTAGAACCTCACACTGTTCTGTAGCTCCTACCAGGTTTCACACTGGCCTACCAGGCCTACCAGAGCTAGTTTTAATAAATGACTTAGGCCAGGTACAGTGACTCACACCTGTAATCCCATTACTTTGGGAGGCTGAGCAGGGAGGATCGTTTGAGGCCAGAAGTTGAAGACCAGCCTGGGAAATGGTAGTGAGATTCTGTCTCTACCAAAAAAAAAAAAAAAAAAAAAAAAAAAAGACTTTTAAGAGCAATAATCTCCATATGCTGCCATAGGATCTTATATCAAAAAAGAGAGATGGTCAAATAATTTTCAAATATTTTGAAAAGCAATGAAGCCCTTTTTTTAAAAGGAAAATTTACGTGGACTTCAGATAAAACGGATACAGCTCTGGCTGTTTTGGTAGAAGGGGCCTAGAGGACGGCTCAGCATGCCCTCTTCTCACCTGCCCAACCCCCACGCTCCCTCATGGAACTCACAGACTCTAAGCCGCGCAGTTTGAACATGACCAACCCAGGAGTCAAACTAATGGCAGATATGGGGGCAAGTGAGGTCCCTGATTCCAGGTCCATATTATGCTGTTGCCTTTTTAAAAGTCACTTCAAGAACCAGTGTGCGAATTCTCCTTCTGTGTCTGCTATGAAACTTATGTTGAAGATAAACAATGTGTGTTTCATTGAGCATTACACAATGTCCACTATGGAAGGTCCTCCGCACCTCCATAAGAAATTTTTCAGCAATTCATATTAGGAAAATCTTTATCTTTTCCCCAGGAACTGAAATGTCTCTTAGCTCTTTGTTCTAAAACAACACATAAAACTTTTGTCTTCTGCTGGGGTATGTTGCCATGGTAAGATGCACGTCACTTAGGGTATTTCCATCTTGTGCTGCATGGGACTGCTGTGGACCCACACTTGGCATCCATTTCAAGCTCTTATGTCTTCTTGTATCTGAGAGGCTAGAAAATTGAAAACGGCATTTCCTAGATTCCCTTGCTCCTAGTATTCTAGATTTAAATCAGTTTCCACCAACAGATGCGCCAATGAGATCTCTAGAAGGTGGGCGTGGAGCAGAGGCCATCTTCATGCTATGCTGGCTCTTGCTGGTGGCCAGCACAGCTCTGAGGTATGAACGTTGCTGCAGTGGTGACTCCATGTCCAGCTGTTAGCTTCATAGGTGTCATGGCACATCAACAGGGGTGTAATGCCTCCCTGACCCTGGGATTGGAAATTTAGCAGTGTGTTCTTGATTTTAAATTCTGTGTGCTGAGCTTTGATTCTCTGCCTTCTTGATTATAGTAAAGGGCATCTCCCCTGGTGGGTGAGTTAGGTTGCACGGTTCTGAATGTCACTTCTGATGGCCCAGTCTAGAGCCCTCTTCTCCTGCCATGTTCATAACTCATTCTGTAGGCATCAAATTCTCTGTTATGGCCTTTTAGCTTAAAAAGCCAACAAACGAGTAGATTCTACTTTCTGAACTTGAACCCTGACTGTGATACTCCTTAGTCACCAGGATGCTTAGATCCAAGCCTTGCTTCTTGTTCCTGGCTTCTTGTTGAAGTTGCATAGGGTCTCTGAGCCTCAATTTCCATATCTATCGTTTCACAAAAGTAATAACCTCATTGTAATTGTTTCTTTGTATGTCTCCCTATTGGTTCCTGCTTCCCTCAGTGACAAACATCTGTTTGAGGTTTTACAGCTTATGAAGCCCTTTTCCTTATTAATACTTGACCATCACAGCCAACATGGGGAGCCAATAGAGAAGGTTTATTAAAATTAGAAGACCACATGGTCGTTGCCATGGTGCAGGTATGTACAAAATGTGGTGGGCACCTAGGTGGGATGCTTCGGGTGACTTGAAAAAGTGGCTTTAGAGGACATGGCATCTGAGCTTCGAAGGGTGAGATATGTAGAGACAAACAGGCACTGAAGGGACTTGACCATCAGAGGGAGAAGCACCCACAAGGGCATGGAGGCACCCTCAGGAGAGAGGGCACGTGGTCCAGGACTCTTGGAGGAAGAAGGGCAGTGGCTGGAGATGAGGCTGACCTAGAGGGCCTGTTTGAAGGGCCTGGCATCCCTGCCCAAGGGGAGTTTAGACTTTCCCTGTAGATGACTGAGAGGCAAGGGAGTTGAAACACCTGTAGGATGGCCTTCAAGGGTGAGATCAGAAGCAGAGAAACTGGAGGAGGCCGTGATGGCAGTTCAGATAAAAGGTGATCAGGAGGTGGCAGTGATGAGGGGATTGGTGATCAATCAGATGTGGAGGGTCAGAGAGAGGAAATGGCCGAGGACCACTCCTGGGTTTCTGGCTTGGCCAACTGGGTGAACGGTGCTCACTGAAAAAGCAAGCTCTGGACAAGGAGCTGGCTTGGCTGTGTTAAATTTGCGATTGTCTGGTAATCAGCTGGTTGGCTAGGTCTGACACTTGAGAGAGGTCTGTGTGGAGGCATCTATTTTAGAGTTGTTCAGTGTTCAGGTGGCAATGACACCTTGGGTATGGGTTTTTTGTTGTTGTTGTTGTTGTGTTTTGTTTTTAGAATATGAAGAACAAGGGAGGATTTAAGATGTAGCCGACGGTACTCAATACTTAAAGAGACCTACAGAAGAGACAAGGGAGGAGTGGCCTGAGACAGAGAAAGAAAATTAGAGGAGAGAGGTTCAAGGAAGATGCAGTGGTTAGCAGTGTCAGAAATGCAGGGATATCCAGTAAGGTGAGGACTGGAAAGTTTCTTTTGGGTTCAGCAGGTCACTGGGGACCTTGGCAATTCAATTTATTTTCCATATAGATATAGTATGTATATATGAGTGCCTACTATATAAAGTGCCTACTATATGCATATATAATATATATACATGTCATATATAGTATATATATTTTATATATACTATACACAGTACGTATATCCATATATAAGTGCTATATATATCTACTATATGCCAGGTACTGTTCTTGGAGCTTAGGCTATCCAAGTGAATAATTCCATTCTAGAGGGGGAAGATAGCTAACAAAGAATGAATGCAACAAACAAGTATACTTATAGCATGTTAGATGCACATTTATACTATATCTGTAGGTAAGAGCTACCAATTAAAAAATGTAGAACATACTTGAGGGAAATCAGGAATGTTGGGCAGGGGTTTCAATTTTAAATATGGTGGTCATGAGGTTACATTTGAGCAAATACTTGAAAATGGTGAGGGGTTGACCATGTAAATATCTGGAAAAAGCATTTTAGAGAAAGCATAGCCATTAAAAAGGCCTTAAGGTGAGCTATGCCTGGCATGTTCTAAAAACTCTACAGAGGAAGCCAGCTGGGGTGGAGTGAGTGAGGGAGAGTAGCAGGAGATAAATTCAGGGAGGTAAGGGCAAAGTAGAGGCAAATATTCCAGGACCTGGTAGGCTATGGAAGGAATTTGGCTTTGGGGGGCCTATGGAGAGTTTTGAGTCAAGGAATGACATGGTCTAAATTATGGTCTGGCTACTGTGTTGAAAATAGGCTGTAGGGAGGGTGGGGTCACACAGGGAGACCTGCTGCTGTAGGAATCCAGGCAGCTTGGGTCAGGGTGGTGGCAGGGAGGTGGCCAAATTTGATTTCAGCAACTCTGTGTGCTGAGCACATAGAAGTGGTCAAATTTTGGCTATACTTTAAAGGCAGAGCCATAAGAATTCCTGATAGATTGGGATGTGGAGGGTCAAAAAAAAAAAAAAAAAAAAAAGAAGAAAAGTATTATTTTGTCTTTCTTAGCATGAGCAACTAGAAGGATGGCTTTGTCCTCAACGGAAGTGGTGAAGACTATGGGTGAAAAAGGTTTGGGTTCAAAGATCAGAAGTTTAGATTTGGACATGTTGAGTTTGAGCCATCCATTAGACATCTAAATGTAGACGTGGACTAGGCACTTTTGGCAGCTGAGAGGAGTAGAAGCTGCATTGGTGGTGCTCACCTTGGGGAGGAAATGTAGGTGAGAAAGTGGAGGCTGAAACTGTAGACCACGTGTCCCATGAACTTGGCTATGAAAGAAGGGTGTGCTCTATGGTGACAGCAGGAAAGGATGGTGGGTTGAAGGAGAACTTTTTTTTCTTTTTTCTTTTTTTTTTGGTGGGGGGGAACAGGGTCTCACTCCGTTACCCAGGCTGGAGTGTAGTGGTACAATAATAGGTCACTGCAGCCTTAACCTCCTGGGCTCATGTGATCCTCCCACCTCAGCATCCTGAGTAGCTGAGACTACAGGCATGCACCACCACACCTGGTGAATATTTGCATTTTTTTTTTTTTTTTTTTGTAGAAATGGGGTTTCATCATGTTGCTCAGGGTGGTCTCAAATTCCTGGGCTCAAGCAATCCTCCTGTCTTGGCCTCTCAAAATGCTGGGATTACAGACGTTGGGCTACTGTGCCTGGCCAAGACTTCTTAAAGAAAGAAGAGGCATGAGCTTGTTTACAGGAAGAAGTGAATAATCCAGTGGGAATCCAGAGGTTGACAGTCATTGAAGAGAACTTGTTGCTGAGGGAGCCAGGCCCTTGAGGAGTCAGTGAGAACAGATACATCTGAACATCCAGATGTCCCTTCCTCTGAGGAGGGGTACGTTGAAGGACATATGTAGTTAAGATTTCTAGGGGGGGGTGGTGGAGGGGCAGGGAGTTGGGAGATTTTTATTTACGTTTCTGTAAAGTAAGAATTAGGGACAACTAAGAGAGAGAAGGGAAATTGGCTTGGGAAACTTGAGGAAAAACATACATGTTTAGAAGAGTCCCTGAGGAGACAATTGAGCAGCCAGGAGTGTTGATGGTACAGCTGATGCCATAAATTCTGTGGGACATCATTCTTCCCCATGGTGAGATTTTCTCCAGCAGCCCAAAAAGTAACCCTTGTCTAGAGGGAGGATATTTAGATCAATCCAGGATTCGGAGTTTATTGGGGGTAGATGTGATAGAAAGACAAGAAGATGACAGTGCCAAGGTGGCTGTCAATAGAACAATTGAAGTGAAACCCGGTAGGGTCTTGGCTGGATGAGGAAGTGAAGTTAGGATGTACAGGTAGATATGGAGAGCCAGGTAGAGTCAGGAGCTCAGAGGTCAAGGTGTGAGGCCAGAGACTAAGTGTAGTGGGAGGACATGAGTGAGAGTTGAAGGGATGAGAGGCTCTGATCTGGTGTGCAACTGAGATGAAGACTTGAATGATGAGGTAGTTCTTGTTGGTGTTGAGATAGAAGGTATGACCAGGAGGATAGGCAGCCCAGTATAGAAAGGCAGGAGTCACTGGAGTTGAGACTGTTAAGAACCTGGAGACTAGGATGTTCAGTATCATTTACATGATAAATAATTCTCCCAAGATGGTGCCAGGCATTAGGGTGAAAAGGAAGTCAGTTGGTCTGGATAATAAACCCCTCAATCTAAGTTTGGAAAGTCTAGGCAGTCCCTAAAGAAAAGTGACAATGAAGAGTTGAGGACAATGTGATGCTTGGCTTTGCCACCAAGGAAAGAGGGGTTTTGCCCAAAAGCTGAAGAGGAATGGCCTGGTAAGTTTGCTTCTCTTTCTGAAGCCCCTCTGTGTATATTTTTTTGCATCTCTGACAGTCTGTATTCTATTTGACCTCCTACTATTACTGACTGCTTTACTAGTTTCTTTCTTCTATAATACCGTTAGGTCCTTCAGGACAGGTACACTATGCTCTCACGCTGTAAATACCTAATGAACAGTGGTTTACAAATGGAAGGTGGGCTGGATTGTGATTTACTTTAGGTACGTTGCCTGAAACCAAATGGGCAAGAGCTTTATTTTTTCTCTACCAATTTGCATCTTCAACAGAAGCACCCCATTCCCAAGGCTCAAGGTCTGAGGATTTCTGGCCTTGCATGGAAAACAAGAGAGTTGTAAGAGTCCCTTCTTTGTCACCTCCTGAGACCTTGATCTAGAAGTTTTCAAGAAACCTGAGTTTGCTCAGGCTCCTGGTGACCTGACAACTGATGGGGAAACACAAGAAACTGGAGAATATGCCAAGCCCAGAAATGGCCGCTGGAAACCAAAGATTCTAACAGAAGATTACTTGTACAATGAACAGCAAACTGAATGCAAAGGCAAATATTTAATTTTAGGTGGAGCTTTATTTTCCTTATATCAGAATAACAGAGACCTTGGATCAAAGCCTCTGGGACTAATGACAAAAAAATTAAATTAAGTGTAATTATATGCCACTCAAAGACTCCTGGGAAGCCATTCAAATATGCAAGGGTACTTTGTGAGAGGTAGAGTTAGTTCTCCCTGATTAAGAAAGGCAAACTGAGGAAGAGGTGGACTGAGTGGAGGTAATTGTATTTGATAAACTCAATTACTACTTCTCAGCAACTGGGATGTGTCCTGCTAATACAATGGAAAAATGATTATGTGTTCTATCCCTTTGATGATCCAAGTGAACAAAAGTAGAAATAACAAAGTTTCTAGAACCTGGCAACTTCAAGGCAAGACCAGATCCTAAATTATGGAAGATACTTCAGAACTCATTAATACAGATTGGACTGACCTACTTAGCCTGCTTGTGGATGGTAGATACCTGAATGCCGGGAACAAAGGGATGTTGGTAGCCCCTTGAAGGCAGGTACTAGGTCTCTCTTTGGTCTCCTCTTGCACATAGCATAGGCATTGCCCACAGTTGGTTTGGGGAATGCTCTGTTTCTGTCCCCTGAGTAATGAGGCCTTGCTGCTTTTTGGATACAGTTGTATATACAGTAGTTGCCTCTGGTGTGTTCTCTTTGGAGTATTTGTGAAAGGCAGCTTTAGTTCACACATTGATTCCATGTTAGCTGTTAGAGACTTAGATATGTAAAAATTAGCAAACAAATCCAAAACCAAATCTTTCCTTTAGCCAAAAAGTAGTTATGGGTTGAATTGGATTAACAACATTCTTTTCCTAGTGCTATGAGTGCCAATACATATTTTGCCTCTCCAGTTTTTGAAAACCAATCTTTGTCCTAACCTTCAGACTCCCATGTCTAGCTGCTCCCTGACTGCTTCTGCAGACACTCAGATTCAACCCCCAACCCTCCTCCTCCTAAACCTTCCCCTTCTCTCCACCTAAGCCCCCACTGCCCTCTGCAGGGTCCCCACCCAACTCCCTGGAGTAACCTAGAGTCGCCGTTCTCTCTCAGCTAGTCTAATGGCCACCTCCCAAATAGCCCTCTCCCAACTTTCTTATCAGGCCTGTCCTCTTTCTCCAACTCCAGCAATAGTCATAGACCATGCCCTTCTTACATCACATGGAGAGGGCCACTGTTCCCACCTAGTCTCCTGGCTCTATCTTCTCATCAATCCATCCTCTACGTTGTTGCTGTAATACTCTTTGAAAACAAAGTGAAAAAAACGAAATACAGAGGGATTACACTGTACATGGCATAGTGACTGAGAGCATAGACTTCGTGAACTCCACGAAGTTCATGGAGTGAACTTCGCTTTAAGTAAACTAAAGCTTTGCCATATCCTGACTGGGAGCCTTAGTTGCTTCACTGGTAAAACTAGGACTAAAACTAATCCCTGTGGCAGAGAGCTGTTGTGATAATTCAGTGAGCAAATCTGTAAATGACAGTGCCTGGTTCAGAGTTACCTTTCGGTGACTGACCACAGCTTAGAGCAATCGGTTTCACATTGTGCTTAGAGGCCTGGGACTCTTTCTGTCAATGAGCAGTGTTTGGCATTCTGAGGAAAGCAGGGGAGCACTGACATATAAAAGACTATTCAGGTTCTACTTTCGTTTTAAATTTTATGTGAATGTTTTAAATTGAAAACTAATTTTCCCTTAAGCTTTTCAAAAGTTACACATCCTTTAAAAATTATTTATTAATATATATTTTTGGAGATGGGGGTCTCACTATGTTGCCCATGCTGGCCTCCAACTCCTGTACTCAGGTGATCCTCCCACCTCAGCCTCCCAAGTAGCTGGAGGGGCAGGGAGCTGGACTACAGGTGCACACCACTGCATATGGCTTAAGCTTTTAAGTTTAACCCACAGATTTCATTCTATTTTTTAATCTAGTGAATATTTAGAATCATGTTAAAGGGGCACCTAAAACGTCCAAACTGCCTTTGAAATTCCATGTATCCTAATTTTTATTTTTTAAGAGTTTCAACTGTGTAATTAATCAACATTATCTTCTAAACTATTTCATAATTTTCAAAAATATATGAAACATATATTTGTGTGTGTATATATATGTATGTGTATGTATATGAGTGTGTGTATGTGTGTGTGTGTATATATATATAGAGAGAGAGAGTAACTTTCAGTATTCTTTTGTTGTTCTTTTTTTTGTTTTGAGACAGAGTCTTGCCCTATCACCCAGGCTGGAGTACAGTGGTGCAATCACAGTTCATTGCAGCCTCAACCCCCTGGGCTCAAGTGGTCTTCTTACCTCAGCCTCCTGAGTAGCTGGGACCATGCTAAAAAATGTTTTTTTTAGAGACATGGTTTTGTGATGTTGCCCAGGTTGGTCTTGAACTGCTGGGCTCAAGCAATCTTCTTGCCTCGGACTCCCAAAATGCTGGGATTAAAGGTGTGAGACACCACACTTGGCCAGCTTTCAGTATTCTTTGTAAACTTAAAGCCTATTGTAATTTTTTTTTTTTTTTTTTTTGAGACAAAGTCTCGCTCTGTCGCCCAGGCTGGAGTGCAGTGGTACGATCTTGGCTCACTGCAACCTCCGCCCCTCCAGGTTTAAGCAATTCTCTGCCTCAGCCTCCAGAGTAGCTGGGATTACGGGCCCATGCCACCACTCCCGGCTAATTTTTTTTGTATTTTTAGTAGAGACAGGATTTCACCATTTTTGCCAGACTCCTGGCCTCGTGATTCACCCACCTTGGCCTCCCAAAGTGCTGGGATTACAGGCATAAGCCACCGCTCCCAGCCTGTAATTTTTAATTTAAAAGTATAAGACTAAAAGTAATAGAAATCCTAGATTAGAATCACAAGTCTAATTTGTTTGATACTCTAATTTGAAAATTCTCTTAAACATGATATGGGTTCAAATATTAAATTTGTATGTATTCTTAAAATTTAACATGTTACTTTTAGATAGATTTATCATTTCTATACTTAAATGTAAATCTCTTAGGATTAGAAAGGGACTTATTCAATAAGAAAACAACTGTGTCGTCTCAACTTGAGTGACTTGGGACTTTTGACAAAAATGTTCTGAATTTATTAACCAGAGAAGATCCTGGCCAGGGCACAAAGCCTGACTCTTGCCCAAGACACTGCAGCAGGCTCAGGTCTCTGACCTCCAAATAGGCACTGTAAGCCCCTCTTCTATAGTCAGTATTAGATAACACATCGCCTGAATTTTGGTAACTGTCTATTACCTCACCAATATTACAACAAACTCTGCTACTCTTTCAGTTAAAGTTTTTTTCTTTGACTTTCTAAAGTATTAATATTTACATGTATTTTGCTCCTGGCTCTTTATACCCTTACAAATCACTTTTATCATCTGATTAAGGAGCAAATAAAATCTTGTTTTATTTCTCCTCTGTATTTTTCACTCTGGTATGGCTACCACTGTCACAGATATTAAAATGACATCAACAGTCCTGACTTCCACTTCTGCTCAATATGAAATAACAGGGACTGAACTGATTGATCCTCTTACCTGAAACAACACCACCACCACCACACACAAAGAAACAGACAAAGTGTATGAAACAATGGCTCTCAAGACTTTGGGTATGAGGCAACAAAGGAAAGTAATCCCTGAAAGACAAAAAAAAGCAAGAGGAGTCCTACAGTTTCCATACTTTACTCTCTGGAGAGAAATTTCAGGCTGCAGATTAGGAAGGAGGAACTCAGGAACTGACCACAAGTCTTCCTGAGTGAAGTAGGTGGAGTTAGGAATCTGGGGAAGCTAAGATGGCTGGACTTTGCAGAATGGAGAATAGAAGAGGAGACAGTTATACAGACAGAACTCTAGATATCCACAGAGGGTCATTCTCAAGTGTTCTACTGAGTACTGCTCAGTGCATGCACGTGAGAAACTACTACCTGGGGCACCGGAAAGGACAAGAGGGAACCGTGGCCCGAGATCACACAGAGATGAGCAAAGTGCTTAATCCCAATACCAGCCTGGAAGTCCTCAAAACATGCAAAGTATTGGGTAGACTGAGAAGGGTCTTTCCTTGCTATATGGGGAAAATGAACCCTAGACTAAATGCTGCTCTTATGTATAAAAGCAAGATCTGGAAGAATCAGGGTTTCCAAATAATGGTATTCAAAAAAAAAAAAGAAAAATGCTTAAGAATACTTATAGAAATGTAAAAATATTCAGCACTCAACAAGATAAAATTCACAATGTCTGGCATCCATTCAAAATTCCAAGGCATGTAAAGAAACAAAAATACAACCCAAATGAGGAGACAGATCAGTCAATTGAAACTAACCAAGAAATGACAGAGATAATAATTAGAAGACAAAGGTTAAAACAATTATTGTAACTATATCTCCTATGTTCAAAAGGCTGGAGGAAAGATTGAGCATAATAAGTAGAGAAATGGAAGACCTAAGTTGAACTTATAGAAGTAAAAACTATAATGTCTGAAATAAAAAAAATACTAGATGGAAATAATGGCAAATTATAAATTGCAGCAGAACAGATTAATAAACTTCTGAGGCACAGTAATAGAAACAATTTAAAATGAAACAGAGAGCGAGCACAGTACCAGTAGTCCCAGCTACTAGGGAGGCTGAGGTGGGAGGATCACGTGAGCCCAGGAGTTCTGGGCTATACTATGCTGACTCAGTGTTTGCACTAAGATTGGCATTGATATGGTAACCTCCCAGAAGTGGGGGACCATTAGTTTGCCTAAGAAGGGGTGAAGTGGCCCAGGTTGGAAATGGAGAAGGTCAAGACTCCTATGCTGATGAGTAGTGGGACCATACCTGTGAATAACCACTACACTCCAGCCTGGGCAACATGGTGAGACCCTGTTTCTCAAGAAACAGGAAAAATGAACAGAGCACAAGTGAACTTGAGACAACTTCAAGTGATCAATTATACATGCTTTTGGTATCCCAAAGGAGAGGAGAGAGGGAGGAACATAAAAAATAAAAGACATTATAACTAAAAAATTTCCAAATTTGATAAAAACTATAAATCCACTGAAACCCAATGAACAAAGAACAACAAACACAAAACTAAGCCAACGCTCATTATAATAAAATTGCTTAACACTTCTGATAAAGGGAAAATCAACTGGGCAACCAGGGAAAAAAGATAAAGATAAGAATAACAGAATGCTCATTGAAAACAACATAAATGAAAAGACAGTGGAGCAGCATCTTTAAAGTAATGAAAAAAAAAATGTGGACCTATAACTCTTTACCCAGTAACAATATTCTTCAAAAACATTTGCAAAATAAAGATATTATCAGACCTCAAAAAGATGAAAAAATTCATCATCAACATACCTGCACTCTAAGAAATGTTAAAAGGAAATTCTTCAAGCAGGACGTAAATGATACCAGAGTAATCCTGGATCTACAGAAAGGAATAAAGAGTGGCAGAAACAGTAACTACATGGGTAAATGTATAGACTTTTTCTTTCTTATTTAGATTTCTTTGAAAGGCAGTAGACTTTTAAAGCAAAAATTAAGTATACTGTGTTTTATAACATCCGCAGAAGTGAAATGTATGTCAATAGCACAAAGGACAGGAGGGAGGAAGGGAAGAAATATAAGTATGCTGTTGTAGGGTTCTTTTACTATATGTGAAGTAGTATACTAACCCTTGAAAGTGAAGAAGCATACTGCATAGTAAAAACAAATGTTTCCTTCTGTATAGTCATAACACTTCTAACACCAGATGTGTGTGTATGTATGGGTTTCTGTCCACAAGAAACCCATTTTAATCACACGCCACACCAGGCATTTCTCCAATTCCCCTTGGACACCAACTAGCTGTCTTATAATTCAATTAAATTATGACAGTGTGTGCCTGAAGTTAGAGGTCTCAATCCCACAATGCTGCCTCTGACTTCAGATGCCCATCACAAGTAGTGGGTCCCAGGTTACTCACAACTTCTGTCTGGCTTGGCTACAGATAGAAGGGATATTCCCATGATCCCCTCCTCAGGTTTTATCATTTGCTAGGATGACTCACAGAACTCAGGAAAATACATTTACAAATGTATACAAAGGGCATTGCAACAGATACAGAAGAACAGCCAGATGAAGAGATACATAAGGCGAGGTCTGGAAGGGTCACAAGTGAAGGAGTTTCTGTCTGTGGGATTGGGGTGTGCCACTCTTCCAGCAAGTGGATATGTTCACTATTCCAGAATTCTCCAAAGCCTGTACTTTCTATGGAGGCTTCATCACATAGGCATGATTAATTATCCACTCAATCTTCAACTCTTCTCCCCTCTCTGAGGATGGGGGATGAGGCTGAAAGTTCCAGGTTTCTAATCTTGGTATGGTCTTTCTGGTGACCAGCCCCCACCCAGGAGCCCACCAAGGGTCACCTCATTAGAACAAAAGATGCCCTTATTGCCCAGGCAATTCCAAGGGATTTAGGATCTCTGTGTCAGGAACCTGGGTCAAAGACCAAATATTAGAACAAAAGATGCTCTTAGCACTCCTATTGCTTAAGACATTACAAGGGTTTTAGGAGTTCCCACATCAGAAACCAGGGTCAGAGACTATTATGTACATATTTCTTTTTATTTCATACATACTATAAACTCTAACCACCATGGAGTCTAGCAAAAAAAGCTATCAAAGGAGATAACATAAATAATCCAGAAGAAGACAAAAAAAGAAAACAGATGGGATGAATAGAAAATATCATGACAGTAGCTTTAAACTCAATCATATCAATAATCACATTAAGTGGAAATGGTGTAAGCTCCCAAATAAAAAGACAGATATTGTCACATTGCATAAAAATGGAAAACCCAACTAACTACATACTGCCCACAAGAAACCCATTTTAACAACAAATATTTAATCTGCATATTTAAAGACTGATATAAATATTTTAAATATAAAGATATGAATGGGTTTAAATGGATGAAAAAAATATACCAACTTTAGGACTAATATTGTCAAACATAGATTTCAGAATAATGAATATTACCAGAGATAGTCATTTCATAGTAATGGAGTCAATTCATCAAGAAGACAACATTCCTAAACATTTATGTATCTAATAACAGCACTTCAAAATATATGAGGCAAAAACTGATAGAACTTCAAGGAGGAATAGAAAAATCCAAACAAATAGAAAACCAGCAAGAATATAGAAGACTTGGACAACAGTATAAACCAACTTGACCAAATTGATACTTTGTAGGTCATTCCACCCAACAAGTGAATGCACATTTCTGTCAAGTTCATGTAGAAAATTTATGAAGATAGAACGCATTCTGGGCCATAAAACAAGTCTCAATATATTTAGGTGGATTCAAGTCCTACAAAGTATGTTCTCTGACCACAATGGAATTAAGTTAAAAATCCATAAAGAGATCTGGAAAAATCTTCAAATATTTGGAAACTATATAATATACTTTTAAATAATACATAGGTCAAAGAAAACATATATTAGAAAGTACTTAAAACAGAAAATGATAATATAGGATTTCACAGTGCTTTGCAGCTAAAGCTGTACTTAGGGGAAAATTTATAGCATGAAAGACGCCTATATTAGAGAAGATCTCCAATCATGACTTCAGCTTTCACCTTAAAAAAGCAGAATAAAAAGAGCAAATAAAACCCAAAAATGTGAGAAGAATGGAAATTATAAAGATCAGAGTGAAAATTTGTGGGAAAAAAATACACAGAACCAATAAATAGAAAAAATCAAAAGCTGGTTGTGAGAGAAGGTCAAGAAAAATGGTAAACCTCTTGCCAAACTTAAAACATAATCAGTATCAGGTATGAGAGAGGTGATATCACTATTAAGGGGATAATAAGGGATATTATAAACAAATTTATGTCAGTAAATTTGGCAATTTAGAAGAATGCGACAAACTTGTTGAAAGATACATACCACCAAATATTAAGTAGACTGAATTTGAATATTAAGTAGACCTGAAGAAATTGGAATTACATTTTTTTTAATAGACAAGGTCTTGCTCTGTCACCCAGGCTTGAGTGCAATGGCACAATCATAGCTCACTGTAGCCATGAATTCCTGGGCACAAGTGATCCTCCCACATAGCTGGGACTACTAGCACATGCCACCATGCCTGGTGAAGTTTCGTCTTTTTTTTGTAGGGATAGTGTCTTGCTATGTTGCCTAGGCTGACCTTGAACTTCTGGCCTCAAGCGATCCTTCCACCTTGGCCTTCCAAAGTGCTGGGATTACAGTCATGAGCCATCATGATGGCCTTGATTTACATTTTTAACAATATGCAGATTTTCTTTGGGCTGCCTTTCCTCCCAGTTTTTCAAATGAGTGTGTACCTTCATGTTTGTGTATTCACATGCAGAAAACTTTGGACATATTTTTTTGCAACTGAAATAGCTTTCAAGTTTCTGAAGAAAACTTCTTTTCATGAATGCTAAGTTCTTGAGGGGGAAAAGTCTTCCTTTCAGGCTGAGCTGCAGAGAGGAGGTTTCCAAGGAATGAGTGTCCATCTGGAGACATTCAAGCCTGACTCTCCGGATTTCCTTTGTTTAGAAATACGTGCTTCCCAGATATTTGCAAAGATGGGAGTGTGCTGCTGTGAGTGCCTGCGCTGTGGGGGGCCCTTCAAGGCACATGACAAGGGTGGAGCCAGTCACCTGAGTGACTTGGAGGCCCCACGCTTCCCTGGGTTTCCATCCCCACTTCTGCACCCAGGAAGGGGTTCAGAGCTGAGGGATGAGCCTCTAGTGTAATGCACATGGGGCAGTTTCCCCCAGAATCTTGAACAACTTGAATTTAGGACATCTTAGTCTGTCCCACTTTACTTAGGGGAAAATCAACTTAAGGGTCTCCTCAGTTCTACATGGTCATTTGTTGGAATGTGGAGGGAGGCTGGGACGAGTTCTTATCTCTTTTGCTCAGAAATATGTAAGCAAGAAAACATGGCCATGGTTGGAGGAAGAGGCCCGAAAGGAGACTCAAGGGGTCATTGGCTGTTAAAGCAGCAGGAGACCTAGAGACACTGGGATGAGCCAGGGAGACATGAGAGTGGCCTTCAGGAAGTGTGTGCCTCTGGGATTATGTGGTCTCAACTGGCAGTAGGTGCCCAGGAGCTGTGGGTACCCGGAGGGCAGAGGCAGAGCCAACATGTGCTATATAATATTTTCAACTTTCAACATTCCTCTGTGGTTAGAGGACTTGTACTATATTTCAGATATGCATAGAAGATCTGGCAAAGGGGACTATGCCTACCAGCCACATTCCAGAAGCCACTAATTGGAAGACACTATATGACAAATTACTTGAATTGGGTGTTCCATATGAGTTCAGGGATGACATTCCTATTAGACTATTCAGGGCTTTCGGGGTGTTTGGTAATGTCTCTGTTCCAGTTTCATTCCACGAGTCCCTAGTGAGTACCTGCTATGTGCCCCTATCCAGTGCCTGTTTCTCTGGTCCTTGACCCAGGCCTTCCCAAAAGGAGCTTTCAGTTTAGTAAAGGGGAGACAGCAAGGCTAATTAGAGACAAATCAGAGACTTAGGGCTGCTGCTCAGAGTGTGACCCACAGGAAGCAGACATGTGCAGAGGCAGAACCAGTGTGGGTGGGAGTTTGGGGAAGGACCAATCTTAAGCTGAGTAGAGCTGGGACAGGTATCAGAGGGCCAGTATTAGTCTGGATGGTTTATTAGGCCAACACGAGGTGGCTTTTTCCATATAACAAAATGTTCAACAACTCTAGTAAAATTGATACGATGTATAAACCCAGGTGAATTAAAGTTAATGTTTAAGGTTTAGGATTTAAGGGACTAGAAAGGCCTTTGTGGCTCCATCTGGAAAAAGCTTTTGGGAACACCAAACAGGTGGCATCGGGCCTGTGGGGGATGTGCACAGCCTGGGGCCCCTGCACGTGTATTTCTAGGCACTGTTTTCTCCAGGGAGGTTGGGGAGAGGGAGGTATGCCCTGGCCTTGATCTGCAATATTGAGGTCATTGGTAAAAGTTCTTTAGATTTCCTTAAAGGTGTTACCAGCAGTCATATTGTGGGGTGAGTTAGGGGGACAATAACTTAGGAACACTGTTGAGGAGTGCTGTCTTGAAGGCCACCTATGGCCATGTGCCTGCTTGTTAGAATTGTGGACACCAGAAGACAGGGATGGGGTCTAGGGAACTTGACTCTAACTGGAACTCAGCTGGGCACATGGCAATTGGGAGTCCCATTCCAGGCGCAGAACTGGGGTGCAGGGTCTGCTGGATGTGAAGGTCTGAATAGGAAACAGAACACTAGCTATATCCTAAAGGAAGCCTAAGCTCACAGCACTGTGAGAGTAGGGGTGCGGTGCACCAGTATTTTTTGGTGAATGCTAATGTTGGTTTAAGTACCTGGCCTGGCATGCCCCTTCCTGTTATGTGAAGGGTTTAGATCCTTTCTTGGCTAAGAAAATGAAGCAGTAGGCTGACTGGCATTTTATTATGAAGTTTCTTCCATGTATGTAGCCTTCAGAGTGAACGGGCTGTGGCAACTTCAAATGAAAATCAGATGAACCAAACCACCCCCAGTTTACACATGAGTGTGTTCTGGGGGAAGGAAACCGGCTTCCAAAAGGTAATGCTGGCCAAAAAAAAAAAAAAAAAAAAAAAAGTAATGCTGAAATAATCAAATATTTGTTTAAATTATTACTTGCTATGCAAACAATTTTAAGAATTTAATGGAAATTTAAAATAGATGTCTATGGGGAGAAAGGGAAGAAGGTATCCTTCAAATAAGTTTCCCCTAATATTGTTTTAACTATTTGTCTTTAAAATGTTTTTCCTTTTATGTATTTGTACACATGTATGCATATCTTATGGGGTCACAACCTTACAATATGCATAGTTCTCTTTCCATTTTCACCTTGGCATTTTTATATAGTTGCTTCATGGATTGATTATCTGCTTATTTATCTGAGACAGTGTCTTACTGTGTCACCCAGGCTGGAGTGCAGTGGTGCAATCTCAGCTCACTGTAGCCTTGACCTCCTAAGCTCGAGTGCTTCACCTATCTCAGCCTCCCGCATAGCTGGGACTACAGGTGCATGCCACCAGGCCTGGCTAATTATTTATTTTTTTGTAGAGATGGAGTTGCCCAGGCTGGTCTCAAATGTCTGCGCTCAAGCAATCCTCCCACCTCGGCCTCCCGAAATGCTAGGATTAGAAATGTGAGCCACCACGTCAGGCTGGATTTTATTGTTTTACTTGCAAGTTGACAATTTATAATTGTATAATTTTATGGGGAACAAGATGATGTTATGATTTATGAATACAATGTGGAATAATTAAACTAGTCAACATATCCAGCACCTCAATACTTAATATATTTTGTGGTGAAAACATTAGAAGCTTCATGGATTTTTAAATGAGCCTTGTTCACAGTTGCATAATGTGTGAGCAGTTCAGAGTTGAATAAAATACCCCTCTTCAGAGAGCTAGGTTATTTCTGTTCATTTCCTATTAGAAATAGTATTTTCATGTTAAATTTAATGATTTCTTGAAGAGAAATGTTTTGGGTGCAAATTAGGGAACAATTTAAGGAAGAAAAGTCAGGATTTAAGGGACTCAGAAAGTGGGCAAAGAAACTTGAAACCGTCAAAACAGGGGCCACTGTGAGTTGTTCCCCACCTCCTAGATGGCTCACCTGAGGTCACGTGTGCTCCTGGAGGCTTTCAAGATGGTTTTACGTCACTTTCACTGCGCTGTGTTAGGTCCACTCAGATGCTGTGGAAAGGTGACTGTGTTTTACTCTTCTCTGTATAGTAAGAGAAGGGTGGGCTCCTCTCTATAATACTCTGATCAGAAAAATCCAAAGTTGCACTTTTCACTTTGCAAAGCCGGTAATTGGCTTCACAGAACCTTGGAATAATGATCATGTCGTGCCTGAAATGTTTTATTCCTGATCACACTGGTGGGACTTCTGCTTGGGAGAGGAGACAGAAACCACGGAAACTTTAAACCAAAGGTTTTGATGTCCCTGCTCCCTTGAAGACCCATGGAAAAGCAGTAACATACAGTCACACAGCACGGGATTCAGTTTACAAGAACTTAGGCAAGTTGCAACAAAACAAAACAGTTAGAAAGTAAAATAACCAACATTTGACAAGTTTCACAGTCCACTCTGAGGTGGAATCCTAGAATCTTGGCCTGGGAAAGGATACTTCGATCCCTTGTCCTGCTGACTGTATACTTTCTGAGGTCTCCTGGCAGATGGGCATGGAGCCTGTTGAGCTAGAACCTTTCCTGAGACAGGGAGGTCACTGCCCCATGAGCTACGTTGGTTGCTCTAATTGTGGGCAAGTTTTTCTAGTGGCAGTGTCATCTGCTGTTCTGGAGCTTCCTCTGGTGGCCCTCCTTCTGCCTGTGGAGTAACACCAAACATACTGATTTTTCTCTGCCCATGCTTCAGCTGAGGCTGGGCTTCTCCCAAGCCTGTTCCTGTCTAGCCTGAACATCTTATTTTCTAATTTATTTCTCATTAGACAAAATTCTCAAACCCTTGCCATTCTGGCTAGTCTTCTCTGGACGAAGTCTGGTTCGTCAATGTCTGGCTTAAAGTGTGGTACTCATAATGATGTTTCTGGAGTTAGAACTTGATGAGAAATTCCACTTAAGCTTGGGAGAGTGAAAATAACAGAAAAAAAAAAAAATAGACCTACTGATTCAACCCAAATGTATCCATTGCCTTCTGAATGATGGGGTCAGTTGCTTCTCTGGGTTATTGGGGTGGGGTGGGAGGAGGATAATAGAGCCCCAGAAAAGAAGAGTTGGGCTTGACTTGCCTTTTCCTAGCAAAGAAAATAGTGTCTCTTTTACTTGCAGTCCTAGAATATCCGGCAAGATTCTTAGAGATCACATCTATCAACTTTCTGATGTCACAACCTGCCCCAGATCACAGAGAGATTTAATGACAGGGTCCTAAGTTGGAGTCCAGATCTGTATGGTTGCTTCTATCAATTTCTGCTGCTCCCCTCTTCTGCCTGCTCTGTCTCTCCCTCTGCATTTCCCCTGAAACCCCTACTCCTAAGTCCCTTTTACTATTCTTACCTGAAAGCTTCCTTTTGAAAACACAAGCACCAAAGTCATAAGATACCTTGGCACCTTTTTTTTTTCCCATGAGAATCTTTTACACTGTGGTTTGTGAAGGAAGCTGACTTTAACAATCTAGGTGATATGGTGGTTAAAAAGAAAGAACAGTGGCCGTTAAGATAGTACGTGTCTAGATATGTCAGTAGGTACAAGAGCTATCTTGTCCCACTGGGGCTACAGGAAATGTATTCACTAAAATGTGCAGGTCATAGATAGGTCGAAGAGATAGCACAGTACAGTACAGGTGTCAAACCAGCCACAGTGTGATTTCTACAATGTGATCTAAGATTACTGGAACAGAAATGCCCATCTTTAGAAAATACCTTAGTGTTCATATGGGCACTCATAGAAAACTCATTTAAACAAAATTTCTGCAGCATCAAGGACTATCTTTAATTTTATACTCTGGTCTACATACTGCCTCTAGACTATTTCTTAGATATTCTAATTTGTTCTTGTGTTTCTGTATGCTTTCATTCACCTACTCATTTAATAACTATTTTTGAGCGCCTCCTTTATGACAGTGACTCTCTTCCCTGCCTCCTCTTTCTGAATTCTACTCTGAATCCTTTAAGATTTGGCTGGAGTCTCACATCTTTTGGGATGCCTTTGTTGTTCATTCCAGCCCACAGACTTCTTCTGCTCTTTATACTTCCTGTACTCATCATCTCCTTTGGATATTTAATGCTTTCATGTGTAGACTTTGCCAACTGGCCTTAACCAATTGGATAAACAAACTGAACATCTCTTCAGCCATTTGCAGCCAACCAACTTCATGTGCATTTTCTCATTTCACCCTCACAGCATTCAGGTTAGTATTATCATTCTTATTGCAAAAGTAGGCAAGCTGAGAGCTCAGAGATTAAGAGACTTGCTTGTCATACAACTGAAGGTAATGATGTAAGACTCAAAACTCAGATTGCTTCAACTGACTCTAAATCTTCTGCTTTTTCTCTTTCCCCACACTATATTTGTCTAAACTTCCTTTTATTCTCTCTTGGGTTTTACACATTATTGGCACTCAACTACATTCTCATCAGTTGAATTACTCTGAAACTTTCTGCTTTAGTTTGAAGGCTATTGAAGGGCAAATTCACTTGGAAACCATCAAGGAAATATGGAAATGTCAGATTGTATTATGGCCATTTTTGTTTCTAGTGTTAGCTGCTTGGGCTGAGCCTTCCAGAAGACAAGGAAGAAGATAAAATCAATACATTGCCATTATAAAGCAGCTTACTACTACACAACTTCAGCTATCATGTCATGTCCCTCGTATACCCAGAAGAGAAATCAATATTTGGGGTGGCTGAGGAGTGGGGAGAGTGCAATCAAATTGCCCTAAACACAACAGATAGATCCCTGACATCTAGCACAATTCTGTATATTCTACCCAGGTGCCTCAGCATCCACATCAACTCAGCTCAAGGTTGCTATTTAAATTGGGAGTTTGGCTTTGTTTACTTGTTGGTTTGTTTTTCATTTTTTTAATGTGGGCTCTGGCAGGTCTCTACACCAGCATGAGTTTAAGGAATTACTAGTTCCACACACTCTGTCCTATACTTGGTGCCATATTGATCTATTTACGTTACATCTGTGAATAAAGCAGTTTCATTTCTTCCCTTCCTATTTGTATACCCTTTATTTCCTTATCTTATTGCAGTAGGTAGGACTTCCAGTACGATGTTGAAAAACAGTGATGAGATTGAACATCCTTGCCTTATTCCTCATCTTGGGAGAAAACATCCAGTTTCTCACTATTAAATATGATATTAGCTGTAGGTTCTTTGCAGATGTTCTTCATGAAGTTGATGATGTTTCCCTCTATTTCTAATTTGCTGAGAGTTTTATCATGAATGGTTGTTGGATTTTGTCAACTGCTTTTTTTTTTTTTTTATCAATTGATAGTGTCATATGACTTTTTTTCTTTCGCTTATTGATGCCTTGGATTACACTGATTTTTCAAATGTTGAACCAGCCTTGCATACCTGGAATAAATTCCACTTGGTTATGGTGTATAATTCTTTTTATATATCATTGGATTCTATTTGTTAATATTTTATTGAGGATTCAGATTGATCTACTTAAGCCACAGCCATAAACAAATCACTCTCTTGTTCTAAAGTCTCAGTGGTTTCCAGTGCAATCAACTAAAATCCAGATTTTTTAGTCATTCAAAGTCCTCTATTGAAATTGAAGCCTGGCTTCAATTTACTTTTCAGTGCTTCCCTTCCACCACATTCTGTGAAGTACCTTTATTTCTCTAAACTTTTTCTATAGTTTCTTACCTTCCTGTGTTTGAATACCCCTATTCCCTTCATCTGCTACCATACTAGGTATAACTTTGCATTTTTTTCTACACCAATTTTCTAAAATCTTATTTCTTTTCAATATCTAGCTTAAATAATTCTCTCATATTGGTAACTGTGTCTTTTCTTTTGTCTCTGTCTTCTGAAACACAGTATCTCATATATGAGGCACTTAATGGGCATTTTCTGAAATGAAAGGAACCTGGAATTTAACTTTGGTCTTGTTGATCAGAATATGACTCCAGTCTTTGCTTTTTTATTTTAGATATTGAGATCATCTAGTCCAGTTTTTCAATCAGAGTAGTGATCCTATCTATAAAATCTCTGACAGAAAGACGTTTCTGTGATGGTATTCACTACTTCAAGATCCATATTGTTGCTGGGCTTTGTTAGGTAGTTTATGTGATATACTGGGAAGTCGTTGACCCACCTATGACTTCCATCACTGATACAGTGGTCACTGGAGGAATGAAATGTTTACAGGGAGGCAGCCTATAGAGTAGAAAGAATTTAGGTTTTGGCACCGATCAGTCTTTGGATCAAAGTTTACTCTGCTACTTACTAGCTGTATTGTCTTAGATGAGTCAATGCATTTGCTAGAGCCTCCATTTCTCCATCTTAAAAATGGGGATAATACCTTTCTAGGAGAGTTAGAATGAATGACAAAATGTATGCATGAAACAATTATGTAGAGCTTCAGGTACAGCTCCTGGAATAAAGAAAGTGACAAATGGTAGCAACTATTGTTAAGCTCCTTTAGTGTATGCAGTACTCTATTATGTGTCATGGGGGAATTTATAAACTAATTTATAAGACTAATCCTTCCCACTTAAGGAACTTAAGGCTAATTTGAATTTTGTCCCAGATTTGTTGCTTGAGATGAATAAGAGGAGAAACGTTCCTTCAATTCCCTATGGGATGAGTCCAGGTGGGCAGGTGAAGTTTGTAACTTCCAATGGAGGCAATGTCACAGTTTCTTGGGATCAGAGCTGGTCTTCTAGAGTTGACTGATATATGACCAGTTCAGCTGAAGTTTCTAGTGGTGGTTTGGGAAGGCCAGACTGTTACTGTGATGTTTGTGTGGGAAGGAAAAAGGGAAACAGACCCTCAGGGTTTAATGGGTAAGCTGAGTGAGCTATAGACAGTGGGGCAAGAAGGGAAAAAACAAATGAGAATTCCTTAGAACTTTCTTTTCACATCATCAGAAGACTTTGTGGGGACAAGTAACTATTTTCAATGATAACAATTCATAGTGATATCCAAACCTTTTAAAAACATCAGTACAGTCTTCCCCCTTCTCTCTCACGATAGCACTCTCGTTTTATGACTTATGAAGGTAATCATGTGTAGCTCATTTTGGTTAGGCCATACAATATTTTTTAGCTGTGAACTGGTATTAGGATTCGAATGTCCTGGGTGCTTTATTAAATGTTTTGTGGTCTTAGTGGGCAATTGGTAATAGCTACTTTGAACATTTTCTAGGCTAACATGCTAGAGGGTGATCTCTATGACATACAACGTTTGGAACTTTGCCACAGATTGGAATAGATGCATAACTAGCTCCTGTGGGAATCATTGCTGCTCTTGTTGGCCCCCTTCTTGGTGGAGGTTCAGTGAATTGTCATGCTGGCTCCAATCCTGATTAGACTCCTTAAACTGGCAAAAGAGGACATTAGCCCCCACCCTCTACTTGGCTTATGGTCAAAGCATATCCAGTCTTCCTTTGACAAGAACAATACATTGTGTGAATCTCAAGTTTTTGCCTGATAGTATAACTTCAAACTCTGCAGCTCTATTCTTATCAGAAGCTCATTTTTTAAGAAAGAAATAATTGTTCATAGAAGATTGCTTGAAGGATAAGCCATTCATTTCTTTTTCCATATGCTACATGCTATCCTTGGGTCAAGAGGTACCATCAGATGGTTGCAGACTAGACTGAATTGCCTAGGTCTTTCAAATAGTTCATTTGATTAATGGAACTTTGATGTTTGTTGTTAGTCTGTACTGAGGAACTGAAACCTGCTATTGTATTCACTGAGGGTCATTACGGAAGGTGGAAGTCATTCCAACCTACTACATTGGGGGCGGGGGGAAAATTCTCCCTGGTTTCAATACCAGGAAAACTTGGGCTTCACCTGGCATCTGCTGTTATCTTTTAGAAACCAGAAAACTTGTAATCAATATTACCATCTGTGGATTTGCCACAGGAAGCACACTGTAACATTTGTGGTCCTCTCTCTCCTTAGTATTGTGTCTTACTTCTTGTTTTATCTCTTTTGCCCACTTTATTTTTCCTTTGGCCTAATTTTCTCATTGAAACAAAACTATAATTGAACTTCAAGGAGATCTGCAGCTGCCATGAATTCCTTTATGAACAAGTTAGGGCAAGGCAGAATTTTTAAGAGCCTACTATCCCTTGGTGAAGGTCAGCACAGTTTGTGGGAAATTCCAGAGGAGAGAGCAAAGAGGGGAGTATTTGCCTGAGAGAACAAAGGTCAGCATCTGTTTGCATCTCAGCTCTGCAAAACCCTCTTCTAACCCTTACTGGTCACATGCAATATGCTCAAACCACGAAGTTTGGTTTTTTTAGGAAATTACAGAGGTGTTCCAGAAATGGAAATTCTGTACTTAGTCTCCAGAAATCCACTCAGACTTTGTGGGTGATTGGGGTCAGAAAACCAAACACGCCCGCTGTCAAGACTCCACAGCCCAGTTAGCCGTACATCTGGGGGAACTAGCAGCTGCTCTGAGCACCCCTCTCCCCTTGCATGGCAGTCTCATGCATCTCTGGCTCAGCTCACATGTGCAGGTCTCCAATTGATTAACTTTATTTCATCTACCGAAAAGACAGGTGGGCCTTTGGTCTTGATACATTTCTGACGAAGAGGCAGAGGTTCTTGGGATGACTCTCAGAAGTCATGGTGTCCTCAAGCCAAGAATGTCTTTGGCTGTGGCCTCTCCCCTTGGCTTCCCCGACTCCCCCGCCCTCTGTGCTCTGTGCTCAGCCTACAGTGACCTCCCCTCTTTTTGAACATTCAAGTGGTATATGCGTCCTTCAATGCTCAGTTCCAGTCCTTTCAGTTCTCTCTACCCCTCTAACAGTTACCCTCTACAGCTAGAATTTCTGCAGCCTTTGGTCTGCAGCATGCTTAGCCCTTAAATTCTGCTATCCCTGTGACTAGGACATTTTATATGTGGTTCCTCTCCAACTAGATTTTTTAATCTTCTAAATGGGAACATACATATCCTAGCTTTGGTCTTTTATTTTTCACAGATGCTAACATGATTCTAAGCAGCAAGAGTTACTAAAAGTCTTCTTCTCTTCCTCTTCTTCATCATCTTTCTCCTTTCCATCTTTCTTGCCCCCTCCTCCTATTGCTCTACACTGTCATCTTCCTATTCCTCCTGCTTTTCCTTATTAGCTGTATGTGGGACTCGGTATTAATCAGCTTTGCTGTGGTGACAAGTAACCCTCATACTTCAGTGGCTCAAAAAACATAGATTTGTTTCTGTTTCATGAATATGCTAGATTAGCTGGGGCCCTGTTCTGTGTCTTCTCATCTGGGACCCAGCTGAAAGAGAAGCCCAGATTCAAGACAAGTGATGACCAAGGGAAAGTGTAAGAGAACTGGAAAAAACTTGCATTGTCCCTCATGCTTTTCTCTGTCATTTCCATTTACATTGTATTGGCTCCACTGAGTCTCGTGGCTGAGTCTGACATGGGCAGGGAAGCATACCCTACTTACAGGAACATACTCAAGTCACTTGGTCATGAGTGTCTTGCAATCATCTCTCAAGAAAGGGAGCCAAGAGTTGGGAACAATGGAAACATTTACTACAGACGACTTCTAGTTGCCTGGCTCTGCTTGGTGCATTACATGAGGCAATGAATGTTCAATTCCAGGTACAGAAATTTTATGACACATTTTAGGTCTATGCTAGTCCCATTTGAGCCCTATTTTGTAATGAGGAAATGGAAACTTAGATAACTTAGGCAGCTTTTGAATGAATGTTTGCATTTCTTTCAGCTTTTCTTGCTGACTGCAATGCCCAGGTCCCACCATCATTTCTCTTTTCAAACTAGTGCTCCCTCCCAGTACCACTCTTACAGTTTTCCACTGTGATCCTATAGAAAAAGAGCCCTCAGTAGGTCTTAGATGATTATTTATTAACTCTGAGATGAAGAAAGTTATATCATAAAAAAACTCTGGGCAGTGGCTCACAGCTTTAACTCCAGCACTTTGGGAGGCCAGCAAATTCTAGAAATGCAGGGTCTCAGAATTTTACCTCCCATGTATCTTTTACCAGGAATATACTGGAGCATGTGCTCCGTCAAAACATTTGTGTCTCCTCTGTTCCCAGTGAGAAAGCAGTATGCAATAGAGGATGAGGGCCACACCCGGAGAATGAACGTAGTGGGTAGTCTGAGAGTGAAAGAGAGCAAAGGCACAGGGCATACCAAGCAGCAGATAGCACTGTTTCTGCTCTCAGGTCCACATGACTTGATGTCAGACATTTTCCCCCCAGTCACATGAACCAATATGTCTTTTCTTGTGTAAGCTAGTTCCAGTTTGATCTGTGTTCCTTGCACCAGAAGGAGTCTTGACCAACATAATGCATATGACAGTTGCATGGCTTTCTAAAAATACCACTTTTGATCTGGATCTGTTCACATAACTTTTGCAAAACAAACAAAATTCCTTCTTTCCTTTCAGAGAATCAATTGAGCACAAAAATGTGCTGTGTACAATGTTTGATCTGGCTAACAACGACAACAATGGATATCTATAACAAGTTGCATTTCAATTTTTTTCCCCAAATTTTGCTGAGAGTAAAAAATAACATCATTAAATAAAACTTTTCAAAGATTAAGACTTATCTCTACTTCCATCAATGTATATTTTTGCAGTTTCCTGTGTTTTCATCTGCTGTTTCTTTATGTGCAAGATAAGGTTTTCCATGGTTGTAATCATGGTGTGCCCCAAATTTGGAACTCTACTTTTTCTCTATTAAATCATAAAATCTTCATTCATCATATTTAACGTCTGTAGAATAGGTTTTTCAGTCTCAGCATTATTGACATTTGGGGAGACTGTCCTATACATTGTAGTATCCTTGGTCACTCCTCATCAAGTGCCAATAGAACTCACCCTCCCCCCCAGGCTGGGACAACCAAAAATGTTTTCAGGCATTGTCAAATGTCTCTTGTGGGGCAAAGTCATCCTTCACGGAAAACCATCACTGTATAGTACTCCTTTGATTTAACACCATAGTTGGTTTTGTTTTTGTTTTTGTTTTTAAACAAGTCCCCTATTTAAATTACTTTGAATTTATTGCTTTTACAAATGATGCAGAACTAAAAGTTCTGGGTATACACCTTTTTATAATTCAAAATTGCTGTCTTGAGAATAAATTCAAGATGATCAAGAGGTAGAAACACTTCTGTAGATTTTGATACTCATTACTAATTTGCTTTTCAAAAGAATCCCACCAATCTTGGTATCAGGAACAATGAAAGAATGTAAT
This sequence comes from Rhinopithecus roxellana, assembly GCF_007565055.1. Taxonomy (NCBI): domain Eukaryota; kingdom Metazoa; phylum Chordata; class Mammalia; order Primates; family Cercopithecidae; genus Rhinopithecus; species Rhinopithecus roxellana. The sequence goes on from NC_044565.1 coordinate 101,452,556, forward strand.
AGTTTTCCTGCCATCTTGCCAGTGCATCATCTAATATGTCGCAATTTCAGCATCATGTGGTGAAAGGAATCTAGAATTTGAAGTGAAACTGGCCTGGATCAAAACCCCACATAAGCACTGATAGCAAGTTGGCCTCAGGTAGTTACTTTATCTCTCAGCTCTGATGTTTGTAAGAGTGTTTGAACATCTCTACCTTGCAAGGTGGTTGTTCTTGAAAACAACTGTTATTAACTGTCATTATGCATTGCTGTCCTGGATATTCAAAATACCTCTGCCCGTAAGGCAGGCAGTGGAAAATATAATTTCTGTTTTACAAAGGCCGGAGAGGGGAAGGAATTTATCAGAGTCACACAGGAGACCTGGGCTTCCACAGAGCCTGGAGGTTTATTGCGCCAGAAAGGTTGTTTCATTCTAGCCATCTGTATATGCCTCTACCAGGTGCCTGCCCTGCTGCAGGCTGTGGGAGTTGCCAGAGGAAGGGGTGGCAGAGATTACTGTCTGACACGTGAAATTACAGGAGCTCCGTGTCTGGTACTGCTAAAGATTCCCAGATTCTAGGGATTCTTCTCTGTCCTTCACTCCCAGGACTTCTGTTGTCAGCATGACTGGGCAGCCCTATGCCTGACATATATCCTGACTCCTTTTACTCTCCCCAGTTGGCTCCTAACGGGTACCTTGCTTCTGCTGTCACCCTCCGTGGTGCAGTCTCTACAAGGCCTCAGCCTTAAACAGCAAATTAGATTATGTCACACCTCTCCTTGACCCCTATAATGCCTTCCCATTGCACTTAGAATAAATACTAGCTACATACCAGGGTCAGTAACTTACCCCAGTGGCTCTCAACCTTATGCTTAGAGTCACCTGGAATTTTTTTTTTTTTTTACAGGTTTTAAAAAATAACCTTCACTTTTTAAAAGCTAATGTGTGCATTATAGGAAACTGAAAACCACTAGAAGCAAAGAACAAAGTCATCCACAATCACAAGCAATTTAGTTTCACATGTCCTTCTAAGTCCTATTTGTGTAGATACAACATCCAATTTTATGGACTTGAGATCATATATTATGTATCATGTCTTTTCACACATCATGAATATTTACCAATTCAAAATCTTAAAGCTATATGAGTATTCTGATAACCAGCAACACATTACACCAACTCCATCTGCTAGAAAAAATATAATCCTCCCTTGCTTAGGACTAAAATTTCATAGAAGGCCCAAATGATAACATGCCTCTAGATAAAAGCATTAGCAGAGTTCTGATTAAAACACTGTATTTTCTTAATGCTCAATTTAAAATGAAACATAAAGCAGCAGAATACACTATAGCAAGAAGGTATGTTTCCATCGAATTACTTACTGTATTCCTATAGTACAGCCAAAAGAGTTGCACATATATCAATGGCTAGTGTCAAAATGTAAACATGGACACATTTGCATACATCTCTCCCTTTGTACTTCATTCTGCCCCCTGCTGCCAACCTAATGAACAAGTTCTAACATACACTGCTCAGACGTGGTTTAACGATTCCATGTCCAAGATGCATCTTTTCTATCAATTATAACAAAAAAATTAATAAATTGCCTAATTCACTAGCTCTACTTTTTAACATACATTGTCACCCCAGGACTTTCATAAAGCTCAGATGTTGCAAAATAATAAGACTTGTCCACAACAAACACAGGCACTTTACTGAAAATGCTCATATGGTTATGATTTTAAACCATCGTCTAGATATGGAGATACTAGCAAAGAGACCTTTCTTTCATCCTTCCTCTTCTCCCCCTTCTCCCTCTCCCACCATCCTAATGACTAAGTATACTACTGTGTCTAGCTCCAAGGGGTGGATTACCAAACTCAATCCCAGAAGACAGGACTTCCTATAAACAAACAAAAGGACATTTATAAAGGGATTGTTTTACGTTAGTCAACTTATATACAGTAGTGAGCATTAATAAAATGTACACAAAACCACGGTTAGATTAGAACATGAAAATCTCTTCAGATATGACCAGACTGGCCTGGAACTTCCTTCTCAGGTCTTCTGTCCTATGTCCTTTAACTCACTGAACAAACATGGAGGCTTTGCTTCCAGAGGTGGTCTATCCATTTCAAAGTCACCTCCAGAAGACATGTATTTTGTTTTTTTTTTTTTTTTTTTGAGACAGAGTCTTTGCTCTGCCACCCAGGCTGGAGTGCAATGGCACAATCTCCGCTCACTGCAACCTCTACATCCGCCTCCTGGGTTCACGCGATTCTCCTGCCTCAGCCTCTGGAGTAGGTGGGATTACAGACACCCACTACCACTCCTGGCTAATTTTTGTATTTTTAGTAGAGACGGGGTTTCACCATATTTGTCAGACTGGTTTCGATCTGACCTCGTGATCTGCCCGCCTCGCCTCCCAAAGTGCTGGGATTACAGGCATGAGCCACCACGCCCGACCTATGATTTCTTTTTAAACAAATGAGAATTTACAAGATGTGTGATTTTCTCACTGTCATTCGTCGGCAACCTCTTCACATCTAGAAAGCCTAAACGTGGAAAATGTTTTCTTTTAAAAGGTTGGAGGGAAGTCGAGAGCAACTTTTTCATGTTATATACACACAAGCTTTCTATAAACGGTCAGTAAACCTTCCCAAAGGGTGGTGGGCATGTCCAGCGGGCCAACTGTGCCCTGTCATCCTACCATTTCTCTTGCAACATAGAGGTCTGGTAGAACGATCACCAACCCGCGATGGCCACTCATCCTTCTACTCACCCTCCTCCGGGACTTGGCTCACCTTCTGTGCCGTTAACGCCTCTGTCGGTTGTCCTCAGGACTCAGTAGGTCTGGTTCAACTGGGACTGAGCGGTCACTGCAGGCCTACGCTCTATGTGGCTCTGTGGCCTAAGGAGGCCTCCGTAGACCCGCCCCTCCACACCCTAGCGACCTCCCTGTCGCTGCCATGCTTCCGGCCAGCCACGGCATCTGCCACTCAAAGGCTCTGCATCCGGACGGCTTGGCAGGGGTGTCCTCTGGAGATCCAGCGGTCGGCGGGGTCGTCTGGGAGAGGCTGCTGCCACCATCAGGTCACAGAGGTGGGTTGAGGAATATGGTCGATGCTCCTTCAAGGCCTGGGTGTGGCCAGTGGGAGACACAGCAAGGGCTCTGGGGTGTCTGCAGGGCTGAGGCCCCAGTCTGTCCCGGGGCTCCCCCAACTCGTTGGCCCAGGAGTTGGCCGCGGAGCTCAGCGTCTCACTGTGATCTCTGCCTGAACTCTGGAAGGCTTTTAAAAAATACCGATACCTGGACTTCCTACAGATTAATTAAACCAGGCATGTTGGTTTGTCCAGACTTTGTTAGCTCTTTGAGCCATTTTAGCATCCAGGGGTTCTTGGGGGTATGAGCTAAGACTGGTATTAAAATCCTTACTTTGTCAGGCTGAGTGGATTTCTGTCGTAGGTCTATGAAAAACCGGGAAATAAGCCCATGCATTCATTCATGTTCACATTCGTTCGTTCATTTGTATAGGAAATTCTCATTTATGTTCATCAGTAAGATTGGTCTGTAATTTTACTTCCTTAAAATATACTAGTCAGGTTTTGATATCAAGATTAATACCAATCTTATAAAATCAGTTTTGAAGCTTGCCATCTCTTTTGGTTTTTTGGAAAGTTTATGTAAGACTGACAAAATATCTTCATTAAACCTAAATTTATGTAAGACTGACAAAATATCTTCATGAAGTCTTGGGTAAAGTTTACTTATGAGCATCTGGGCCAAGAACTTCTTTGTGGGAAGGTTTATATATTAAATTTTTTGAAATTATAATACTGTTTAGATTTTCTATTTCTTTTGGCAGTTTTGGTGAATTTTATTTTTAAACAAATTTGTCTATTTCATCCAAATTTTAAAATTTATTTGTTTTAAGTTATTCAGAATACTTCTTATGAGATATAATTATGACATAATCATGAGATATCAATGTCTGTTGGGTCTGTAGTGATGCCCCTGTTTTTATTCATAATATGGATATTTGAGTTTTCTTTTTTTATTTGAACAGTCTCATCAAGATTTATCAATTTTATTAGTCTTTTTAAAGAACTATCTTTTGACGATATTTATCTTCTCTAGTATAAAGGGTTGCCCTAAAATATGTGGAGTCTAGGGCAAGAGTATTGATGGAGTACATATATATCATACTATATATAAAAATATATATATTTAAAGCCATAAATTAAGAAACCGTTGACTTTATCCTACCATGACAAAGCTATGTAATTACAAAATGGAAAGATATGTAAAAGCTGTGGTTTTATATATGGTTAAAACTGGTGAAACATCAGAGATAACTGAATTTTATTTTTATTGGGAATATCTGGCTATTCTGGTTATGGAATGATAATGTTTCAGTGAAAATTTTATTTTTCTATATTTTAAATAAAATTAAAAATTATTTTGTTTAATTGAGTTTTTCACAAAATTTTTGTTGATTGACTGTAATGTCAAATTAGACAGCCTTTCCTTAGTCTTTGTAGTTATTTTAAAAATTCATTTTAATTGGAAAAACTCCTTTCTGCAGAGACAGTAGCCACTGAAATTGTCAATAAAATACTTAAAGCATTACTTTGATTAGGAAATGAAACAACAATTTTACATGTAAGTACAAACTTTGTGATGTGGTTGCATGACAAATTATTACTGCTGAAATACAACAAAATATTTTGGCTTCATCAAAAAATCCTTATCACCATCAATTTATAGCAATATCTAGATCTCTACAGTAAGTTCTTTTTTCACACTTTTCAATGCTTAGATATTATAAAAACTGAAGGCAGAATTTATTCCACAATTTTTTCGAAACTCCTTCAATCAAGACTGTACCTTGATCTATAATTGTCAAAAAATAGACTATACAAATTTTTGGGGGGCTTATTTGTATGTGAATCCTTTCCTTCATATTCGTGCAAATGTTTTTGTTTTCTTTTTCTAATTTTCTCATCTTACTGGAATGTCACTTTATTGCATATTTCTCATGTGGTTTCTTTTGGACTTGGAAAAATTATTTCCTCTAAAGTTGTTTTTTAAGTTTGTAATCCTTTTAAAAAATACAGTAGTCTAATATAGACCTGCTTGGGTTTTTTGGTAAGTTTTAAAATATTATAGCAAGCAAAAGTTCATACCAAACTGTATTTTCAAATTAAAAATATCATTTTTAATATTAAGAATCAATTCTTTTTTTAATACAGAGTCTTGCTTTGTTGCCCAGGCTGGAGTGCAGTGGTATAGTCTCGGCTCACTGCAACCTCTGCCTCCCAGGCTCAAGTGATTCCCCTGCCTCAGCCTCCCAAGTAGCTGGGATTATAGGTACCTGCTACCACGCCTGGCTGATGTTTGTATTTTTATTGGAGACAGGATTTCACCATGTTGGCCAGGCTGGTCTCGAACTCCTGACCTCAGGTGATATGCCCTCCTTGGCCTCCTAAAGTGCTGGGATTACAGGTATGAACCACTGCGCCCAGCCAAGATTCAGTTCTTAATATCAAAGACCACAGACCACAAGGCACTTTATTTGACAATTGTCTGTTGTTTTGCTTAGCTCATCTAATGCGTTTCATATCTTGTCCAGATCAAATCTACTTAATCTAAGAACATTTGGTCAGTGTTTCCATCATGTATCTTAGGGTATCTGTGAGATCAAATTTGATATGTGTTTCACCAAGACACTCCATATATAATCTTAAAATTATATATGAACATATTTTGAGTATCATTCGCTTTTGACATGAGCCTGCGTCTCCTAGAAACAAATTGAAACTGCGGTCCTGTATAGTGCTAATAATGCTTTTAAATAATGCTTGGCCACAATTCTGGCTCATTAATGTTTTTTAATTTACCAACCATATTGGTACTTTTGTTAAAGGCTTACTCTAGACCGTCTTTTAAATCAATTCCTTCACTGAAAGTAGTTTCTGTAGTTTTTTGCTTAAGACAAAACTTGTACTTTTTATAGCAGGTGAAGAATTCATCAATTCCTAGTTTCCCTCTTCTAGTAGTTCATCAGTACAAAATAAGGATATTGTTAAATGTAACTTTTGTTCCTGTTATAATCTAGTTGAATAAAGTAATATTCAGTTTTATTTTATGCATTTGTGTATGATTTCACTACTTTATTACCTATTAAGTTAATCATTATCTCATTTATTTCTCCATCTTAGATGGTAACCAAAGTTTCTTAAAAAAAAAAAAAGTTTCACTTCTATATCTTGCCACTGTAGCACTGTTTCAAAATGATTTCCTCTAAACCTATACCTTGTCTTTATTTTTTAAAAAAATATTATGTGATTAGTGCCCTAAAGAACTTCAACTTGCTTGGCTAAAATAATGAGACATAATCTTATTCTTTTCAGAGGATCAAAACAAGTTTTTTGTTTATTTTATTTTGTGTTTGTTTTTGTTTTGAGACGGAATCTCCCTTTGCTGCCCAGGCTGGAGTGCAGTGGCACAGTCTCGGTTCACTGCAACCTCCACCTCCTGGGTTCAAGCGATTCTCCTGCCTCAGCCTCCTGAGTAGCTGGGATTATAGGGGCCTGCCACCACACCCAGCTAATTTTTGTGTTTTTGGTAGACACAGGGTTTTCAGTGTTCACTTACCTTAATTGAGTACTGTCACAGGTTTGCTGTTAATTCAGTCTTTTTTTTTTTTTTTTTTAACTTTTAGTATAATAGTTGCATGCTTGTCTTTTGTGTGCAAGTAATGTTTTCCATTTACCAAGAACCTAGGTCTCTCCAGTCACAGGTATTTTATTTTCATGATCAATGCTAGTTTTGAATATTGATTATAAAACATAGCAATAGTTACAAAATTCTTCATCTACATTTCTACATTTGAAATAGTTTTGGTGTAAAATGAAGTGTTAAATTTTCTTGCATGTTCATCCAATGGAAAGTTGTAAACATTAGTTCATATCAGACTATGTTTGAGACACATTCTCTTGCTGTGTGAAACGTGACTGCTCTTTCCTACAATCATTGTCCAATAAGCAGATTAAAGCCATGGAGGTTTCTTTCTTTTACATGAAATGTACCAATTCTAAAACATGATTTTCTTTTTGTAATAGAAAGGCCAGAGTGTAAATTTTTATTTCTGAGTTGTGCATGAGATCAATTGTTTTCATTGTCACTTTAGTATGAAGTTGTAAGAGCTTCATCTGATTTGTTCACTTTGCAGATTTGACAAAAATAATTTTCTTGCTTGTTTTTATTTTGATAAAAAATTATGTTTCATTGAGCTAAGATTTTCTAATGTATTTTTCTCACATTCTGTTTTGGGTCATGTTTGACAGAGGTCTGTTTACTTTCATTGTTTCCAGTATAAAAAAACTTAACAGATCACCACTTGGGATATTTTTCTGTTACTTTTTTCTCTCATTTTTTTCTTTCCTGAGTTCTGCCTTGCTATTTTTTATCTCTAGTATATCTTTATTTTTACATCTCAAACATCTAAAGCATTTTAAAAAAGTTTTTAATGTGCTCAGGTATATGAAATTTGAATATATCTTCATTCAAGATTCTAGCTAATATAAAAAATTAAAAATTATATTTCTGGCTTACACCTGTAATCCCAGCACTTTGGGAGGCCATCACGAGTTCAGGAGTTTAAGACCATCCTGGTTAACATGGTGAAATCTCGTCTCTACTAAAAAATACAAAAAATTAGCCGGGCATGGTGGCGGGCGCCTGTAGTCCCAGCTACTCGGGAGGCTGAGGCAGGAGAATGGCGTGAACCCGGGAGGCGGAGCTTGCAGTGAGCCGAGATGGCGCCACTGCACTCCAGCCTGGGAGACAGAGTGAGACTCCATCTCCAAAAAAAAAAAAAAAAAAAAAAAAAAAAATTGTCTTTCATGAGTGTTTCAAAAATTGTATTTTTTCTAAACTGTGCAAAATTACTTACTGAAATAAAATACAAACTATAATTGAACTATCAAAATTCTAAGTAAAAATAATTTAAATCTGAAACATGCTGGGTGTAGTGACTCGTGCCTATAATCCCAGCACTTTGAGAGGCTAAGGCAGGTAGATCACTTGAGCCCAAGAGTTTGAGACCAGCCTGGACAACATGACAAAATCCCCTCTCTACAAAAAAAAAAAAATTAAAAAATTAGCTGGATGTGGTGGTGCACATCTGTAGTGTCAGCTACTTGGGAGACTGACGAGGGAATATAACTTGAGCTTGGGAGTACAAGGCTGCAGTGAGCTGGGATTGTGCCACTGCACTCCAGCGTGGGCGACAGAGTGAGAGCTGGTCTCAAAAATAAAAATTAAAATTTTTAAAAATCTGAAACATTTAAGTTTTTTTATTAATTATTTAATGCATATTGTTTTTATAAATATAAGCTTCATGATTCTAGCATCCAGTGTCCATCTAGTTGCCAAGATGAAGAATCAGAATTACATTTCATGCATATTACATCTAGACACACATATATACAAATTTAAGAGTAATATGAATGGCTTAATATTGCAAAATGCTCCTCTGCCATCATGAGCAAGTATTGTGAAATTGGCAGTAATTTGTGAGTACCTGTGAAACCGTTAATTGGAACATAAAAGGAGCAAGAAAATGAATACCTAACACTACTGGGAAGTAATTTTTTTTTTTTCATGTAAGAATCTAGTGAATTCATGCTGAGACTTAGGATTTGGAAAGTTAATTTGTCTTGTCTTTTACCTAAGTGCTTTGTCACTTAAATCCTTTCTACATTCTAAGGAAGTGTCCATTTCTGTTGTTGGCAGTGGCAAAACCCATAAATCTTTCTGGCCTGATGGGTAGAAGAGATTCCCTGGGGGTTTGAATGCCATTGTTCACGGGTGTATTTAGACTATGAATTGTGTTGTGACAGGGCTGAGAACCAGATCCTAAGTGATGGAAGTTACCATATGTTCCTTAATAAATTGTGTGTGGGTGTGATGCAAGGTATGGATGGGGATTCACATTTTCTGCACATGGATATCTAATTGTTCCAGCACCATTTGTTGAAAAGACTATCCCTTTTTATCACTGAATTACTTTTGCATTTTTGTCAAAAATCAATTGACCATATCTGTATATGTCCATTTATGGACTCTATTTTATTCCATTGATCTGTTTTTCTATTCTTACACTGTATTATTATTTTTTTACAATGTCTGTATTGTAGCTTAATAATGTCTTGAAATTGGTTTGTATAAGTGCTCCAACTTTGTTTCTAGTTTTCAAGGTCATTTGTGTTATTTGAATTTTAGAATCACCTTACCAATTTCTACAAGAAAGCAGGCAGCAATTTTAATTGGGATTGCATCGAATCTATAGATCAGTTTGGGAGAATTGGCATCTAACCAATACTGAGCCTTCTAATTTATGAACACAGTACGTTTAAGTTTTTTAATTTTTTTGTCAGCATGTTGTTTAGTCTTCAGTGTATAGGTCATGAATGTCTTTTGTCAAATGTCTTATTTCATATTTTGATACTATATATATGTACACACACATATAGATGTGTATGTGTGTGTCTATATATATAGAGAGAGAGAGAGAGAAAGGAAAGAAAGAAACAAGCAAGCAAACAGGGTCTTTGTCACCCAGGGTGGAGTGCAGTGGCACCTCATGGCCAACTGAAGCCTTAACCTCCTGGGTTCAAGTGGTCTTCCCATCCCAGCCTCTGGAGTATCTGGGACCACAGATGTGTACCATCACACCCAGCTAAGTTTTACATTTTTTTTTAGAGATGGGGTCTCATGTTGCCCAGGCTGGTCTCAAACTCCTGGGCTGAAGTGATCCATCTCAGCTTCCCAAAGTACTGAGATTACAGGCATGAACCACCGTGCCCAGCCAAGTACAATATTTTTAAAACTTTATAATTGTTTATGGCTAGTATATTAAAATAGAAGTTATTTTGTATAGTGATTTTATATCCTACAATCTTGCTGAATTTGCTTATTAGTACTACTTGCTTTTTTGTAGATTCTGTAGGATTTTCTAGAAAGATATTCATGTCATTTGTAAATACGGATAATTGACATCTTCCTTTCCTATTTGGATGCCTTTTATTTCTTTTTGTTGCCTTATTACAGTGGCTAGAACCTCCCAGTATCACGCTGACTAGAAGTGGTAAGAATAGTCATCTTTGCATTATTCATAATCTTGGGGGAAAGGCATTCAGTCTTTGCCATTAAGTAAGATGTAACCATAGGTTTTTTATAGATGCTCTTTATCAATTTAAGGAAGTTCTCTTCTTCTGTCTGCTGAGAGTTTTTTAAAAATCAGAAATGGGTGGTTAATTTGATAAAAAGCTTTTTCTGTGTCTCTATATGATTGTATGGATTTTCCTTTTTAATATATTAAAATGAATTAAATAATTAACTTTCAAGTGTGTAACCAACCTTGTATTCTTGGGATAAACACCACTTTGTCATTATCCATTATCCGTTACATATGCTATTAGATTCAATTTGATGAAAGTTTTTAAAAAGGATTTTTGCTCATATGTTTATGAGGAGTATTGTTTTTTGTTTTTTGTATTTATTTATTTTTACTTAGATATCTTTGCCTGTTTTTGATATTAGGAAAATGCTAGATTGCAATAATGAATTGGGAAGATTTTTCTTCTCTTTTTGGAAGAGTATATGTAGAACTGATGTTTATTTCTTAAATGTTTGCTAGAATTCATCAATGAAGCCATTGGAGACCAGAGTTTTCCTAAAAAGATATTAACTATTCAGGTTATTTTTTTCTTCTTGAATGAGGTCTAGTATTTTCAGTCTCTCAAGGAGCTTGTCCATCTTTTTTTTTTTTTTGAGACGGAGTCTCACTCTGTCACCCAGGCTGGAGTGCAGTGGCCGGATCTCAGCTCACTGCAAGCTGCTCCTCCTGGGTTCACGCCATTCTCCTGCCTCAGCCTCCCGAGTAGCTGGGACTACAGGCACCCACCACCTCGCCCGGCTATTTTTTTGTACTTTTTTAGTAGAGACAGGGTTTCACCGTGTTAGCCAGGATGGTCTCAATCTCCTGACCTCGTGATCCGCCCGTCTCGGCCTCCCAAAGTGCTGGGATTACAGGCTTGAGCCACAGCGCCCGGCCCGGAGCTTGTCCATCTTACCTAAGTTTTTGAACTTATTGGCATAAAATTATTCATAGTATTCACTAATTATCTTCTTGATATCTAGAATATGTAATAATGTCACCTCTCTTGTTCCTGATATTGGTAATTCGTTCTTCTCTCTTTTATTCTTGGTTAGTCTGGTTAAAGATTTATTAATTGTATTGATCTTATCTAAGAATCAGGTTTCATTTTATTGATTTTTCTCTATTGTTTTCCTTTTTTTTCTTTTTTTTTTTTAAGATAGGGTCTTGCTCTGTTGTCCAGGTTGCAGTGCAGTAGTGCAATCATGGCTCACTGTAGCCTCAACCCTGGGCTCAAGTGATCATCCCTCCTCAGTCTACCAAGTAGCTGGGACTACAGGCATGCACCACCACACCCAACTAATTTTTGGACCTTTTGTAGAGGTGAGGTCTCACTAGTTGCCCATGCTGGGTTCAAACTCCTGGGCTCAAGCAACCCTCCTGCCTTGGCCTCTCAAAGTTCTGGGATTATAGGCACTGAGCCAATGTGCCTTTTTCTTATTTCATTGATTTCTGCTTATATCTTATTTCTATTCTACTAACTTTGGTTTAATTTTCTCATCTTTTTCTAATTTTTAAAAATTTTAATTGATAAATTATATAATGGGATTTAGTGTGATATTTAGAAATATAAATACATTGTCGAGAGATTAAATCAAGCTAATTAACATATTCATGACCTAACCTACTTTTTTAGTGATAAGAATGTTAAAATCTATTCTTTTAGCAATTTTGAAATATATGTTATTTTTAACTATGGTCACAGTGCTGTACAATAGATCACCAAAAATAGATCCTCTCTAACCAAAGCTTTGTACCAACATCTCTCTTGTTCTTACCTCCTCAACCCCACCCACCATTTCCTGCCTCTGGTAACTACCATTCTACTCTCTGCTTCTATAAGTTTGACGTTTTTAGACTTCACATATAAATGAGATCTTGCAGTATTTGTCTTTCTGGACCTGGGTTACTTCACTTGTCATAATGCTTGCCAGTTTTACTCATGTTGTCCCAAATGACAGAATTTCCTTTTTTTTTAAGATTGTATAGCATTCCATAATTTATATATACATTTTCTTCATCCCTTCATCCATTGCATAGATACTTGGGTTGATTGCATATCTTGGCTACTGTGAATACTACTGAAATGAACATAGGAGTGCAGCTGTCACTTTGACTTACTGATTTCAATTACTTTGGATATACAGAAGTGGGATTTCTAGATCACAGGAAAGTTCTGTTTTTAGTTTTTTGATGAAACTTCATATTGTTTTCCAAAATAGGTGTACTAATTTACATTCCCACTAAAGTGGGCCAGGCTTCCTTTTTTTTTTTCTCATGTCCTCATCAACACTTGTCTTTCGTCTTTTTGATAATGGCCATTCTGAGAAGTGTGAGGCTCATTGTGGTTTTCATTTGCATTTCCCTGAGGATTAAATATATTGAACATTTTTTCCTATATCTGTTGGTCATTTGTCTTCTTTTGAAAAATGTCTATTTAGGTTCTATGTTCATTTTGTAACTGGGTTATTTGTTTTCTTGCTATTGAGTTGTTTGTGTTCCTTATATATTTTAGATATTAGTCCCTTATCAACTGTTTGGTTTGCAAATGTTTTTTCCCAATTTGTGGGTCATCTCTTCACTGTGCTAATTATTTCCTTTGCTGTATAGGCTTTTATGTTTGATGCAGTCTCATTTTTGTACGTTTGCTTTTGTTACCTGTGCTTTTGGGTTCTTTTCCAAGAAATCATTACTCAGACCAGTGTCATGGAGCTTTCCCTTTTTTTTTTTTTGGAGACAGAGTCTCACTCTGTCACCCAGGCTGGAGTCCAGTGGCGCAATCTTGGCTAGCTGCAACCTCCGCCTCTTGGGTTCAAGCAATCCTCCCACCTCAGCCTCCCAAGTAGATGGGACTACAGGCACACACCAACATGCCCGACTAATGTTTTGTATTTTCAGTAGAGACGAAGTTTCACCATGTTACGCAGGCTAGTCTTGAACTCCTGAGCTTGGGCAATCTGCCTGACTCGGCCTCCTGAAGTGTGGGATTACAGTCTTGAGCATTGGTTGACCATAAAAGTGTAGGTTTATTGCTGGGCTTTTTATCCTGTTCCATTGGTTGGAGTGTCTGTTTTATATGCCATTACCATGCTGTTTTGATTACAGTAGCTTTATAATGTACTGTTTTTTCAATATTGAATATTGGCATTCATACGTGGAGAGGCTGTCATGTTCCAACAACAACATAAATTTAAATTAATTTTTAAATTAATTTAAAAATATGTTTATTATGACAAAATTATATATTATATATACCATGATGTACTGAAATATGTATATAATGTGGAATGCTAAATTGAGCTAATTAATGTATGCATTACCTAACATACTTACACAATTTTTTATAGAGAGAACACTTAAAATCTACTCTTGGAGACTGTCAAGAATACATTTTATTAACTATAGTACTATGTTGTACAATAGATCTCTTGATTAACTGAAATTTTGTATCCTTTGAACAACATCTCCTAAACCCACCCCTACTCCTCTGCCCTTGGTAACCACCATCCTACTCTGTTTCTATGACTTCAACTTTTTTAAAAAAGCTAATAACTAAAACTCTAGACTTTATTCAGATTTCACTATTCTTTGTAGATCTTTTAAATTTTTTATTTTAATAGGTTTTTAGGGAACAGGTGGTGTTTGGTTACATGAATAAGTTCTTCAGTGGCTTTGGTTTTGGGGTACCCATCACCTGAGCAGTCTACACCGTATCCATTGTGCAGTCTTTTATTATCCCTCATCTTCCCCACTCTTCCTCCAGGTCCCTAGAGTCCAATGTATTATTCTTATGCCTTTGCGTCCTCATAGCTTAGCTCTCACATCAGTATGAACATACGATGTTCCGTTTTCCATTCCTGAGTTACTTCACTTAGAATAATCTCCAATTCCATGGCACATATTTATCACATTTTCTTTTTTTTTTTTTTTTTTTTGTTTTTTTGGAGACACAGTCTTACTCTCTCAGGCTGGAGTGCAGTGGTACGATCTTGGCTCACTGCAACTTCCGCCTCCCAGGTTCAAGCAATTCTCCTGCCTCAGCCTCCTAAGTAGCTGGGACTACAGGCACCCGCCACCACGCCCTGCTGATTTTTTGTATTTTTAGTAGAGACGGGGTTTCACTGTGTTAGCCAGGATGGTCTCCAACTCCTGACTTTGTGTTCTGCCTGCCTCGGCCTCCCAAAGTGCTGGGATTACAGGTGTGAGCCACTGCGCCCAGCACACCACATTTTCTTTATCCACTCATTGATTGATAGACATTTGGACCTGTTCCATATTTTTGCAATTACAAATTGTGCTATTGTAAACATGCATGTGCAAGTACCTTTTTTGTATAATGACTTCTTTTCCTCTAGGTAGATACCTACTAGTGGCATTGCAGGATCAAATGGTAGATCTAGCTTTTTAAGGAATCTTCACACTGTTTTCCATAATGGTTGTACTAGTTTACATTCCCACCAGCAGTGTAAAAGTGTTCCCTTTTCACTGCTTCCATGCCAACATCTATTTTTTTTTTTTTTTTTTTTTTTTTAACTTTTTTGATCATGGCCATTCTTGCAGAAGTGAGGTGGTATCACATTGTGGTTTTGATTTTCATTTCCCTGATAATTAGTGATAGTGAGCACTTGTCCATATGCTTGTTGGCCATTTGTATATCTCTTGAGAGTTGTCTATTCATGTCCTTAGCCCACTTTTTGATGGGATTATTTGTTTTTTTCTTGCTGATTTGTTTGAGTTCTTTGTAGATTCTGGATATTAGTCCTTTGTCAGATGTATAGATTGCAAAGATTTTCTCCCACTCTGTAGGTTGTCTGTTAACTGCTGATTATTTCTTTTGGTGTACAGAAGCTTTTTAGTTTAATTACGTCCCATTTATTTATCTTTGTTTTTGTTGCATTTGCTTTTGGGTTCTTGGTCATGAAGTCTTTGCCTAAGCCAATGTCTAGAAGGGTTTTTCTGATGTTATCTTCTAGAATCTTTATGGTTTCAGGTCTTAGATTTAAGTCTTTGATCCATCTTGAGTTGATTTTTCTGTAAGGTGAGAAATGAGGATCCAGTTTCATTCTTCCACATGTGGCTTGCCAACTGTGCCAGCACCATTTGTTGAATAGGGTGTCCTTTCAGCACTTTATGTTTTTATTTGCTTTGTCAAAGATCAATTGGCTATAAGTATTTTGCTTGTTTCTGGACTCTTTATTCTGTTCCATTGGTCTATGTGCCTCTTTTTATACCAGTACCATGCTGTTTTGGTGATCATAGCTTTATATTATAGTTTGAAGTTGGGTAATGTGATGCCTCCAGATTTGTCCTTTTTGCTTAGTCTTGCTTTGGTTATGTGGACTCTTGTTTGGTTCCATATGAATCTTAGGATTGTTTTTCCTAGTTCTGTGAAGAATGATGGTCGTATTTTGATGGGGATTGCATTCAATTTGTAGATTGCTTTTGGCAGTATGGTCATTTTCACAATATTGATTTCACCCATTAATGGGCATGGAATGTGTTTCCATTTATTTGTGTGGTCTGTGATTTCTTTCCACAGTGTTTTTGTAGCTTTCCTTGCAGAGGTCTTTCATGTCCTTGGTTAGGTATATTCCTAAGCATTTTATATTTTTTGCAGCTATTGTAAAAGGGGTTGAGTTCTTGATTTGATTCTCAGCTTGGTTGCTATTGGTGTATAGCAGATTTGTGTACATTAATTTTGTATCCTGAAACTTCGGTGAATTCATTTACCAGTTCTAGTAACTTTTAGGATGAATCTTTAGGGTTTTCTAAGTATACGATCATATCATCAGCAAACAGTGACAGTTTGACTTCCTCTTTACCAATTTGGATGCCCTGTATTTCTTTCTCTTTTCTGATTGCTCTGGCTAGGACTTCCAGGATATGTTGAATAGAAGTGGTGAAAGTGGTCCATCTTGTCTTGTTCCAGTTCTCAAGGGAAATGCTTTCAACTTTTCTCTGTTCAGTATAATGTTGGCTGTGAGTTTGTCATAGATGGCTTTTACTATCTTAAGATATGTGCCTTCTATGGCGATTTTGCTGAGGATTTTAATCATAAAGGGATACTGGATTTTGTCAAATGATTTTTCTGCATCTATTGAGATGATCATGTGATTTTTGTTGTTGTTTTTAAATCTGTTTATGTAGTGTATCACATTTATTGACTTATGTATGTTACGCCATCTCTGCATTCCTAATATGAAACTTACTTGATCATATTGGATTATCTTTTGATATGCTGCTGGATTCAGTTTGCTAGTATTTTGTTGAGAATTTTTTTGCATCTGTGTTCATCAAGTCCACCACTACTATTGTGTTGCCATCTATCTCATGTAGGTCTAATAGTAATTGTTTTATAAATTTGGGAGCTCCAGTGTTGGTGCATATATACTAAGAATTGCGATATTTTCCTGCTGGACTAGTCCTTTTATCATTATTGGTCTGTAGTTTTCTTTTTTTATGTCATGTCCTTCCCTGGTTTGATATTAAGGTGATACTGGCTTCACAGAATGATTTAGGGAGGTTTCCCTCTTTATCTTTTGGAATAGTGTCAATAGGATTGTTACCAATTCTTCTTTGAATATCTGATAGAATTCAGCTGTGAATCCATCTGGTCCTGGACTTTTTTGTTTTTTTTTAAATTACCATTTCAATCTCACTGCTTGTTATTGGTCTGTTCAGAGATTGTTTCCTCCTGGTTTAATCTAAGAGGGTTGTATATTTCCAGGAATTTATCCATCTCCTCTAGGTTTTCTAGTTTATGCATGTAAAGGTGTTCATAGTAGCTGTGAATAATCTTTTGTATTTCTGTGGTATTGGTTATAATATCTCCCGTTCTGTTTCTAATTGAGCTTATGAATCTTCTCTCTCCTTTTCTTGGTTAATCTTGCTAATGATCTATCTTATTTATTTTTTCAAAGAACAATCTTTTTGTTTCATTTATCTTTTGTAATTTTTTATTGTTGATTGTTTCAATTTCATTTAGTTTTGCTCTGATCTTTATTTCTTTTCTTCTGCTGGGTTTGGGTTTGGATTGTTCTTGTTTCTCCAGTTCTATGAGGTGTGACCTTAAACTGTCTATCGGTGCTCTTTGAGACTTCTTGATGTAGGCATTTAATGCTATGAACTTTCCCCTTAACACTGCTTTTGCTGTATCCCAGAGGTTTTGATAGGTTTTGTCACTATTATTCAGTTGAAAGAATTTTTAAATTTCCATCTTGATTTCATTGTTGACCCAGTGATCATTCAGGAGCAGGTTATTTAATTTCCATGTATTTGCATGGTTTTGAGGGTTTCTTTTGGAGTTGATTTCCAGTTTTACTCCACTGTGGTCTGAGAGAGTACTTGATATAATTTCGATTTTCTTAAATTTACTGAGACTTGTTTTGTTACCTTGGTCTATCTTGGAGAATGTTCATGTGCTGATGAATAGAACTTATATTCTGCAGTTGTTGGGAAGAATGTTCTGTTGGGAAGAATGTTCTGTTGGGTAGAAGTATCTGCTAAGTCCATTTGTTCTAGGGTATAGTTTAAGTCCATTGTTTCTTTGTTGATTTTCTGTCTTGATGACGTATCTCGTGCTGTTGGTGGAGTATTAAAGTCTCCCACTATTATTGTGTTGCCATCTATCTGATTTCTTAGATCTAGTAGTAATTGTTTTACACATTTGGGAGCTCCAGTGTTAGGTGCATATATATTGAGAACTGTGATATTTTCCTGCTAGACTAGTCCTTTTATCATTATATAATATCCCTTTTTGTCTTTTTTAACTGTTGTTGCTTTAAAGTTTGTTTTGTTTGATATAAGAATAGCTACTCCGCCTCGCTTTTGGTGTCCACTTGCATGGAATATCTTTTTCCACCACTTTATCTTAAATTTCTGTGAGTCTGCATGTGTTAGCTGAGTCTCCTGAAAGCAGAAGCTTGATTGGTGAATTCTTATCCATTCTGCCATTTTAAGTGCCATTATGTTTTAAGTGGAGCATTTACACCATTTATATTCAATGTTTATGTTGAGATATGAGGTACTATTCTATTCATCATGCTACTTGTTGCCTGAATACTTTTTTTCCATTGTATTATTGTTATATAGGTCCTGTAAGATTTATGCTTTAAGGAGGTTCTATTTGGGTGTTTTTCAAGGATTTGTTTCAAGATTAAGAGCTCCTTTTAGCAGTTCTTTAGTTTTGGCTTGGTAGTGGTGAATTCTCTCAGCATTTGTTTGTCTGGAAAAGACTGTATCTTTCCTTCATTTATGAAGCTTAGTTTTACTGGATACAAAATTCTTGGGATAATCGTTTTAAGGAGGCTAAAAACAGGACCCCAATCCTTTGTAGCTTGTAGGGTTTCTGCTGAGAAATGTGCTGTTAATCTGATAGCTTTTCCTTTATAGATTACCAGATGCTTTTGCCTCACAGCTCTTAAGATTCTTTCCTTTATCTTGACTTTACGTAACCTGATGACTTTGTGCCTAGGTGATTATTTTTTTGTGATGAATTTCCCAGGTGTTTTTTGAGCTTCTTGTATTTGCATGTCTAGATCTCTAGCAAGGCTGTGGAAGTTTTCCTTGATTATTCCCTCATACATGTTTTCCAAACTTTTAGATTTCTCTTTTTCCTCAGGAACACCAATTATTCTTAGGTTTGGACATGTAATATAGTCCAGACTTCTTGGAGGCTTTGTTCACTTTTTAAAATTCTTTTTTCTTTGTCTTGGGCAGATTGGGTTAACTCAAAAGCCTTGTTTTCGAGCTCTGAAGTTCTTTCTTCCGCTTGTTCAATTCTGTTGCTGAGATTTTCCAGTGTATTTTGCATTTCTCTAAGTGTGTCCTTGATTTCCAGAAGTTGTATTTTATTTTTTGTTGTCTATTTCACTGGATATTTTTCTTTTCATATTCTGTATCATGTTTTTGATTTATTTAAGTTGGACTTCACTTTTCTCTGATGCTTCATTGATTAACTTAATAAATGACCTTCTGAATTCTGTTTCTGGCAATTCCAGATATTTCATCTTGGTTTGGATCCATTGCTGGTGAGTTGGTATCTTTTGGGGTGTTAAAGAACCTGGTTTTGTCATATTACCAGAATTGCTTTTCTGGTTCCTTCTCATTTGGGTAGCCTATGTCAGAGGGAAAATCTGGGACTCAAGGGCTGGCTGTTCAGATTCTTTTTTCCTATGCCATGCTCCCTTGCTTGATTTGGTGTTCTCCCTCTTCCGCTAAGAATGGGGCTTCCCGAGAGCTGAAATGGATTTTTACTCTTCTGAGTCTAGCCACACAGTAGAGTTACGAGGCTCTGGGCACTGGGGAGTATCTGCAGAGTCCTGTAATGTGATTCATCTTTAAGTCTTTCAGCTGTGGAGACCAGTGTCTGCTCTGGTGGAGGCAGCAGGAGAGCAAAGTGGACTCTGTGAGGGTCCTTGATTGTGTTTTTGTTTAGTGTGCTGGTTTTGTGTTGGTTGCCTGCAGCCAGGAGGTGGCACTTTCAAGAGTGCATCGACTGCAGTTAGTTTTTTGTCGTCTCAGGGAGCCTGCACTGGTGATCTAATTCCTGCAAAGGGTTTGTGAATTCCCTCAGTTTTCCTGGTATATTCCTGCAGTAGTTCTTGGAGCAACAATTCACGATGTGGTCACCATGTGCTGCTCTGTCCATCTGAGTGGGAGCTGCAAGCTACTCCTGCCTCTGTAATATACTTTGAAGTCAAGGAATGTGAATGCCTTCAGCTTTGAACTTGTTGCTGAAGATTGCTTTGGCTATTTGGGATCTTTTGGGGTTCCATACAAATTTTAGAAGTGTTTTTTCTATATCTGTGAAAAATGACATCAGAATTTTGATAGGGATTTTATGGAATCTGTGAATTGCTTTGGGTAGTGTATGGACATTTAAAAAATATTCTAATCCATGAGTACAAGATCTCTTTCCATTTATTTGTGTCATCTTTAATTTCTTTCATTAATATTTTATAGTTTTCAGTATATAGATCTTTTACTTCCTTGGTTAAATTTATTCCTAAGTATTTCATTTTTTTTTTTTTTTTTTTTTTTTTTTGAGATGGAGTCTCGCTGTGTCGCCCGGGCTGGAGTGCAGTGGCCGGATCTCAGCTCACTGCAAGCTCCGCCTCCCGGATTCACGCCATTCTCCTGCCTCAGCCTCCCCAGTAGCTGGGACTACAGGCGCCTGCCACCTCGCCCGGCTAGTTTTTTGTATTTTTTAGTAGAGACGGGGTTTCACCGTGTTAGCCAGGATGGTCTCAATCTCCTGACCTTGTGATCCGCCCGTCTCGGCCTCCCAAAGTGCTGGGATTACAGGCTTGAGCCACCGCGCCCGGCCAGTATTTCATTTTTTAATGCTATTATGAGTGGGATTGTTTTCTGCATTTCTTTTTCAAATAGTTTGCTGTTAGTGTATGCTACACTACTGATTTTCGTATGTTGATTTTGTATCATGCAATTTTACTGAATTTGTTGATCAGTTCTAACAGTTTTTTTGTGTGTGAAATCCTTGCGGTTTTCTATATATGAGAGATATATGCTGTTTTCTATATATGCTATTAGTGTATAAAAACACTACTGATTTTCATATGTTGATTTTGTATCATGCAATTTTACTGAATTTGCTGATCAGTTCTAACATTTTTTTGTGTGTGAAATCCTTAGCGTTTTCTATATATGAGATCATGTCATCAGCAATATGGCGGTTTCACTTCTTCCTTTCCTATTTGAATGCCTTTATTTCTTTTTCTTGCCTGATTGCTTTGGTTAGGACTTCTATTACTATATTGAATAGAAGTGGTGAGGGTGAACATCCTTCTCTTGTTCCTGATTATAGAGAAAAAGCTCTCAACTTTTCACTGTTGAGTATGATGTTAGCTGTGTGCTTGTCATATAGGGTCGTTATTATGTTGTGGAAAATTACTTGTACATTCTGTAGCTAGTTTGTTGAGAGTTTTTATAATAAAGGATGAAGTTTGTCAAATGATTTTTTTTGCATCTGTTGAGATGATTATATGGGTTTTGTCCTTCTTTTATTAATATGGTGTGTCACATTTATTGACTTGCATATGTTGAATCATCCTTGCATCCCAGGAATGAATCCCACTTGATCACGGTGAATGATCTTTTTAATGTGCTATTGCAGTTTGCTGATACTTTGTTGAGAATTTTTACATATATGTTCATCTGGGTTCTTTTTCTAATCTTTAATATGGATGCTGAGACCACTGAATTGAGACATTTTCTGTTTTCTAATAAGAGCATGTCAGTACTGTGAATTTCCTAAAACATTGCTTTTACTGTATCTCACAATTTTGATATGTTGTGTTTTCATTTCCCTCCAGTTAAAAATTACTTCCTAATTTGCTCTTCTTAAATTTCTTCTGCAATTCATGCCTCAGAATATTTAAGGATTTTCTAAATTTCGTGGTTTCTTCTTGTGATTTCGTAAGTTTTTGCTTTATGTATTTTGAAACTCTGTTATTAGGCTGTTAGGAAAAATTCAAACCATTATTCCTTTCGTCTTATATCAACACAAGACTTCTGTGACCCCAAAGTGTATTGGGATTTCTCCCCACCAACAAATAAGCAATAAGTTCTGCAGTGGGTGCCAGCTGGATATCTTCTAATTCTATTCTGACATTATTTACCTAGAGATAGTGTCAGATCCCCTGGTTGAGATCTCATTCCACAAAACTGCCCCTCCCTTTAGTCACCAGTCATAATTCATGGCCGCTAGAACTTATGACTAACCAGCTTTAAGTTGGATTTCAAGTTCCATGACCCCCACTTTGGGCTTGATTAATTTGCTTAAGTGACTCAGAAACTCAGGAAAACATGTTTACCAGTTTATTATAAAGGATATTACAAAGGCTACAGATGAAGAGATGCATAGGGCAAGGTATGGGAAGGGGCATAGACCTTCCATGCCCTCCCTGGATATGCCAACTCTCAGGAAACTCCATATGTTCAGCTATCTGGAAGCTCCCTGAATGAACATTTGGACCTTTTATGGAGATTTCATTGGATAGGCATGATTGATGACCATGTACAAATGTGAGTGGACTAAAAGGGTATGATCCAAATACAGCAAAGCCTGTCTGTTCAGATTCTTCTTGGGTTCTCTGTGCAACATTCCTTCCTTCAAAATATGAGGCAGGACTCTTTCTGGAATGAGGCTTTTATGTTCTACACTCAGAGTTTTAAAAGCCTTGGGCAAGAGAAGATCAGAGAGAGAAATTCTTTTTACTGTAACAAGGGCTATGTCAATTATGAGCCAGGAGCCATGAACAAAAACCCACCTGTATCTGTATCTCATAATGTCACATAGGCCCATATACATTTAAGGATTATGTCTTCTTGATGAATTTAACCTTTCCTGTGAATTGCCCCTGTTTATTCCTGGTTTGCTCTGGTTAGTGTTAAATGTGTTCTTTCACTCTGTGTGCTCTGGTTAGCGTTATGTCTGTTCTTTTACTTTTAACCTGTTTTTGTCTTTTTAAAGTGAATTTCTGATAGGCAAGATAGTTAGGCCTTGCTTTTTTATCCAATCTGACATTCTCTGTCATTTACCTGGAGGTATTTAGACCATTTACATTTAATATTAATGATATGATTTGATTTAATCTGCGATCTTGTCATTTGTTTTCATTTCATTTGTCCTTTGTTCCCCTTTTCCTTTTCTTTTGCCTTCTTTTGGATTTATTGCCTATTTGCCTATTTTTTATTCTGTTTTACTTTTTTTTTTTTTTTTTTTTGAGATGGAGTCTCGCTGTGTCACCCAGGCTGGAGTGCAGTGGCCGGATCTCGGCTCACTGCAACCTCTGCCTCCCGGGTTTATACCATTCTCCTGCCTCAGCCTCCTGAGTAGCTGGGACTACAGGCGCCAGCCACCTCGCCCGGCTAGTTTTTTTTTGTATTTTTTTAGTAGAGATGGGGTTTCACCGTGTTAGCCAGGATGGTCTCGATCTCCTGACCTCGTGATCCGCCCATCTCGGCCTCCCAAAGTGCTAGGATTACAGGCTTGAGCCACCACGCCCGGCTGCTTTCTTTGTTAGATTATAGTTCTATCCATTTTTTTTATTTAGTGGTTGTTTTAGGCTTTATATTGTACATATTAACTTACAGTCTACAAGTAATACTTTATTGCTTTATATATAGTATTAAAAACTTATAACAGTTTACTTATATTTCCCTTCTTCTGGCCTTTGTGCTATTCTTGTCATATATGTTAGTTTTATATCCATTTTAAGTTATTGGCTATTATTTTTGCTTTCAGATAGTCAATTTTGTTTTCAAGACTCTAAACATAATACATTATTTTATATTTTCTCACATATTAATCCTTTCCAATGCTGTTTATATATCTGGTATTTTCCTTCCATCTAAAAAATTTCATTTAATATATGTTTTTGTAATATGAATCTGATGATGAAGAATAATTTCAGCTTTTGCATTTCTAAGAAGGTTTTTATTTTGTGTTTGTTTTTGAAATACATTTTCATTAGGTCTAGATTGCTAGATTGACAGGCTTCTTCCTCCACCACCGCCCCCGCCCCCGCCAAGAATTTTAAAGATTTTACTCTATTAATTGCTAGCTGGCATTGTTTCCAATGAAAATTCTGATGTAATTCTTATCTTTGTTACTCTGTTATAGCGTATCTTTTATCTCTGCCTGATTTTAAGATTTTCTTTTTATTATTGGTTTTAAGTGATATAATTATGATATTCTGAAGTGTAATGTCCTTGGCGTTTCTTTTGCTTGGGGTTTGTGGAGACTTTTTGTGGACTTACAGCTTGCATCATTTTTGGAAAGTTTTGGCCATTGTTTCCTTAAATAATATTTTTGTTCTCCCCTTCCCTTTAATTACATGTAATTTGTTCACTTAGTTTACTGATGTTCTGTCCTCACCCCGTCTTTTTGTTCTGTTTCATTTTGGATACTTTCTATTGTTGTGTCTTCAAGCTCACAAGTCTTTTTCCTTGGTAGTGTCTGTCTATTTATTCTATCCAGTGTTTATTTTATTTTAGATGTTGAGGTTTTTATTTTTAGGGTGTGATTTGAGGTTTTTTTTCACTTGCTTTGTCTCTGCTTAACATATTCAATTTTTCCTCTACCTACTTGAACATATAGAATATAGTTATACTAATTATTTTGATGAATTTTTTCTGCTAATTTTATCATTTGTGCCATTTTCCTATGTTCATATTGATTGAATTTTTTCCCCTTATGTTTCCTGTTTCCCTTCATGACTATTTTATTTCCTTTCCTGTTTCCTTTCATATTTCCTGTTTCCTGTCATTTTTGTTTGCTTGTTTTTGTTTCGTTCAGAGACAGGGCTGTTGCCCAGGCTGGAGTGCAGTGGTTTGATCTTGCCTCACTGCAGCCTTGACCTCCTGGGCTGAAGCGATCATCCCCTCCACCTCCCGAGTAACTGGGGCTGCAGGCATGCACCACCATGCCTTGCTAATTTAAAAAAAAAAAAAGTTATTCTTGTAGAGATGAGGTCTCACTGTGTTGCCCATTGTGGTCTCGAATGTCTATGCTTACACTGTTCTTCTACCTTGACCTCCTGAAGTGCTGGGATTTGTAGGAGTGAGCCACAGGGCCTGGCCTCTGTTTTTTTTTTTTTTTAACTGAATACCAAATATTATACATTTTACCTTTTCAGATTCTAGATATTTTTGTATTCCTCCAAATATTCTGAAATTTGGTTCTGGATTACAGTTAAGTTTTTTGGAAACAGTATGATACTATTGAGTCTTTCTTTTAAGTTAGGTGGGACCATCATAATCTTTAGTCTAGGGTTAAATTTCTCTACACTACTGAGGCAATATCTGAGTCCTTCACCTGGTATATCATGGATAATGAGGTTTTCTATTCTGGCTGCTGGAAATACAAACTGCTCCTGGTGCTGCATGAGCTCCATTGGTTTGCTTTTTCTTTTTGAGTGGTCCTTTCCTCAGCATCAGGTAACTTCCTCACAAGAATGCATTGATTTGTTTCCAGCTGAAAACCCACAGGGACCCTCTGCAGATCTTTGGATTTCTCTTCTATCCATAAACCAACTATGTGGTAGGTACCATTTTTCTCATTTTAGAAAGAAAAAGAGAGGTGTATGTGCCCAGGGTGGCACAATTAGTAGAGAATAGAGTTGCTATTCAAATCCTGACTGTTCTGGAGGCTGGCCCAACCCCTCTGCTCTACTACCTATGTATGGTCATTCAATGGTTTCTAGGGTTCCCTTACCTCAGGTATGATTTTTGGGGCTAAGCTCCTAAAAGCTCAGATAACAATTAACATGCAGTTTTATAAATCAAAGTCAACTGCTCCAAATTGTGCAGAACTTGGACCAATTTAATTGATCCCTGTTTTCTTGCTAGTAAATAACAGTTTCACCTTGAGAAGATGTCTTATTCCCACACCATTTAAGAGCTACTCAGAATGTTGGAATCCTGTCCCTCTGCTTTTTTTTTTTTTTTTTAATTTTTCCTTTTTGATACAGGTTTTTACTGTCACCCAGGCTGTAGTGCAGTGCTGCAAACATAACTCACTGTAGCTTTTACCTCATGGGTTCAAGCAATCCTCCCACCTCATCCTCCTGAATAGCTGGGGTTACAGGTGCACACCACCACGTCTGGCTATGTTTTAAAAAATAATTTTTAGTAGAGACAGGATCCCAGTATGTTGCCCAGGGTGGTCTCAGACTCCTGAGCTCAAGGTGATCCTCTGGCCCTGGCCCCCCAAAGTGCTGGGATTACAGGTGTGAGTCACGACACCCAGCCTCCTTTTCTTTATTACCTCTACAGGCAGGATCCTGTCCCATGTAGCCTTGTTCTTTTTGGAAAAGGCAGCTCTCCACCCCCTCAAATGCCAAGTTAGTTGACTGAGCATTGCTTCTAAAATGGATGTCAATTTTTGTGCATTGAATTGCAAGCGGGCATTTCTCAGTTCAGTTTTTTACAAGAGATGCAGGCAGGCTCCAGACACAGCTTTCCCACTTCAGACTGCCATTGCCACACAAATGGGGGAAGTCAGGGCAGGAGTATTAAGAACAGGGTCCTTGGCATTTGATTTGGGACAGGAATCAATTACAGGCTGAGCTGATTGAGCGCACAGTGGCCATGACTGAAGAAAGAGACCATCTGAATTGTTTAGCTGACAAGTTTAAAACTGTGGGTCCTATGCTGTATTGTCTTTTGTTTTGCTTAGTCTACCTGGATTCAAACCAAAAGCTTCTTGGGAGATGAATTTAATCACCATTCAGGAGAGAAGTCACACGTTCCAGAATAACTGATGCCTTACATATTGCCTGCCATATACATGACTATAACTGTTCCATTCTTGTCTATTTATACTGGCTGTTTAAAATCCCAAATATAGATATTATTTAATTATAAATTATATAATTATAAATCAATAAAAATAAAATGATATAAATACTAAAAATAATGAAACTATTTTGGGCACTGTTGTCAACATAATGTGATGTGCTTATCTGATGATTTATTTTATGAAATGTCAAAATAACTTTGGGCTCAAAAGTCAATCTAAATCTGTAACTTTTGTTTGAAAATCATAATTTTGATGGCTGCCTATGACCTAGAACAGCTTTTGGCCAAATAACCACAAGTCTCTCCCTACCCCCAAGCACAGATATTTTCATCAAAAATTTAAAGGAAATACCAATATTTGGCTGGGGAGTAAGGGTTGGTCTATTTGTTATTTGCATGGTAGGAATATTTCTCTTATTCTTATGTTTTAAATCAGGAGCATATAAACTCTTGGCTCTGTTTCTTCTTGCCCTTTTTGGGCTGTTCATTTCTGTGCTTGGCAGAGAAAATAACAGAGAAATTAGCTGCCCAAATGTGTGATTTTTTTGTCTACCAGGGCTGGGTGTGAAGCAGGTGCTTCCAGGACCAGGACATTCCTGGGTTGTCCAGGGTGCTCATGTGTAATCATCTGTCTACACGGTATAGCAACATCATTTCCTAGCATCCTGCTGGTTCCAACAACCTGGATCACTCTGTGTCTTTCCAGTTCTCTGTGATAGACACTGGCAGCTGGTGATATGTGGGGCTGACAGTTACCCCTGAAACTTGGCAATGAGGGGAACAAGGACATAGGCAGAGCCGTGCAGCCTGAGAGCTCTGAGAAGGAGGTTGGGAAGTGTGCTCTGGGGTCTCTCCAGCAGCAGATGCAGGTTCAGCAGAGCTGGAATCGGCCCAAAATAATGAATTGGTCCTCCTGGAACAAAAGCAGGGAAAGAACGGAGCTCACTTGGATGTCCTGGGTTGAGACAGGAGAGTCATTTAGGTCCATTAGAGCTCAGGAGTGTGTCATCTGTCTTATATCATGGGATATAAGAAAGTGGGGATCAGAGGAAAAAATCTGATGGTGAACACCCAATAGGTCTACCCAGGCAAGAGGAGACTCAATTCTGGGGAATGCGTGTCATTCAGTTTTCTTTGGCAAGAGCATTCCTTAGTGTGTCTTTGGGTAACTGTTACCCGCCCGTAATGACATGTTTAGTGTCTGGCTTCTCTGTTAGGACCATACACTCAGTGAGGTAGGGGCCTCGGTTGCTCTCGTTCTTAGATGGTTCCCCACTGCCCAGCAAAAGGTCTAATGGGCCATGACCAGAGAGGTATGCTGTGCCTTGGGGGCAGACTGCCTCAGCAAGAGACCTGTTTTTCCTGTGCTATCTGCTTCCTGTGCGCTGATTTCACGCCTGTCTCACAGTGGCCATGCCCCATTCCTGAGTTGGTGACCCCTGACTGGAGTGAGCATTCTGGTCACTATTACTCATATACCCCACCCAATGTAAATGAATGCATTTAGATGGGATTTTATAGATCTCTTCTGCATTGGATCAGCATCAGTTGATTACTAATAAGATTTTCATCTCTGCATGAATGACAGAGACCTCTTCCTGCTCAGTTAAGGCCAGACTCTGATCATGGTAAATTTGCCAAGAAATGCCAAAGCAGTGTCACCTTCTCCGTCCCTTGGTGTTACCACCGTTTTGTCGCCTCATGTATGACCCCCACCTGATTCAGCTCAAAGCTTTAACACAGCTAGAAGCCTCCGAAGGGAGCTATGAAGTATGCCGGCTAGGCATTTGGGCACCAGTGCCCTGGTGCCTGGTTCCGGTTCTCACTTGCCACTTCCCAACTGTGAGACTTTTGCAAGTTTAGCAACCTCCCTGGGCTCAGTTTTTTCATGGAGATGATACAAGTTAATGGCCTCAGCGTAGGTAAGGGATTAAGTGAGTAAAGACATATAAGGACTGCACACAGGGCCTGGCACACTGGAAAGGCTCAGCGAGTGTTTGCTGTGATGATTCTCAAGCATTGCTATCTCTTAACTTGCTTTTTAATAGTCATCTTTTTTAGCAAGGCCCTGAACCTCCCCTCTTCACTACATGTGTTCATTCATCCATCCTTATGTCCATCTTCATCTAATGGAGCCAGTGTGGCTACATCAACACAGCTGCACGTGTGTTTCTGGAACAGTAAGGAGGGTTCTGAGCCCCATGAGAGCAGGAGCAGGCCTATATTCCTTCACATCTGTATCCTCAGAGCCTGGATCAGGGCTGGCCCTGAGGAGGTACTCAGGAATGTTTGGTAAAGAAACGTTCTCAGTGTTTGTTCTCCCAGCTGACCAGGAAGGTTCCACTTGATCCTGGGCACCCGTTCTGGGTAGAGCATGGGCTGTTGGCCAACACATGCTCAGCTGTGCCAAAGATGAGAGGAGCAGGGCACGTGCCTCGGGCAGCTCTGGCAGTGGCATTAAGATTCCTGTTTGCTGGGGATGTAGTGGGGAAGCTGGTCATGGTGTTCCCACCACCACGGCTAGCTGGGAAAGCCTTGTCTCAGCTACCTCCATCCCTTGCTTCCTGGGCACCTGCATGGTGGGGGGAGAGAGCAATTCAGGTATGCCACAAGGTGAACTTATCTGCCTAAATGCATATTTGTCAAGAATTCTTGTCCAGCCAGAAAAATTCTTGTCAGGCTGAAGCAAAGTGATACCTGCTTTTTTTTAAAAAAAAGTCTGCTTTAAATTTGTTGTGGCTTCCAAAAGAGTGGCTAGCATACTTCCATATGGGAGAAACTGGTATTCCATTAGATTAACTCATGCAACGTTTTCTGAGAATCTACTGTGCCCCAGGTACTGGAGATGCCATAGTGAGTAAAACCTACCCCACCAGGCTGTGCCATATGGCCAGAAGAGCCCAGATGAGGAGGCTGTGGGTATTTCCAGTAGCAGGTGTGGGGTCAGGCTCATGGTCCTCTTAGCCTCTTCCAGTCCTGCTTGTCTGGAGTCTGTGTGATGTAGGGGCAAGAGCACTGAGAGGACATTGAAGGCCCTGAGTTCTGTCTCTTGTTCGTCCTTCACCCGTTGAGTGTCTGACAAATGGTTTCGTCATCTGTAAATGAGGGAGCCACACTAAAGGTCTGGAAGGGCCCTTGAGGACACACATTCCATGTTCTGTGATCCCCGCTTCTCTGTATGTGTTTTCTCTTTTTTCTCTCACCACACTGAGGCCAGACACTGCCCCTGCATGTGATGGAACCAAGTGGCAGAGGGGGAGTATGTGGAGGCTGGAATTGCTCCCTCTGTTGGCTCTCTGCGACCACCTGCCTGCTTAGCCTCTCCTCTTTCTCCGGTGAAAGTGCTGCAGCAATCTCGGCCCTTGGCACTCTCCTCAGGAATTTATGAAGCTCATGATGTGAATGATGGAGCCGGCTAAGCCTCCTCTGCACCGACAGCTCAGCACAATGACCTGTTGAATGCTGAGAGAAATGCCAGGTGCTTCAGGTGAATTTGGCTGGGATTGGGTGACTCAGGGAGTTGGCTCCCGAGTGTGTGTGTGTGTGTGTGTGTGTGTGTGTGTATTCATGGGACCTCACTTGAGCCAATGACACACCCAGGTGGGACCTGGGCCAGTGGGTGTTGGGCCTGAGGTAAACGCCTGAGTCACTTTTGTCAACAGATCCTAAGCCCTGTCTGCGTGTGGACTGGGAACCATGACTGTGCCTCACAATAGCCCAGCAAGGGCTGGCATGCTTCCACTTAGAGTGGGTTTTGTCTCCCAAAGCTGAGCCTAATCCTTTCAGCCCTTGCCTCTGGACTCCTCTAGGGGAGGAAGGGAATGCTATCCTTGCCTCACCGGCTCAGGTGGTTGTGCAACCAGCTCCAGGCACCGGAGGAGGGCCAGGCCGCCTCTGTGCGCTATGTGGGCTGTGGGCAGGGCAGGTAGGCAAAAGGCCAAGTTTTAGGGCTGGACTCCTTCCCTGTGGGCTGGGGAGAGGGCTGAGGAAGGCTCCTGCTGGATTCCGGGGTTGGGATGGGTTCCTGGCTGGCAGAACTTCTGCCTACCCACCACCCTCTGTGACAGCCCCTCTCTCCGTGGTCCAGCCTTGCCTTCTTCCTCACTCTCTCACACTCCCTGCCAATCTCAGTCTCATCTCTCCTGTGGCTCAACAGAGAGCTTCCAGCCCAGGCCTCTCTGCTTAGCCCGAGATGCCCAGCCTCTGCCCTCAGGTGTCTCCAAGTCAGCGTGGAGCCCAGAAATGAGGATGCAGGCTCTGAAAACCACATCATGGCTCTGCTTCTTACAGGGTTTTCAATCACATTACACGTCAGTTTTCTCATCCATAGATGTGGATAATAGCTGTGCCCTTCTCAAAGGTCCCCCAGTGTGGGATTTAAATGAAATAATTCATATAAAGCTCCTAGATCTTTGCCTAGCACCTATTATTTTATCGTCTCTCTACTCCAGCCCCAAACCTGCTCGTGCTCCAGTCTTCCTGGTCCTGGTTCGTGGCTCAGTGGTTCACCCAGGCCACCCTGTGTCCTGCCCGTGCCCATATCTAGTCACCTCTAGGCCCCAGTCCTCACTGCCTCTCCATTCTTGCGGCCCTGTGTTAGCTGAGGGCCTCTTTATTTCTCTCTCTTCTGTAGTAGTGAGTTCCTAGCTCCTGAGCCAGCTGAATGATACAGTCCCCAAATCTGATACAATCCTAATACAGTGGCCCAATCTGATCATTACAAAAAGGCGGCCAGGAGCTCTCTATCAACTCCAGAATCAAGTCCACAACCTCCAAGGTGTGCACAGCCTGGCGAGACCTGGCCTTTGCCCACCCTTCTGGCTTAATTCTCACCACACGCTCCCCTGTAGCAGCCATACCAAACCATGACCCACACTTCCATCTCCTTGCCTTTGTTCATGCTGTTCCTGCTTTCTGCTTTACATCTTTCCTGTATCCTTCTTTACCTGCTAGATGCCTGCTTTGCCATCAAGACAACAATCTTTTTTAAATTTAAATTTTTTTACCTTTTAGGTGTGGGGTACATGTGCACATTTGTTAGGTGAATTGCGTGAAAGACAATCTTTTTTTTTTTTTTTTTTTTGAGGCGGAGTCTCGCTGTGTCGCCCGGGCTGGAGTGCAGTGACCGGATCTCAGCTCACTGCAAGCTCCGCCTCCCGGGTTTGCACCATTCTCCTGCCTCAGCCTCCCGAGTAGCTGGGACTATAGGCGCCCGCCACCTCGCCCGGCTAGTTTTTGTATTTTTTTAGTAGAGACGAGGTTTCACCATGTCAGCCAGGATGGTCTCGATCTCCTGACCTCGTGATCCGCCCGTCTCGGCCTCCTAAAGTGCTGGGATTACAGGCTTGAGCCACTGCTCCCGGCCAAGACAATCTTAATAAATACATTTATAGACCCAGTAGCCAGACGCTATACTGACTGTGATTTACAAGTATTCATATAATCTTTTCAACAACCTCTTGAAGTGGGTACCATTTATAAATGAAGAATCTGAGGCACAGAGAAGTTAGTAAGTTGACCAAGCTCATAGAATTAGTAACTGGCAGAGCCTGGGTGCAAACCCATGCACCAGTGCTAGAACCTGCACTTGACCACTACACTCTGTCTCAAGCCCCTCGTAGGCACTGCCCTCCCACTGATGCCCACTTGGCCTCCCCAGGCACTGTTTGGTGCTTCCCTTCGGTGCTGGTGACTACTGTTGCTTTGCCACAGCATTTGTTTGTCATAGTGCTTTTTCCAATGAACCTCTGGAGGGCAAGGACTGTGTTCTGTTCATTCTCACATCCTCATGGCCCACAGTGCTTGGCACCTGGTGTGTGCCCGATAGATGTTTGTTAAACCAAAAGAGCCAGTGAATGAAGTGTCATCTGTAGGACTTGACAGAATGCCTTCTTGCTTCCATCAGCCTTTGGCCCTCTGTTTCCAACGCTTATCCTTCCTGAAGCCTCACCCCCCCTCACTCACCCTCACTCTCTTCCTTTGCTGGAAGCCTTCTCTCTTGCACAAGGCTCATGTGTATATGGTTCCTTCCTTCCTTCCTTCCTTCCTTCCTTCCTTCCTTCCTTCCTTCCTTCCTTCCTTCCTTCCTTCCTTCCTTCCTTCCTTCCTTCCTTCCTTCCTTCCTTCCTTCCTTCCTTCCTCCTTCCTTCCTTCCTTCCTTCCTTCCTTCCTTCCTTCCTTCCTTCCTTCCTTCCTTCCTCCTTCCCTCCCTCCCTCCCTCCCTCCCTCCCTCCCTCCCTCCCTCCTTCCCTCCTTTCTTTTTCTTTTTCTTTTTTCCAGAGTTTTGCACTTGTTGCCCAGGCTGGAGTGCAGCGATACAATCTCGGCTCACTGCAACCTCCACCTCCCAGGTTCAAGCAATTCTTCTGCCTCAGCCTCCCAAGTAGCTGGGATTACAGGTGTCTGCCACCACAGCCAGCTAATTTTTTGTGTTTTTAGTAGAGACAGGGTTTCACCAGGTTGGCCAGGCTGGTCTTGAACTCTTGGTGGTCAGTTCTTGATTAGGTTGGTTGATGGCAGAGGAGCCATACGTTGCCAGCAGGCTGGGGAGAAGCTCTGGCTCTTTTTTGTTTGGTAGAAGGCAGCTTAGTGGGTCAGATCACACCTTAATGCTCTTGTCCAGCTGGGGGAGGAAGGGAGAGTGCAGAAAGGTGTTGGAGGTAAGGGCAGGAGACGCACAAGCAGTGCATCCTGTTGGGATATTCTTGTGTCACCACAGCCCCTTGCTTCCCAATTCAAATGAGGAAAAGAGTAACAAGGAATCCAAATGCGGAATAAGCAGCCACCCTGTCCCCATGACTATAACCAGTCCATACGCAGGACAAAGGAGATGGACCCAGGAAGGGCATTGTGAGGCTGATGCCAACTTCCCACAGCATCCAGAGAGCTCCTCTCAGACTGATGACCTGGGTATCGGGGTGTGGGCAAGAGTGGCAGTGCGGCAGGAGGGAGCTACTGCTGAAGGTCTTATGCTGGTGCTAGGCCTGGCAAATGGCACACCTGGTTTCACTGAGTCCTGAAAGCCTAGGAGCTGGGGTATCGTGTCCACTGTGCAGAGAAGGAAACTGAGCCAGGAATCATTTTCCCCATCAAGTGTCCACCCCAGAAAGTCTGGTAACTCTAATGCTAGTCACTGAAAATTTAGGACATGTCTCCTCCTCGTTTCAGTTTTCTGTCCCACCAAGTGGATGTGTTCCCCGCCTCTGTCTCTCAGCTTCTGGAGGAATGGAATCCTGTGACATGTTTCGTTCCCAGATGCTTCTTGCAGCCTCTACCCAACACTGCTTATGGAAGCTGAGGCTCAGAGAGGGCTCTGGAATATTCTTTCAGCCACCTACATGTAGCCATTTTGGTGTGGTTGTGTCAAAATGACTTTGCCCAGATGCAAAACCACTGGTAACTTAAACTTCTGTTTAAGTTACCAAGTAGTATCTCCCAGGGATCTCTGTAAGCCATGTCACCCCCACCTGGTCTCTCCCTTTCCTCTTCCTCAACCCTGCCCTGACCCTGACTTTCCCAGCCCCTGCTTGATCTTCACATGATGATGAAGCAGGTGTGGGGAAGAAGAAAGCATTTGCATATTACTTGGTAACTTTTCAGGAGCTAAATTTTGGATGCATGTGCCTGCTGTTGTTTTGGTTTTAGGTGGCATTAAACTGTTCCAACATCGGTCCTGTGCTGGAGTGTTGCAGCTTGGGGAATTCCCTGGGGAGGCGCCGGTCTCCCTGCGTGGCTGCGGCTCCTTGGTCCCAGCATCAGATGGGACTAGGATATGAGGGGCGGGTGGGAAGTCCGTGTTCTTGATGAGGGGAGAGGTGCTAGGAATCCCACTGGACACAGCTAGGCTCAGTGCACACTGGGAAGGCTACCCCTGGGGCACAGGTGGGGACCTCAGCAAGTCCTGGAGGGAAAGCACTTAGCTGGGCAGGTGTGAGCTTTGGACTGCAGCTTTGCCACATGCTACCTGTGTGACCTTGTCCCGGTTCCTTACCCTCTGTGAGGCTGTCTCCTCATTCATAAAAAGGGGGATCAGGAACCTTTCCCTTACGTTGGCTGCAAGGGTTAAATGCCTATATGTTGCTAAAGCTATTTGCCCTTCAGGTCTCCTTAGGCCTTGGGCCTGTGATATCTCCACACTTACCCCATTTCCTGATACTTCTTTATCCTCCCTCACCTCTGCCCTCCAAGGATTGGCCTGATAGCAGTCAGAAGTCTTCCTTATTTCCAAAAAGGCTTTCTAGAGGAGAGCGGTTGCCTGGGGATAAGGATGGAAGGAGGGAGTAATTACACAAGGACATGAGGAAACATTTTGGGGTGATGGAAATGTTCTCTATCTTAATTGTGGTAATGGTTTTATAGCTGTATACATATGTCAAAAGTGATTAATTTGTATACTTTAAGTGTGTGCAGTTCATTGAATTTCAATTATACCACAATAAATTTTGGGAAAAGATTAAAAAGATATTTCAATTGAGCACAAAGGATGAAAGTATACGTTCATGCTACATTCACATTTCATTAAATTACAAAAAGAGGAGAGGGGGTTGTCAATAGTCATCTCAATAGACCACCACAGTTTATCTGCGCTGGGCCAGTAAGTGCTATAGTAACTCCTGAGCTCTGCAAGGACTGTTTTTGATTATATTCTTCACGCCTAGCCCACATCCTAGTGCATATCACTCATCCACAAAATTGATGGATGAATAATTGATTAATTGAGTGAATGAATGGATGTAGACATTTAAGAGAAGTGACTGGATTCGAAACCAGCTCTTGTATCCCGAGCCTACTTTGAAGCAGGAGAACTTTATCAGTAGTTGCCTCCTTTTTCTCCCACCTCCAGTCTGCCAAGGGTGCCACCAGGGACCTTATGTGGTTGCCTCCTATCCCCACTGCTGTCACCTGCAACCATACCCCCCACCCACCCCCTGCTTCCCCAGAAAACCTGCTTTTCCTGCGCACATCTCCTGGGGCCTTAGCTGCTATCTGATAGCTTCATCTGCACTTAGATAGGAGGGTGGTGGGGCTTGGGTGTGTTTACCTCCCAGGTAATGTGTTTTTCCATTCTGAAGGAATGCAGATCATAGGTACCTCAGTCTCTTCACCTGTGTAAGGAAAAGTTGGATGCTGTGGCCTCTGAAACCCTGCCCTCTGGCATCCTATATGCTCTCACATCTGGACTCCACTGTAAGGCTAGGAGTATTTATCTGTTCTGATTAACAAGTTTATATTCTGACATGGTGCAAATTGCAAAGGGTACAAGGGATCATCCTCCTCCTACCCTGAGGTTCCATCCCTTAGTGCATGCCAGAGAGGCCACCACGCCTGCTAGCTCCTTGTGTGCCCTTTCACAGATGTCCTAACATATGTAAACCTAGAATGTGACTTCATGGATTTGGGCCAGATTTGGTTGACATTCATTTGTTTGTTTTAAACACTGGTATTTTCCTGTTTAAATGCACTGTGATTTTTTCAAACAAGCCTTTAGATGTTTAGGCTTAAAAATGATGTGGCCATGAAAGGATGGAAATCCTTTTATGTGTATCTTTCTGCATATGTGGAAGTAGAACTGTGAATATCCAAGGTAGAATTGTTGGTTCAAAGGATATATATATAGCATTTCAGTTTGTGTAGATATGACCATTTACCTTTCAGAGATATTTACAGTTTATACTTCTACCACATATAGGGTGCCTGTCTCACTACATACTCATCAATAATATTTTATCAAAGTTTTTTTCTATTGATAAAATTTTATTGAGGTATAATATTCACGCAGAAAAGCACAGAAATTGTAAGTATTTGACTAGATGAATTTTCCCAAAGTGAAACATATCTGTATAACCTTCTAGGTCAGAACTAGACTATTTACAACATCCTAGAAGCCCTCCTCCTGTCCCTCTTTGTCACAACCCACCCTTTTGCCCAAAGATGACTAATATTTGACTTTTAATGATCTAGGTTAGTTTTACCTGTACTGTTACATGAAATTTACACAATTTGTAATCTGTCGTTTCTGGTTTCTGACACGGCATATATGAAATTCATCCATGTTCTTGCAAGTGGCAGTAGTTCGTTTATGTTCATTGCTATAGCATATTCCATTTTATGAATAGATCATGACTTTTTTGTCCACTTTACTAGTGATGGACAATTGGGCTGTTTTCAGTCTGGGGATATTGGAAATAATGCTGCTAGGTGTGTTCTTAAACCTGTCTTTTGCAGGGCAAATGCACTCGTTTCTCTTGGGTATACACAGGAGTAGAATAACGGCGTAAGAGAGTATGCATACATTCAGCGTCTCCCTAAGTGGTTGTGCCAATTTTCACCTCCACCAGTAATATCTGAGAGCTCCAGTTGCTTCATGGCCTCTCTGGGACTTGGTACTTATGACAGTGTTTTTTCAACTGTAGCCATTCTAGTGGGTATGTAAGCGGTTTCTGATTGCGGTTCTAATTTTCATTCTCCTAATGACTACTGAGTTTAAGCACTACTTTTATTGGCCATAAAAACTTTGTGAAGTAACTATTTAAGTCTCGTGTTCATTTTTCTGTTGGGTCATTTGTCTTTTTTTTTTCTTTTGTTGGGACTAATTTGAGAAGTTCCTTATATATCCTGGATATATGAGTCCTTTGTTAGATGTAAATATTTCAAATATCATCTCCCATTCTGTGGATCATCTTTTCATATTCAAAAAGTCTTGCCTACTGAGGTCATGAAGGCATTCTCTTATGTTATCTTCTAGAAGTCTAATTTATTTTTCTCATTTTGATCTCTACTTGACCTGGAAATTTTATACTTAGTGTGAGGTAGGAATCAAGAATAATTTTTTTCCCATATGAGTGTCCTGTTGACTTAGTGCATTTATTGAAAAGACTGACCTTTCCTCTTTGCTTTGTGGTGTTACCTTTGTCATACAGAGTGTCCATATATGAGTAGGTTAATTTCTGGGCTAGTGATAATTTTTTAATAATGATAACAGTGGTAGTTTTTTTTTTTTTTTCTATTTGATGTATTCACCTATCTATACACAATACCACACTGTCAAAATTATTGTCATTTTAAAATAAGGTTTTGAATTTTATTGTTATTAATTAATGAAGAGACTGGATCTCACTATGTTGCCCAGGCCAGAGTGCAGTGGGCTGTTCACAGGTACCATAGTGCACTATAGTCTTGAACTCCTGGACTCAAGCAATTCTCTCACATCAACCTACAGGGTAGCTGGGACAACAGGGTCACACCACCAGGCCCAGCTAATAAAATAAGTTTTGATATCCAGTAGCATAATTCTCCAGCTTGTTCCTTTTCAATATTGTTTTGGATACTTTTGGTTGTTAGCATTCCCACATAAATTTTAGAATAAATTTTTGACTATGAACATACATATACATATAAACTACTAGTATTCTGATTGGGAATGTTCTTAATAATATAACCAAATATGAGGAGAACTGACATCTTAGACATGGGATGATGACATCTGTGAATATGGGATTTATTTTGGTGTTTTATTTTTCTCCATATTTTCTAAAGTTCTGTATTTAGCATTCTTGTATGTCTTTCAGATTTTTTTCTTATTTTTAATTA
Source organism: Rhinopithecus roxellana (assembly GCF_007565055.1). NCBI lineage: Eukaryota > Metazoa > Chordata > Mammalia > Primates > Cercopithecidae > Rhinopithecus > Rhinopithecus roxellana. The sequence continues at coordinate 101,490,673 of NC_044565.1, forward strand.
GTGCAATAAAAATGTACATTTTTATGTACATTCATTTAAAAATGTACCTTTTCAGTTATTTGTTGCTGGAGATAGTTGATTTTTGTATATAATCTTTGAATTCAGCAATCTTGTTAAATTCACTAATGAACCATAATAATTTATTTGAAGATCCTATTGCATTTTCTGTATATACAGTCATGTAGACTGTAAATAATAGTTTTTTTTTCCCCTTTCTAATCTACATACCTTTTTTTTTTGTCTTATTACACGGGTTAGGTTTTTTAGTACAATATTTGTAATATTGTGAAATATATATTTAGTCTTCATCGCCTTTTCCTGACAGGTCCTAAAACTTTGACATCTCCAGAGTGATGATGAGTGTCTTCTGTATGCTCAGAAGATGACTGGTGGTGGAGGGCCCTTAGATAGCTTCAGAGTAGGGACTGGTCACCAGAAAGACCAAGACATGATTAGAGGGTTAGGACTTTCAGCCCTATCCCCCCAACCTCTGGGGCTGAAGGTTAAGTTGACCACCAGTGGCCAATGATTTAATCATGCCTAAATAATGAATACTCCATAAAAACTCAAAAGGACTGGGTTCAGGGAGCTTCTGAATAGCTGAACACACGGAGGTTTCTGGAGGGTGGCACTGCTGAAGAGGGCATGGAAGCTCTGTGTTCCTTCTCTCATACCTTGCCCTATGCATCTCCTTCATTTGGTTGTTCATTCATATCCTTTGTAGTATCCTTTATTGTAAATGGGTAAACATAAGTAAAGTGTTTCCCTGAGTTCTGCGAGATGCTCTAGAAAATTAATAGAGCCCAACAAGGGGTTTACAAGAACCCCCAATGTATTGCCAGTCCATCAGAAGTATAGGTAGAGCTTATTACTTGCGACTAGCATCTGAAGTCGGAGGCAATACTGTGGGACTGAGCCCTCAACCTGTGGGATCTGATACTATCTCCAAATAGGTCGTGTCAGAATTGGGTTGAATTCTAGGACATCCAGTTGGTGTCTGCTGGAAAATTGGTTGGTTGGTGTGTCAAAAGTTTTGTGTTGAGTGACTGTGAAAGTAAAGAATAGGAGAAACTGACTTTGTTTTTTCTATCTCATTTAATGTCATTTAATGTTGAATAGAAGTGACAATAGTTGACATCCTTGTCTTGTTTCTTTCAGGGAAAGCTTTTAGATTTCACCATTAAGTATGATGTTTGATATAAGTTTTAAAATAAATATGCTTTATAAGATTCGGGAAGTTATTCTCTATGCCTAGTGTGCTAAGAATTTTTTTAACAAAATAATGCATTTCAAATTTTATCAAATGTATTTTCTACATCTATTGAGATAGGTTTTTTCTTTATTCTGTTAATATGGTAAATTACATTGATCCAATTGTTCATTATTAAACTAACCATGTATCTGTAATAAACCCAGATTACTTGGAATGCATCATCCTTTTCATGTACTGCTGGATTTGATTTGATAATAGTTTCTTGAAGGTATTTGAATTGAGGCTTGTGAGAGAGATTGGCCTGCAATTTTTTTTCTTGTTGTATGTCTGCCAAGCTTTGATGTCACGGATATATTGGCCTCACTAATGAGTTCCAAGTGTTCCCTCTTTTTCTATTCTCTAAATGTATTGGAGACAGAATGATATTCCTCACATGTTTGGGAGAATTTAGTGGTGAAGCCATCTGGGTACTGAAGTTTTCTTAGTGAGAAGGTTTTATTTAAAGACTCACTTTTCAAAGTAAATGTAGAACTATTAATGTGCCATCATGCCTGGCTAATTTTTAAATTTCTTTTGTAGAGATCGGTTCTTGCCATGTTGCCCAGGCTAGTCTTGAACTCCTGGGCTCAAGTGATCCTCCCACCTTGGTCCTACAAAGCGCTGGGATTACAGGCGTGAGCCACATGTGCAGCCCTTGTTTTCCATGACCTTGACAGTTTTGAGGAATTCTGATGAGGTTTTTTGGTAGAATGTTCCTCAGTTGGGATTTGTCTGATTCTCTTTCTCATTATTAGACTGAGATTCCCTAAAGATTTTTAGGGGGAAGAATCATAGAGGTAAAATATGGTTTTTATTATATCATGTCAAGGGTACATACCATTGTTTAAAAATTGAGATGGGGTCTTGCTATGTTTCCCAGGCTGGATTTGAACTCCTGGGCTTAAGTGATCCTCCTGCCCCAGCCTGCCAAGTAGCTGGGACTACAGGTGTGTGCCACCATGCCCAGCAAAGGCACATACCATTAACAAGCCCTTCAAAATCTAGATCTCCCTCTGAATACGGTTAAGTATGCTAATAGATCATTCCGGGAAATGACCATATGCCCCTGAGAAAGGAGTTGTGGATCCTGTGTTTCTTTAGGGAATCTCAGTCACCACATCCCTCTGGAGATGTGAGCATCTTGCTGTGCTGAGTATAGCTGTGTTTAAAGATGTGTTTTCTTTACAAGGTGATCTCTAGATATGAACCAACTATTTCATCTGGTGCTCATCCAAAGAAACCACAGTTGTTCTGACACTGGAGGAAAAGCTGACTGTGCTGGAGAAGTGGGGTGTTGGTTTTCAGCGTGGTCACACCTTCCTTAGGGGTTTTCGAGGGGAATTCTGACTTGGTGGGTTTTTTTTGCTTTCTTCCTAACTTCAGATGCAATGCCACAGTACCTCCCAAAGAGAAACAGTAGTCCATGAAGGCCATGCAGTCTAAATCTCTATTAAGGAAGAAACACATTTTAAAATCTAAATTCACCATAATTTGCACCATTTTTCCGGCTCACAGTTAAGGGGCAGTGCCAGTTCCCCTCCAGGCATCCTGGGTTGCATACAGGCCGTCTGTCTTTCACGGCTTTATCTACACAGAGACCCGAGTGAAGTTTTGCAATCCTAGTTTTTCTTTACCTTTTCCTGTTATTCTTAGCCCATGATGTTCTAAATAGCTTTCTCTGGTGATCAGAATAAAGAGATTTCTCTGTTATTCCGAGCACGTAAACACTGAAACATTAGGGAAAGGGTGAGGTTTGTTTCCAAGTGTATTTGCATTCAGCTGGACTCTGTTTTCCTGCACCTATAGGCCTGATCCTATCCTGTGGAGCCACCCAGAAAAGTTCTACACCTTCTGCTTCTCCAGATATTTGCAGGTGGGCTTTTGAGCTCCCCCAAACCTTATTTTCTCCGGTACAAACTTCCTCAGCTTTTCTAGTCAGTGTTTGTAACATAGTTAAGAGTCTCCTTACCATTTTAGTCATCCTTCTTTGAATACATTCCTGTTTATTAAAACCTGGTGCCCAGAGAGGGATATAATATATCAGGGTGGCTTCCTAGCCCATAGTATTGCAGGATTACCCGTTCCTTTTTTCTCAGTATTGTTCTTCTATTAATGCATTTTAGGGTAACATTATTACTATGATTACTTTATAGGTTAGTACTCATTTATTAATAAGATATTTTTCAGAAATTCCCATACTCCATACCAAAGGCACTTCCTTGGCAAAGCATTTCTCTCTGTCTTGGTTTCTTCATCTCCAAATGGCAATAATTATGATACTATGAGCTCACAGGACTGTTATGATGAATGAATGAGATACTCTGGTCAAGCTCAGCCTATAAAGTCACTGTGACCGTCTCTACTTTCTGACTGGGAGTACTGCTACCAGTCCACCCCCACCTCTGCTTGTAGAAATAAAAGGAGCAGATTTATGCAAGGGGATGGGTCCACCTGGAGTGACTTGAGGAATACCCAGAAGACCCCGTCCACCTCCTCCTGTTTAGAAGACGCCTTTTGCTATCCTGCTTTGATGCCTGGAATTTCATCTTTCACCCATGTGAGTCATTATTGGACCCAGAAAGTTAAAGATCTATCAGTCATATCCTCCCCATCCCCACCCCTGGAGAGCTGCAGATGCCACCCACAGCTGGCTCCTGGAACCTTGAGCAGAGACCGGGTCACACATACCCAGGATCTCCCAAACCCGTGCAGGCCAACCCACCCCGGTCTGAGTCATCTTTCCCATCCAGACTTGAGTCTTAGAGCACTGCCTTGGCCTTTAGTGAGGCCCCCAAAATGATGTCAGTATTCATGCTCAGCTGCCCTCGCCTCAACCAGGCTAATGAGGATGGGGAAAACGTTCTTTGTTTTAGGCCAAATGGGTCTTCTCTAACTGCAGCTGTTTTCTTTTTTTGTTCCTACAAGTGCTGGGCCCACCCACATAGTCTAAAGCCACGATCAGGACAGAGAGGGAGGGAGCTGTCCCCTGGCCACCCTGATACCTGTTGTTGGAAATCAACGAACAAACTTTGCGTTCCGTGAGTGTGCATGTATGTTGGTCCCTAGGTGCTGCAGGACAAGAGGAGGGCCATTTCGAAAGCTCTGCTCATGTGTGGGGAGCATGCTGGATCTTCCTTCCAGCTACAGAAGAGGTCAGCCCCCTCCCCCCACTGGCCTGCTTGCTCGAACCTCTGAGAGACCTCTGGGCAACATGCTATCCCTCCTAATTGTCTGCCTCAGTCACCACTGCAGACCAAGCCTTCCAGGTCATCAGTCACCACGTGGCCCTTGTTCTGGGAGAGTTCTGCACATCAGCGCCTCTTTCACTCCTCCTTCACCCCTCCTCACCCTCCAGACCCTTCCACTGCACTCTTGGGAGCTCTTGTCTCCTAGAGCCTCCCCTCCTCTGATGGGGCCTTCACCTTCTTTCACTGAAGCCTGCCTGTCCTCAAGGTCCCTGCTCCCTGCAACCACTCAGGTTGAGGCTGGTTTCTGTTGCCTACAGGCAGGTGTCGGGCAGGGCCGGACGCGGAGGAGTTACTCATTCCTCCCCTCAGTCCTCAGACTCTTGTTTCTTCCCCCAGTGACTTCAGTCCCCAGCTGCTTTCTCCGTCCACCTTTACTCTCACGGGCGCTGACACCTACCTGGAGCACTCTGACGACATCCTGGCTCCCCAACTTCCTCAGACTCTTGCCTTCATTTGATTTCAGCCACCTCTGAGATCTCAACATTTGCTTTTATTTAAAAAATGTTTTAAGTTTACGTATGTAAAATTCTTTTTCTGATGTACAGGGCAATGGTTTTTTAGACATGCATGGATTCTCACAGCCACCACCACAGACAGTACATGCAACAGTTCCAATACTCCAGAGAACGCCCTCATCTCTCCTCACCCCTGCCTTCTGGCAAGGAATGAGCTGTTCTCTGTTCCTGCATTTTTGCCTTTTCTAGAATGCCATATATGTGGAATTATATAGAATGTGCCCTTTTGGTACTGGCCTCTTTTGTTCAACAGAATAATACCTTTGAGATTCATCCACGTTGTTGTTTGAATCAAGCGTGTTAACTTTTATTGCTGAGTAGTAGTCCATTGTGTAGATATATTACAGTTTTTTTAAAAAAATCTACCCCTGCTGAAGGACATTTGGGTGTTTTCAGTTCTTGGTGAGGATGAACGTTTGTGTGCAGATTTTGTGTGAACTTAAAATCTTGACTTCTTTAAGATACCTAGAAGTGGTCATTGCTGGGTCCTATGTATGTGAGATCTCAATTGTAAGTTTCCTCTCCTCTGACAACTATGCCCCATCCACATGGTTCCTTTCTCTGACATATCACAGTGACCACTGTGACTTCACTAAGACCTCCAGTTCACTGAGCCTGCCATTTTTTTCATTGATCATGAACCTATTCATTGTTTTCTTTCCTTCTCACACAACTTAGTGATCCATCATAATAGTCATTCTACTGGAAACTTTCCTTACTCCCTTAAACATACCCTCCTGGCTGAACCACAACCTGGTAAACTCAACTACCCACCCATTCAGCCTCCATTAGAGTAGAACAGTGTGGCTAGAAGAAAACGCAACTGTGCCGCAGGCCAGTTCATGACCGTAAATCTCACCTGAGCTTCTGATACTGATCATCGATCAGTCTGACTTTCTATTGACTATTTCATACTTGTATCTCTTCAAACCTCTGACAGCCTCATATATCACTGAGAAAGTAGCGATCAGACTAGAGATTGCTCATAATCTTCCCACCATCAATTCCACCTGATGGACTAAGGCTTTACTCCCTTCTCTGCCTTCCCCCTTTTAAAACGATGAGCTGTCCATGCTTCTGTCTGAAGCCAGCCCCTCGATGGTGCAGTGGATTCCATCTGTGCCCATCCCACCTTTTCAATCATTTTCCTTCTGCAATTATCCCCTCTCTTTCCTGTCTTCATCAACTTCTCTTTCTGCCATCACCATATATACATTTCCTAATGTAGCGCATCTTCAAAAATAATTTCCCTCCTGGCCTCCTAAAACCAGTAACTTTACAGTGGAGAAACCTGACAAACACCTCAGCCAGGTGATCAAGGCAATGAGTCATGATGGCGGAATGTACCCTTGCTGTGATGTGAGGAGGTGATAATGGCACTGTACCTCTGTGGTCTTCCTTTCCAAAACCCACAACCTCTGTCCAACCAGAAAAACACTAGACAAATCCAAATGGAAGGATGTTCTACAATATACTTAACTAGCATTCCTCAAAATTGTCAAGGCCATCAAAAGCAGGGAAAACCTAAGAGAAGCCTAAGGAGACGTGACAAGTAAATGTAATGTGGTATTCTGAATAGGACCCTAGAACAGAAAAAGAAAGATATTAAGTAAAACTAAAAACCGGAATAAAGTACAGGCTTTAGATAATAAGGTACCAATACTGGTCCATTAATTGTGACATATGCACCATAGTAATGTTAACAATAGAGAAGGCCAGGCACGGTGGCTCACACCTATATTCCTACCACTTGGGGAGGCCGAGGCAGGAGGATCACTTGAGCCCAGGAGTTTGAGACCAGCCTGGGCAACATAGGGAAACCCTGTCTCTATTCTAAAATTAAAATAAAACAACAGAGGACACTGAGTGCAGGGAACTCTTATAATAATCTCACAGGCTTTCTGTAAACCTAAAACTATTCTAAGATAAAAGTTGATTAAATATGAAACCACACACACTCACAGACACACTCTCACACACTCCCCTGACCATGTCATCTTCTTGCTTCACTCCACTTCCCTGCTTTCCTGCACAGGGAACCTTCCCAAAGGAGTTGTATATTGCTACGGTCTCTATCTCCCCACTCCAGCCAGCTCATTCCTCAGTCCACTCCAATCTGCTGTCCTTAGCTTCCCACCAAAACTGCTCTTGTTAAGGTTGATGGTAAGCTCCATGTTGGCAAATCTGAGTCCACTTTTTCCCTTTCCCTTACCTTTCAGTCTAGCGTGTGTGTAACCCAGTTCACTATGCCCTCCTTCCCACAGCACCGTTGTCACTTGTCTTTTGGGATACTATACCCCTGGATTTCTTCCTGCTCCTTGGCTGCTCCCACTCAGTCTGGCTTCTACCAGTGGCCTACGTTCTGTCTCCAGACCTCTGTTCTTCTTTGACTGCACTCTTATCTCATAGGCATATTTCATCCCATCTCATGGAGTTCAGTACAATTTACCTACTGCACATTCCCAAATTTGTATCTCCAGCTTTAAACCCTATGAGGTAGGGACTGCTGTCACCACCATTCTACGGAACAGCAGATTTAGGCTATCAGATGTTTAAGGGACTTCCTTGAGGTTACACAGCAGGAAGCAGCAGGGCTGGGATTTGAACCTAGGTCTGTCTGACTCTAGGCCTGTGTTGTTGAGTTGCCAGGCTGCCCAGGCGCCCCCTCCTTTCCCAGCCCCCGTCCTACCTGCTCCCCAGGGCCTCTTGCATGTCCTGCTCATTCTGGCCTCAGGCCTTTGTCTCCCTGGTCCACTTCTCCCGGAATGACCTCTTTTCCCCCTGCCTGTCTAATCCTCTTCCATCCCAGCTCTGGTGGGAGTTTCTCCACTCTTAAGACCCAGGCCGATCTCTGCTGGCCTCCTCTGGACACTTGTTGGTGCTGGAGTCTACCCTAAAACAAACAAGGGTTCATTTGCATCAATAGTTATCATGCTTTCTGAACCCACGACGGGGCCCTTGGCCCAAGTACAACTGCACCCATGGGGATGTGGAAGCACGTGATCTAACGCTGGGACTGGCTGGGAAAACTGGGCCGTGGGCCTCCATCATCACACACCATCTCAGACAGGGTCTCAGTCATCCAGGCGGGCTTTGTTTGGTTTCACCTACTAGCTGGGAAGCTTCTAGAAAGAAGGATCATGAGTGCTGAATAAGTATCATTTTTAAACACTGTGTGTATTAGGTGGGCCTGGGGAAGTACTTCAAAATCCTTTTCTCCTGGGTCCTGGGGGGCCAAGGAAAGTTCAGTCTGGTAGTGAAAGAATTAATTGAGACTTCATTGAGGTCACAGAGAGGCCGAGCAGTTCCCACAGGGGTCGCTGAGCTCAAAGGAATGTTTGGAAGAAACGGGGGTGACAGGATCGTTTTTGGAAGAACTGAGAGTGCTGGAGGGAAGTGAGGAGCAGGAGACTGGAAGGAAGAAGTGGGAAGGGCCATGTGGGAGGCCCAGTGCTGGCTGAGACAGTGAGTAGTGACCTCTGGGGCAGACAACACTGCCCTTTCACTTACGTGAGTTCAGCCCCAATTCCCATGATGCTGGCCTGGGCTCTGGTCCCCGCCCTGCTACTAACTCCCTGTGTGACTGCAGGCAAGTTGCTTTGTTTTCCTGGGCCTCAGTTTCCTCATCTCTAAAATGAGGAGGTTGAAAAAAAGAAGTGATGGGGTTGGGTGACATTGTTTCTCAGCTCCTCTCAGCATCCCGAGTCCATCTGAGATAACACATCCTGTGCTGTCTTACCCTGGGCCACTCTGCCTTGGGGAAGGAAGAGCCAGGTTAACCTGACCGTTCTTCTACAGGCCTCCTGGTAAAAGTTCTTTTTCACAAAACAGCAGAGAGTCTTTTGTGCGGGATCTTGGAAAGGAAGGATGTTAAGTGGTTGAATCTTGTATGTTGTAAAAGAAATGAATCTGCCTTTCCTTTATCTCCAGAAAAAAAAAAAAAACATAGTTCATTCACTCTCCATCCCCAACTGAAAATGGGCATTCCAAGCCCATGCTGCGGAGTGGGATCAGTTTTGCCCTGCATGATCAGAAGGGGCAGGGTTGGCCCTTCTCTCCCAGGTAGGGCCTTCTGATGTTCCAGCCTTGGGTCAGAGTCCCTCTCCCAGAGAGATTTTTTATCCATAAGCCTGCCAACCAAGACAAGTGCTGAGATGCTGTCGCAGCCCACCAGGATTTGCTTGCCTGGAGGGGAACATATCTAGCGTCAATAGGACCCCCAGTGGCTGAACAATTGTTAATTCTGTGCATGCCCCTGCCTTGGTCTTTGCACATCTGGCCACACAGGCATGTACCTATTCCTGAGTCACCTACGTTTTGAAAATATAAAATCAGGAACATTTAAGTCAGTCTTCACTGGATTGCTTGAGGCAAAACGTGAAGCAGTGATGGCTTGTGTGGGTCTTGTGTCTTGTGCTTGGAGGCTGAGCTCCTCTGACCCATCAGGAACAATGGCTTCGTTGTGCTCCTCTCTGGCTTGCTGGCTGGACTTGGAAGCAAGAGAAGCTTTGAGCTGCCCAGCACTTCCAGGGGCAGGAGGGTACAATCATGGCCCAAGGACAGCACTGTGGACCCCATGGGACCCTGCAGTTGTTAGGGGGCTGGGATAGCACCTTTCCAGGCCTGAATACTGAATTTGCCAGTGCTCAGAGGCAACTGTACTCCTGAAGGATGGGCTGAGATGTGTCATTCACAGAAAACCTTCAGAAAAGAACAGATGATGTTTTCAGGAAGTCCAAGATGGCAGGCAAAGGTGGGTAGGAACCTGACAGAGCCCAGAAACTCCAATCTGAAGGTCCAGGCCCCAAGTTTTGGAAGAGTAAGCAAAAGAACCAGAAGGAAGTCTAAAGGCTAAAGTAATAAAGACATGAGTTTTCTGTTTAGAAATGAGAACAGGGTCCTGTCATAAAACCAACTTCCCAGCCATCAGTCTGAGGTGTGAGAAGAGAGACGCACTGGCCAGGAAGGGGTTTAAGTTTTGTTTCTCCCATCAACAAGCTGTGATTTGCTAAGTCATCCAATAAGATCCTCAGTTTCAGCTGTAGAATGGGCGCTCATGGCATTGCCTAGACCTAGGATCCAGTGAGCTAACAAGCTAACATATGAGACTATACTATATGGACCAAATGCGTAGGCAAAGTACATGCTGTTGGAATGGCTGGTTCTAGGGTGGACAGCGAGAGTGCAGGATGCTGCACAGCTCACCCTTTGCCCCCATCTCTCCATGGAGACAACGGCCTGCTCACAAGCAGGTCATGATTTGGAAAAGTGAAATCTGAATTGGGGAACACATCATGCTCATGTCCAGTTCTGGGCTTTCACTGTGCTCTGTCTCTGGCCGAAGAAGGGATCTCTGCTCTTCCCAACCACAGTCTACCTGAGAAGACCCTACTCAAGCCCAGCCACCTCCAAATTGAAGTACTAATGCCCAGGCTGCCCCTTTCCCGTCGGGACCTCCATCCCAAAGTGCGGTATGTGAATATACAGAGCAGCGTGGCTCTCAGACGACTTCATGTAATTTTCTGAAAGCAGAGACCGTGACTTCTTTCCTTTGGTTCCCCATAGGATACAAAAAATGGCTCTGAGGCAGATAGATAGGAAGATACAATATGAATTTTCAGACTTAGTCAACTGCCGAGTATTTAACAAGTCTTTCCTTCACCAGTCTTATCAACTCACTTCAGTAGTCTCATAAAGGTCTGTGCTAATGTTCAATTTCTATAAACTATTTAATATTTCACTTTACACTGGCATAGCCCATGATAAATCCACAGGAAATAAGAGCCACCAGCAGTGGTAGGATCAGAATACTTTAATAAGATACCAGTGTCAAAATACATTTCCTTATAAAGTTAAGCTCCCATACAGTTATAATGTTGTCAGTAGGAATTCGACAATATAATAATGTTCATAAAATCGTTACATTGACAGGTAGGGTTAATATGAAGCTTGGAATATTTTTCAGTGTTTTAGTAAAACTGCAAGGGTAAAATGCCCTTAATGCCAGGGCAACACACGGGAAATCAAATACCAGCATTTACATGTCAGTAACCCTTCAAGTTCTGCCACCCTGCGTGGGGTAACGCTGTGCAGCTAAAATATGATTTAGACAACACCATGACTAAGGAATTTCTCAATTCACTTAAATTTCTTTTGAAAGCTACTTTTTGTTTCTGGCAATAAGTCCATCTGGGCTTACTAAATAGTTGGCCTAATGTGCTTTGTGTGTGTTTTTAGAAACTTCTTCGTTGTACCCATTACAGAAAAGTTCCATGTAATTGGTATTGAAAAACCAGAGGTGTCGTCCCTCTTACCCAGTGAGTTGCAAAGTGCTCTGGGAACACTATTTTCAGTGCTTCCTACCTATACCTGTCACTGCCCGACCCAGAGACCTCAGCCAGGGCCGCAGCTAGGGGCCATCCCTGGAGGCCTTGCAGGGCCATCTGGCTGCCAGCTCAGGGGGGCTGCAAAGCTGGTCTGGACCAGCTGCTCTCCCGCTGTGCAGCCTCCTCCTCAGTCCAGCTCCACGGGGCTCCAAGGTCGTGAGCTTGGAGGACGTGGACCGGGTCACTATACCATTTCTGACCCCTCATTTGCATGAATTCCCATCTAAACCATCTCATGGTAGTTCTGGAAATGTCTAAATGTGCCCTGTGAAAGACCATCCGAGTCACATAGCTCAGTGCACTTGAAGGGCTAGCAAGAAAACCTTAAGAAAAGTTAGAGCACTTCCCTGCCCCGCCCCCCGACCCCACAACGTGCCATCAGACCCTCTTGGCAGCAATAATAATCATACATACATACATAGTACATAGAGAACATGAGGGGATAGTGCGCGGTGCTCCCACTGAATGACTCCACTGCTCGGATTGTCACACCTATGGCATATCACAGATGGCAAAAAGCCGACAGAGGGAGGCCTTCCACAGTGTCCATACAGGCCGTGGGAGCACTGGGCAAGTCTGCAGTGTCTACAACACCAAGAAACATTAACAGCTTCGAAAAGATCTTAAAGTGATTTTGTGAGCAGGATTCCATTTCCGTTTCTAAGGTTTTAGATATTACAAAGTACCCATATATATGATAAACACTTAACCCAGATATAAATTTTCTCTTTTAAAAAAACTCAGTTATGTTTTGAATAATAATAAAAAATCCACCGAATGCGGGGGAAAAACACCAGTTTAGGAAAAGCCACGCTGTGCAGCTTTCACAGATAACCACATATGTTGGAGCTGACCCTTCACATTTCTTTTTTTCCAAAATTAGAGCAGAGTCAGCTTAAACCAAAAAAACCTGAAATTTACAATATGGTGATTAGTTTTAAAAAAGAAAGGAGAAGGGCTCTGCGAGGGAGAAGCCACAAACCAAGCTTAGAAAGCAACATCATTTTTGTTTCTCTTTGGCAACAACAGTAACGAGGAATCTTTTTAGTGAAATGAAGCTAACACTCTCCCTACAGGAGAACAGACATGCACCAAACTTGTTAGTGTGGACAGTTGTGTGTGTAGAAGGAGAGAAAGGGAGAGAAACCTATAGATAATATAAATTAGAAGTAATTGAAGGTGGGGAGGAAAAAAAATCTTACAAAATTTCAGAACAGGTAAAACAATTGTGTACTTTAAAAATAGGGATAATAAAGTGAGCATCTCAGAAAAAGGCCACTGCGTGGTGACCTGGGCAAGTCTGCCAGGTAAGTCCATCTTGTAAATAGTGTGCTGGTGTTAGAAATACCTAGTTACAAAAACAGATGGAGAGAGTGAAGCTGGTGGGACGGCGTCGGCAGAGGTGCTGCCCAGGTGGAAGGCCTGGCTCAGGTGGCCTGGTCCAGGGCTCTGAGGAGGTCCCCTCCTTGCAGGAGCGTGGAGCTTCCCAGCACGGGCACGTTCACCTCACAGTCATATCTGGTCAGTTCAGGCAGCAGATAGGACTCAAACGAGGGCCCGAGCAGCCGGCTTGCCATGCCTGAAAGAAGGGTTGGTACCATAACTTAAAGGCCTAAATCAAACATCTGGAAAAGTGTCTACTCCTTTGTGACTGGGGGGTACCAATAGGGCAGCCCTAATGTCACTCTGCTCCTTCAGTGGTGTCTCCCCCATGGTCTGCTGCATGCCCGGGGAACATGTCTGCCTCCAGACCCATTGCCTCAGGTGGGGTGCTGAGACCCAAGAAAGAGGACAGCGCGAGGTGCGGGCTGCAGCACAGGAAGGTGGAGGCTTCAACAAAAGCCTGGGGTTGCTGACCCCATGCCTGCTGGCAGCAGGGAGGAAAGGCTGAGAGGGAGTTCTGAACCACCTGGCATCTCTGCTCACATACACAGAACATGCAGAACACATACATACACACGCACACACAGACTGCCTCAAGATTCAAGGGTCTGAAAATCCAGTTTCCAGTCACCACCCTCAGCAGTCCTATCTTCTTGCCTCTGTGCTATTCTGCTGAGGAGGCCGACCAGTGAGTGGCAGAGGGGACATTCCCAGCACGCACACAGGCCCCATCCCAGGGAGGAAAGGCTTGGGTGGCAGCAGAGAGCCTGGAAGCCCTGCGTTCTGCCCCTCCGATGTGAGATGCCCACCTTCCTTCCCTTGCCTATCTGCAGAGCCTCGTTCCAGTGGCCATTCCCTCCTGCACTTCCTAGCCCAGGTCCTTGCTGGGGTCCATGCCTGCCTCCCCAACTTGACTGCTCCTGTGGACAGTATCAATGGATACCTGCTCACCATCCCTTGCTAACTTCTCCTTTTATTCATGGTCAGAAAAGAGTTTAATATGATTCAATTCTTTTGATATGATTCAACTCTTTTGAAAAGAATATGATTTCCCCTTGATTTCAATATTCAAGGTAACTTGTGGGCTTCATAACAGGAAGAATAGTGCTGGCTACCTCTTACTGCACATAAATGTATACTAGTCACTGAACTCAACAGCAGAGCCAGAATTTAAGCCAGGGCTGTCTGGCGGTTCTACAGCCTGGACTCTGAAGCACAGAACTATCACTTTCCCCAAACTCTATTGCTGAGGAAATTGCCTTTTAGGACAGGGGCCTGGTATGTTTTTCCGTAAACCACGAATTATTTTCCTGCCAAACAGAAACCTCATGAAGACATCTGTGTTTCACAAGATACTATCAAGACGAAGGTGGCCCAGGGTTGAAGGCAGGCATCGGTGCCTGCAGTTGAACCAATTCCAGTGGGGTGGGCCTACCAGAGCTTTCCAGGCTGCTCTCCCTGCAGCAAGTTTCGGCATGTTCTCAGCACCTGCCTGAACTCAGAGTGACACCCCAGTGTGCCCAAGGGGCTTTAAAAAAACACATCCACATGAAGAACTGAGGAAGTGGGAAGGCTCCGGGATTCTCAGGGTGGAAAGAGCCCTGGATGGCACCTGATCATGGCAGGATTCCCTCTGAAGCCCCAGGGACCCCAGGGAAGGAGCACTCCCTTCTTCACGCAGCAAGCTCATCCCCGCATAGACCAGAGATCCCCTGCCTCTGCCCAGACCCCTTCCCAACTCCCTGAACTTTCTCTTCAACGGGCCCTCACCACTGTGGCTGCCTGCTCTTTCTTCTGAAAGTGCTCCTGTCAGTCAACAGTGGTACAGTGTTCTAGGGGTGGCCAACCCAGTGTTCAGCCCTCGCTGGGCAGCAAGTAGTGGTCTGGATTCTTTCCTTCAGTATTCTAGCCTGAGTTTTTCAGACCCACCCCCTAGGGGGCCTGGTCACTGATGTCACAAGGAATTTGTGAAGAGGTTCCCTAAATCCAAGGAGACCTGAGCCCTGGACATGTGACTTCAAGTCAAGCATTTCCCTGTGCCTGGCACTGTGCAGACGCTGGAAAAAAAAAAATAGAGGTGGGCTTCCCCCTGGCATTGGATCCTGAGTACACCCACCTGACACCTTGTGGGCTGATGACAGGCTGTAGTCCTGGTACTGCGTGGCGTAGCACTGTGCGGGGAACCTGCTCTTGCTGTTCTCCCCGGGACTGACGGCAGATGGAGGCTGTGGCAGCGGCAGATGTCTCAGGGGATGGCCCAGGCCCCTCACGGGATTTTGGGTGAACTTACCTGAAAGACCAAAGTCAGAGGGTGATGGTAGCACTGGCCTGAGGGAGGGGAGAGGCCAGGAAGCCCTAGCATCCCTTTCCTTTATAAAAGGTGCTCAGAGTCACTAGAACTACAGCCAGCCTTCAGGACCCTCTGATGGCGTCATCTAAGTCAGAGTGGAAATGGAAAAGTTGGGTGTGTGGGACTGGGGGAGGGACAGAGGATATCGCCCCATTCTAACAAGGCTCAGAGAGGCAGGTACGGTCTGTGGTGAGTGAATGGAAGAACCAGGATAGGCTCCTGAGCCCCAGTCCTTCCAGCAGAACCCCCAGGAGACCTAGGCCTGTGGCCGCTGCTCACCATTGGGGACATTTGCGCTCAGTGGCTTGTCCGGCATCAAAGGGCAGCTCCCACCCCTGAGGTTCTTCATCCGTTTCCACATCAAATGTGAAGTGCTGCCACCAGGTGGGTCCCCCTAGGAGTAAGAAGGGCAGATGGAAAGGGGAAAGGGCCAGAGAACCAGGTCCCCAGACTGGATGGGTTGGGTGGGCCTGGAACAGGGCTGTCACTGGCTTGGAAGGGCCACATCCCCACCCCTCTCAGCAGCCCTGGGTTCCCCAAGGTCTGTGGACAGGCCCCTGTGGCCAGTCAGGATGCCTCACCCCACTCAGGTC
The DNA here is from genome assembly GCF_007565055.1 of Rhinopithecus roxellana. Taxonomy (NCBI): domain Eukaryota; kingdom Metazoa; phylum Chordata; class Mammalia; order Primates; family Cercopithecidae; genus Rhinopithecus; species Rhinopithecus roxellana. Next base: position 101,506,400 of record NC_044565.1, read on the forward strand.
CTGGAAGGCTTGCTCTTCATACTCCAGCTGTCGCTTCAGCTTCAGCTTGTTGGAGAGGGCTACCATGGCCGGGCTCAGCACGTCTGGGCCTCGAGCCCCACAACCCTTTGCAGACCTGCCAAGCCCGAGAGCAGGCTATGAGGGTGTCTGAAGCCTCATGCCACCCAGTGCCTTCTCATCTTAGGGGCCCATCCAGGCCCAATGCTTATGCCTATGATGACTCAAAGACCCAAAAGACAGTCTCAGAGGCAGGCTGTGCACCCGCAGGTCAAGCCCGAGCTCTGCCTCCTTCCTCCGCTGTAAGATGCTGAAGGGCTCAAGCCTCCTGGTCTGGGGGCGGTGGCTGCCTGGCTGGGCAGTGGTAGTCCTTAGGAGGGTTTCTTCTGCTCCGTCTCTCCCCTGCCTTTTGCTCCCACTGAAAACTAGTTAGGCTGCTCTATAAAGGTCAAGTACCACTGGCCCCTGGGAGTGGCAGGTCATGTACCAACCACTGTGGCTTAGCCCAGTGAGCTCTCAGCTGGTGAAATGAGCATGCTGGGGAGATGGGAAGGCACTTCTGGAGCCTGGGCACAGCTCGGAGAGGCTGCAGTGGTGGGGACCCAGGGGCAGTCAAAAGGCAAGGGGGAGGCATGGACATCTTTTTGCTTTTTTCCACCAGGGAAAATCATCACTCAGTTTTCTGTGTTCTGTGGCTCAGATGATGAACCCAGATAAGAAAGGCATTCTGGTGGTAGTTCGAAGGGAGACACTAAGGTACAGGGCTCTCGACAAGCCACTTGTTTGCCTGCCCTCAGTCTCCTCCAGCCCAGATAAAAACCTGTCCTACACTAGGCCTCACATGGCTCGAGGTGATTCCCCAAAGTCTGAGCTCAGAGAAGGGCTAAATGGGGTATCAGACGGCTGTGGAGAGGGGCAGGGGCCTCCCTGGGGGTCCAGCTATCTCACTAGTGGGTGCTTCTCGTTCCGGCCCTACTGGTGCAGCCGAGTGTCTGCCACTTACCTTGTCTTGAATGTGGAGACAGGGGGCCCCAACGGTGCTGCTCCCAAGAACTCTGTGCGCTGATCCCCGACGGCCCACTTTGTGGGCCCAAAATGTAATGGTGGATCTGGGGGCCACTGGGTATTGGATCTGCCCCCCATGGAAGAGAGAGGGGTGCTGGCCTGGCCACAGCATGGTGGCAGGGATGCTTTGCTTCCGGCATCAAAGAAGATGGAGGACATGGGCCGGTGCTCGGGCTCTGTCTTCTTGCTCTCCAGCTGCTGCTGAAACTTGTCCAGGAGGAAGGGACTGTGCGGGGCTACAGGGGCCAGTGGCTGGAAGATGTTTGTCATGGCACTGAAGCAGTGCTCGGGGGTGGACTGTGGATTCTCTGCCAAGAGCCGCTCCTCGGGGCAGATGGGGCTTAGCTGGAAGTCTTCCCCGTCCATGGGAATATAGGGTGCCAGTGTCTCCAAGTCCAGCTCATTGAAATCCGTCTGAGGGGAGACAGCACAGGCAAAGAGGCAAGGGGGTTGGTACGACCTCACAAACACTATTCCAACTTGGCTCCTGCAGAGCCATTCATCTCAAGTACCATCTCACAGTGCTGCTCAAACACCTCCACTGGCTCCCTAGGGCCTATCAGGAAAACCTCAGACTTGGCTGTGTCATGTACATGACCTTGTATCATGTACCAGCCTTCTCCCGAGGTTACCCCCTCTTCACCCTGCACATTCAGAAATGTTCTCCTCTCTCCATCCCACCTGCCAGAGCCCGCCTTCTCTCTCGAAGCCAAGACAGCCCCTCTTCCACAGAGACAGCCCTGTCTACTCCAGCCTGTGGTGGTTGTCCTTGTCCTACATGCTTAGGCCTGTGGTGCACACTGTGGCTTTTTTTGTCCTCTTCTCCCTCCTGTAAGCTGGCACGGGCCTAAGCAAGCAATGAGTGTCCAGGTCTATCTGTGGACTCTTGCAGAGGAATAGCCAGACCCCAGGGATAGAAAGACTTTGGTTCCAATCAGCAGATACTCAGATCATCCCTTAGCGTGGCAGTATCATGATGGACGCTACAGGGAATATAAGCAGATGCGGAAAACAGTTTCTACCTTCAGAGACTGACGCCCTCACTGGGTGTCAGCTGACTAATGACTGCAATACTAAGCAGTCTTTAAGGAGCAGAAGCAGATAGTTGTGATTAAGTGCCACATGATACATACTACAGGAGTTCTGAGGAGGGAGGGTGATAGAAAAGCTAAAATAGGGAACGTTTTGCAGAGTAGCTGGGATTTGTGCCAAGTAGGATCAAGATACAAACTAAATGGTAAAGCAGAAATCTGGTTGAACTCAAGACTAAGATAAATGGGGGATTAATGCTTTTCCCTGGGGTTTTGTAAAACACGTACCCCTCCCTCTACCTTATCCTTGTTTACATAGTTTTTGCAAGAACACTGGCCTTATGTAATAAATGTGTTCCTGAAAAGTTTATGTAAATGAAAAATTGTCAAACAGATGTTATTTTAAAATGCATTTCATATAAAATGATTATTTTTTTAAATCACAAGATGAATGTGTTTGTAAAGGGATTGTCCCCTATGTTTATACATGTTTTATGCATTTGGCTGTGCTTGTTAAATGCAAGGCCTGTTTAAAGAAAGGTGCAGTGGTATTTCGGTTTTCACGTGCACTAAGAAAGTTATCTAAGTAGGAGATAGATATGCTGGAAGAACTGGATTTGACAGTGGGAGGAGGGGGTGACCACAGGTCCCATTAGCCTGCACCCTCACCTTGTTTAGGGGACCTGGGCCTTGGCCAGGCATCTCCACTGCTCTTTGCAACAAAGGGATGAGGCTACAAGAATGGATGCGAGCCTTTGTTGCCCACCAGACAGCCGGCACACACCCTACCCTGATCTCCACACCCACCTACCTGGGTACTGCATTGGTCCTTGGCCTCTGTGTCCATGGCGAAGAGCTTCTCAATCACTTCAATCTTCAGGTCGTTATCCAAAGATGTATAATAGTCTTCAGGACTATTGGGCTAGGGGCCAGGAAGGAGGGGGACAGAGTCAAAGATATGGCACTGGTCTCCCCAGAACTCCAGCACGGAAGAAGAAATGCATTCCCGGACCCAAAGGTTCAATTCCATTCCACCACATAACTATTTGTAGAGGGGCCACTAATTAACAAGCTGTATGAATTAGGTCAGTTCATCAACCTTTTTCAACTCCAGTCTCCTCCTCATAAAATGAGGCTACTGTCGCTTCACAGGTTGTCCTTCTTAAGGAACAAACAGAATACAGGCTGCGGCCGGCAGGGCTGTGCAAACTGCAGCTCTATGCCACATACGGGATGTTACTGCCCTGCAGAGGGACTGAGCTGGGGGCTCAAAGCCCTTCAAGGAGCTTATTTCAGTGGGGTTGGGGGATGAACACTGAAAGGAAGGAAACAGCTCTGATACCTGGTAGGTAAGTGTCACGGCCACTCTAGGGAGCTCTGTGATAACTGGAGAAGGAGAAGGACAGTACCTGTCCCAAATGTCCCTTCAGCCATCTGGCAGCAGTCATACATAAGGAGCCCTCTCTGTGTGCTCGCCATAAGAGGGCTGCTCACCGTGGAGCAGCTGCTGCTGCTGGTGGCACTGGGGGTGGTGCTACCCGGGGCGGCTGCCTGGGGCACGGTGAAGGCAGGCAGGCTCCCAGCCTCGCTCTGGGTGCTGTGGCTCCTCAACTCTGTGGCCCACGGCTGGCTCAGGGGCAGGATGGCCTTGCCATAGGCTGAGGACTCCTCGAAGTTCTGATTCCCTGTGGAGACAAGGGCCTGGGAGGTGAACACCCACAACCATCAGGCTCACCCCAAGGCAGACGAGTCCCAAACACTGCAGAGAAGGCCCTAAGAAGGTCTGGAAGGCATGCCTGGGGCTAGGCACACCCTGGGGCTTAGCTGGGACACACGGGCCTCTGACTCTGGCTGAGTCAATGTAGAGACTCCCTGTAAAGGGAACAGTCTCCTGGAACATTTAATTTTCAGAGACTAAATACAGTAGGAGCCACTCTTCCCTAAGGAGCAATCCGGAAGGGTAGACAAGGAAGGTATGAGAGGAGAATTGGGCTATTTGCCTCAGTACTGCCACAAACAAGCTGCGAGACCTACTGGCCAAGGGCCCGCTGCATTTGAGATTCTCTTTAGCTGCAATCCTCATGTGGCTGCTGTAGAACACATCTAAAAGGGGCTGACACAGTCCAGGGTGAGCACCACTCTTGCAGCCACAGCAAGGCCAGAAGAGGGTGGCAGCGGGTTGCTAACTGGGGATCATGGGGCTTCAAGGGTGTTTCCAGGTTAGGAGCAGCAGAGGGCTGAAAACCCTGCTAGGGTCCCCAGTGACTTACATCCCTAGAGACAGGCAGACACTTTAATGAAGTCGTTGGTTTGAGAGCTTAATCCCAGGCCTCAATATGTTCTCTGTGTTTTTGGAATTATCCTTCCCAACATTATTCCAACTTAGTTCTCTGCCTAAATAAGCAATCTGTCCTTCCAGACCCTGGTAGGAATTGGCCCCTTCTCTTTGACAGTGTCCAAGCTGCCTCGGAGCAGATCCCTCACCTCTCCCCTCCCTCTCCTCTCAGACTCTCACCACCCATGGTGGAGAATCGACTCCTCAGGGGAGTGTCCTCTCTTAACCCCTCCTCGTACAGCACTTGCTGAGGTCGGATATGGGATGGTCTTATCAGGGCAGAAGCGTGTGGTGTTCTTTTGTGCTCAGCAGAGCCTGGCCTCTAACAGGTGATTAACAAGACATGGGGAAGGGGCTGGGGTAGCTCTGGTTAAGAAAAAGCTGTAGCCAGGGAGGCCTGTTACGGTAAGAACTCTTCCCAGCCCCAACAGGGTTCCAGGGGCCTGGCTTAGCTAAGAAGCACCCACCGAAATCCAGAGAGATGATGGCGTCTCCTGGAGTGGGAGCCAGCTGGGCCAGCTCCTCAGGCTCCTCCTTTAGCTTGGTGAAAAGGAAGTTACTCTTCTCAGACGCAGCCCCCTTGCCACTGCTATCAAAGATGCTGTTCATGGCCATCAGGTGGGGCTTGAACAGGGATTCCGTCTGGTCCATGGAGAACACCACGTCATTCTTCTCAATCTCACTAATGGGGGAAAAGAACCATTCAGACCTTCCACATTTTCTAGAAAAATTCTGCTCCCCCAGATGCATGGAAACCCTGACAGCTAAGCTCTCAGACAAAAAATGGGTAGGACCCCAGGCACTGGCATCTTATAAAGAACCACACAATAGAAGTGTGTGAGCCATGGAGGTAGTGACAACAGAGGTATCCTCTGAATGTATGTCCATTTCGGATCCTGTTTTATTAAATATTATTGCACTTGAGTGGGGTGGTATGTATGAGGTCTGAATGCTTTTGTTTTTCTGTTTCTAGAAACAGCTAGAAATGACCTCCTCTAGCTTTCTTTCCAGGTACTATAGAGTGAAGGCATGACATCTTTTTTTCCCAAAAGCATGAGCAATTCTCTTTCCTTTTTCCCCATTCAGAAAATATTGGCTACTGTGTGCTATCTGCCTCCCCACCTGGGTCAGATGCATGGCATAAATGACAGATGACAGGGAAAGGGCAGAAAAAAAAAATCCCAACCAATCCCAACCCAGTATCCCACTGTTCTAAGACATCCACAGGAATCCTCTCAGTCACTAGGGTTAGCCCTGCAAGAGCTCCCTGAGGTGGTGCCCAGGGCGCTGAGAGGCCTGGCATCTCCTAGGCCTGTCATCCTCAGTCTGGGAAGCTTGGGCACCCCCACATACCCTGCACCAAGGCCTGCCAGCCCTCACACACTCACCTCAGGACGTAGTTGACACACATGATGCACTGGGGCTGCAGGTTGCGAGGGTTGTAGATGACTGTCCCCTGGGTTTCCAGCCACACGTAGCCCCCATGCTTTGCGAGCATCCGGTACTGGCCACTTACTACCTGACCCTTGGTGCACACTAGGGGAGAAACAGAGCTGAGCTTAGGGAGGTGGGGCAGGGGTGTGCACCACAGGCTCAGCAGATCCCATGGGAGGGCAGTCTAATCTACAGAGGAACAGACAGAACAGGGCACCAGGACAGTGAGGACCAGGGAGAGTGACCTGGAGGGAGCTTAGGGATCACCTCAGCCAACTCTTCATTTTAAATCTAGGAAAAAGAGGTGAGAAGAGGTGAAGTGACTCGCCCAAGGCTGTCCACTGAGGGAGGGACCCACTCACCGTGCAGCTGTGCAGTGGCCCATCCCCAATCCCTGGACAAGTCAGGCTCACAGACCAGCTCAGCTATAAGCAGAACCAAGACCAGAACCTGCCTTACTTTCTTCACGGGGTTCAATGGGAAGAAGCCCCTTCACACTGGGTAAGGGGAGCCATCCCCTGTCAAGCACTCCAGGTTGGGGGACTTCTAAGCAGCTTGGAGAAAGCCTGACCTCAGGGCAGTTTTTTTGTTTTTTTGTTTTTTTCTTTGCAGCAGACCCACCACCAAAACCTGCTTATGAATAAAAGCATTTAAAAAATTGATATCTTTGATTTTTCCAGGTCATCTGTCAGGCTTGCCACCTTTCGGTGCATCGAAGGTTTGTGATCCACAGCAAAGGCGGAGGCGAACCACCTCACCCTTTCTCATTTGGGGTTGAGAAATGTCTGGGACCCTGGCAGCCCACACACAGTCTCTTCATAAGCTGTAATAAATGTCTTACACTCCTTCTTCTCTCAACTGCCCAGCTAGGCTTCCTGCTTGTGAGGTTTTTCCTCTTCTAGATTGTTCTACCAAGTGTTCATTTAAAAAGTGCTTTTATTGTCTACCTTGGGGAAGGGTTTCACATCACAGGACTGTCCTTCCCCAGTCCAGAATGCTCCATCTTCTTCCATTCAAAAGGAATCAGTACATCTCTTTAAAGTCTAATAATGTTAGAATTTTTGGTATTTTTCTGAACTGCCCATTCCTTGTGAATTTATAGAACTCCAGCTCAGAAGCTCCCAAATCACAGAGACATTAGGAAACAGCATGGAGGGAGGATTGGGAAATCTTGCTAGTTTGGGGATTTTGAGAAAGGAACAATCCTTCTTGGTTTTGGTTTCCTCCTCTGCAAAACAGGATATTGATAATAATAGTAGCAATGGTAATAATCGCCATCATTAGCTACCCAGTGTACCACTGCCACTTGTCCTGAGGATCGAATGTATCTACATGGCTTATCAGGCACATAAGTGTTGACCAACTGTCACCAACAAATTTTGTATAGGAAAAGCCACCTCTTTCTTAGAGGTACTAATACGTATTGTGCCCATGCCCTGCCACAGACAATTTGTTATAGGTTGGTAGATAGTGTCATGAGGGGCCACTTGGGAGGATATCCAGGTTCTCCTGGTAGGCTTGCAAGCCTCCTCCCCATTCGTCAGCCCCATACAGCTGAAGAATGTGGCTGTCTTCATACTAGTGCAGTTTAGTAATCCTTTACACTTATGTTTTGTTTTCCTCTTCAAAATTTTAACAAGCACCTGCAAGGTGCAAGAATTCCCGTAACTTACATTTGTATAGTGTTCAAAACTATCTGATAAGATGAATTCATTTCTGCAAAGCATTTAGAACAGTGCCTGGCACATAGGGCACTCACTAAGGATTAGGTCATCATCACTGCATTTCATAGGCAACACCATGGGGTGCCTGTTATTATTCCCACTTTACAGCTGAAGAAACTGAGGCTTAAAACTACTGATTCCACCTCAGTGGAAACAGTAGACAGAATTATAGTTCAAATTAAAGATTCCTAGTCTAAGCTTTTTCTGTTTGCTCTTGATTTTTAAAAATTTTACCTTCAATAAAACACATACCTATTTGAAGTATACAGTTCAACAAGTTTTGACATACGTACAGTGAAGACGTAGAACTTTTCCATCACCGCCCCACCACCCCATTTTTTATGCCTCTAGGCAATCTTCATTCCCACCCTGGTTCCAGGCAACCACTCTTCTGCTTTTTGCCACTATATATTCGAATTGTCTTTTCTAGATTTCCATGTAAGTGGAATTGTATAGGAGTATCTACTCTTGTGTCTGGCTTCTCTACATTTAGCATGTTTTGAGATTCATCATGGTGTTGCAGGCATTTGTGGTTTATTCCTTTTCATCAGTGAGTTGTATTCCGTTGCATGGATGTACCATAATTTGTTTATCCATCTGCCTGTTGATGGAGGTTTGAGTTGTTTTCAGTTTTTGGTTGCTGTAAACATTTATGCATAAATCTTTGTATGGACATATTTTCATTTCTCGTGGGTGCAGCTAGGAGTGCAATTGCTGGATTACATGTAAAGTATATGTTTGCAAGAAGCTGCCAAATTATTTCCAAAGTGGTTGTATCATCTTGTCTAATCTTTTAAACAAAATCCTGTGCCACAGGAAGGATAAGTATTTTCTTTTAATACAAGGAAACTAAGGCCAGAGGGTTATGATTTGCTTCACAGCTTACAAGACAATAGTGAGAGAGTCTGAGCTACACAACACGTCTTGTGGCTCCTAGTACAATGGTCTCTTGGTTAACTGGGTCTACAAATCACTGGGAAGACCAAATTTGCTGTTGCCACTGTCCTAAACCATCATGGACTCAGCCAAGGAAATAACTTTTATCCTCTCTGCTCTCCCTTTAGCTGTGCCAGAGGCTCCTCTGCTGCAGTAAAATGATTCTTGCACAATTTCAAGTGCCTGTATTTAACTTATTTAGACGGTCCTTAATGCAAACCAAATTCAGCGCTCTTACTCTTTTTGATCAAACAGTGCAGCAAGCAAAGGTTTTAACTGCATTTCTAACAATTGCAGGCAAGGGCCTGCTCTGTCAGTAGAATATAATTAACGCCAGCTTTCTAATCATCTGGTCATTAATGCCAGCCTTAGTGAAGGGCCTGCTGCTTAATAGATAGGAAAATAAGATTAAAGGCCATAAAAAGCCTAACAGCACATAATATCCTCATATAACAAAGGGAAACTGACCCCTAACCTCGCCCCCAGAGTAACAATGTACAAATTATTAATCCATTTGGAAATTACAGCTTTCAATGATCTAAATCTGGTTGAGCTTCTCCAGGCATTTCAACGGTAAACCTTTACAGGCTAAGACATACATGTGTGTCAATGGGGGACCCCAGTGTGTGACTCTGGACCCGTCTCAAACCTGAGCGTCCAGTTATTCTAGAGCATGTGTGTGACTCTGTAGTGCAACTTTATTTGCAAAACCTCAAGGACAAACGAGAGACACGGGTCAGGGGCAAGGGGCAAGCTCCTGTCAGTTATAACTGTCATTAACCCATTTTCCAACCCATGCAGATTTCCCTTGGCTGGTTGTGGGCTTGTCCCTTTGCTAGCTACGGGTTTCTGAGCTCAGGGCAGCTTTACTTGGCTCTATCAGGGGGAGAGAGAGCCTGTGATTTCTATTTGGGCTGTGAATTACCTTTTAGTGTGCCTAATGCGTAAATACATGGATTCAGTGAAAAGCACCTTATTTTCTCTAGAGTCAGCAGAAAACATGAACCATTTTTATCCTAACCCTTTTTATGGATTGAAGATGTTCTAAGAAGAATGAGAGGGAAAATCCTTTTTATATGCCTAGTGAGAAGTCACAATTTTTCTTTCCTTTGACAGTAGCTTCTTCTGCTTTCCCATCCTAGAAGATAAAAGACGATACTGTCCTCCAAGAAGTCCCAGAAATTTTTACATTTGTCCCTTGCTTTGGCTTCACCCTTAGCTTGGAAGGAAGGTTAGACTTTTTTCCCTAGTTTTACATCTAAAGTCAGGAAGGTCCAGAAAGCCAGGCCCTGGGGGAATCAGTGGGTCAGCTGGGCCAGAGCCTGGGCCCCTGAGTCCCAGTGCCTGGATGATTCTGTCACCTGCCTTTGAAAACAGGAACCCCTCAGGGACCAGGAAGCATGAAGGAATCCCAAAGGGAAGGCTGGAACCAGATGTTACAATTTCAAAGCTTGGGCAGGCTAAGGTGGGGTCACATTCACAGGCATAAAAGAGTACCTCTACCCCTACCCCATTTCTGGGTTCCTGAGTGGGGCTGAATCTAGGTGGTGGTGGTGGTGGTTTTGTTGTTGTTGTTGTGTGTGTGTTTTGCCAGAGAGCACAGTGAGAAGCTTCTCTGAGATATCATAATGGGCCCTGTTGTACTGTCAAATCAAACCCAAAGCCATAAGGAAGAGGCAGAGGAACCAATAAGAAAGAAAATATCTCACTCCTTAAGAGTGTTAACCATGTTCACATACAGCTTGTGGGGTTGTGACTCTGTTGGCTGCTCTGAACTTGGCTGTCCTAGCCTTGGGGTAGATGGATGGATTTAGGAACCATGGACAAATGGCTGCACTTCATTTTCTCCATTGCCAGCAGGGCCATTGGGAATCTTCTCAGACTTACTTTACCAATTTTTAATCCTCCCATAATCCTCTCAGCACCACTGTCTATACCACTGTGGGCACTTGTTTTGACGCATTCTTTTCCAAATGTAGTTTTGCCCATGGGTTTATATAGTGCATTTAGTGCCTGTTCTGTACCAGACCCTATGCTAGATACTGAGGTTAAAGATATGAGCCACTTGTTCCCACAGAGCCCACAGTCCTCTTTTTTTCCTCAGAAATAAGATCGCTTAGGACAGGAATCAATTCTACCAACTTACATCACCCCCAGTGGGCCAAGTACAGGGTTATAGGCCCAGAGCCCTTGCACAGTGATAAGTTGCATGGATCCAAGGGAATGGTCCTGGATCACCTGCCTATAGGAAGCCTGAATTGGGAACATAGCCAAGGATACACTCTAGAACTTCTCTGTCCAATATGGTAGCTACAAGCCAAGTGTGGATATTTACATTTAAAACTACATTGTATAAAATTCAGTTCCTTGGTTTCTCTGGCCACATTTCAAGAACACTTCCACTGCAGAAAGTTCTATCGGGCAGCCCTCTTCTAGAGTCCTTGCACAACTCAGGCTTCCTTCAAACTGCAAAGCAGAGTTTCCATACGCCATCCCTGGGTTGCCTGGACAGCCTTTTCTAAAGCTCCCTTGATCCAGCAAGCAAGCTCTCTGAGAACTGTGGCCTACCTCAACACATGTGGTAAGCTGGACCCATAATATTTTCCCTTCTGTTCAGCCTGAGCCTCCCCGATCCTTCAAGGTCCAACTCGAGTGTCCTTTCCTCAACTCCCCCTGCCCTCCTCTTCTGTGAACGTATGTACTCGAATCTACAGCATGCACCCAAGTTAATGATATGTTGAATTACATGTTACTCTCTACAGTGCTGTGCTACAGGGTGTACAAACCACTGACTGCACACAGGCACTCCCATACCACAGAGGTATGGGAGACTGAGACTCAACCCACCCTCTAGTGTCTCAGCTGTGTACCTTGGCACGGATGTGTCTCCCTGGAGGAAGTGTCCTTTTTCTGATATGCACCAAGGAGTCTATAGGCTGGTGGCCAGCCTTGGTTTTCTAACCATCTTGAGGGCATGAGTCTTGTCTGCCACACAAGACAGCAGCTCTGTGGAGGAAATGACCTGGTCTTCTGTCTCACCGATCACCCCCCACTCAAGGCCAGATACCACAGACACAAGGAAGCCACAAGGGGCACTCCTGGAACTCACAGTTCTGGTGACTCTTGGTCATGTTCTCGGAGTCTAGCGCATGGTAGAATTCATAGGCTGAGCGGCCAAGCAGCTCCTCAGGGTGGTAACCAATCAGTTCTGTGATTCTGAGTTTTCAAAAAGGCAGCATGTAAGGAAAAAAGACCATATTAACTTAGCACAGCATGTAGGCAGCACCTAACCCCAGAAGGCAAATCAAACACACACATGCAGACGAACACAATCCAGACTTTCCTGTTGTACCATGTATCCAAGCAAAAGAGCACTGTGCTCAATCTACAATTGCAGGTTTAACCAAACCCCTGTTGTTCCTGCCCTTCCTGAAGCCATGTTTGGGAGGAGAGAAAAGCACCAGTTCTGAGGACTCCCTCTCCCCACCACCCCGGTACACACACGTCTGTTCTCCAAGTACCCCTGGAAGGGGCTCACCCCCAAGTTTTTGCAGATGAGGGAGTAGACATCCAGGAAGGGCAGACAATTGCTTGATGCCTACACAGGTGTCCAGGGACAGAGCAAGAATGGAAACTGGGGCCTCTAGTTGCTATGTCAAGCTCATTCTAGTAGAAGGCAGTATAAATGAAACATGAAAATTATGTGGCCCCAGGTAGAGCCACCTTTGTCTCTGTGTCAACCAGCATGTGAGAGGGAGTCCAGGCAGGCAGAGGCAGCCTGTGCTTAAACCTTCACTTTTCTGCAGGGCCTGCCTGTGACCTCAGGTGCCTTCAGACACGAGGTTTGCCTTCCACGACTTTTTCTACTTGTCCCTCACATTTCAAGGAAAGGAGGGCGGCAAGGAGGTGCTGAGAGGAAGAAATATTAAATCATAGTCACAGAAATGTCCCTTATCATACTCGAATAGGCAGCTCTGAGATGACAGCACTTGGCTGTCATTTCAGTGTCCCTTTCTTCATTCTGTAAGGTATCTGGTTTTGATGGGAAGTGGGCAGAGGAAAGGGTACATGTGGAGAACCATGAAGGATCACTTAACACTCTTAGGACGCTTTGTTCTGTGCTGGAATCACTAAAATAAAAAAAGCCCTGCCTGAGAACCACCAGGTTGGCCGCTTTACCCAATATCATGTCCTACTATATTAGGCTATATAATACCTCCATATTATCTCTCAAAATCTAGGTTCTCTCACAAACTTTAAATAATGGCTTCGCTGTCTTGTTTACGTGGCCTATCACAAGTTAGAAGTGATGCCACAGTCTCATTATTACAACTCTACTTTGGAAGGCGTGACTCCTGGATACAGTTCTGTAATTTATCCTTGTAGGGGATCAATAACATGGAGAGGAAAGCAGAAGCAGAAAGCAGAAGCAGTGGCTCCTTATTTCCTGTCTCTGCTCTCAACCCACCCCCCAAACAGGTCAGCTTTCATATGTCTGTCAGACCAAATTGCCCTAAAATACTATTTGCATCCTGCCACACCCCTATTTAAGTATCTACAACTTTCACTTTTGCCAACCAGACCAAAAGTAAATGCTGCCTAACTTTCAGTTCTCCCCAGAACCTACTCTCCACCTTTTGAGCAATTCCATTTTCAACTCATCTGTAAAATGTTATGCACTCTCTGTCATGGAAGACCCCTCTCCCCTCAGTTCCTCATGCCTGGAAAACTCATTCTTGCTGCAGAAGCTTTATGCCTTCTCTTCTCCCCTCTTCTCCCAGCCCTGACACCTCCAGGACCAGCTCAAAGCCTCATCTTCTCCACAGAGCCCTCTCCAATTCCTCCAGCATGACATCTCTCATGAAGTCCTAAGGAGTATGCACAGTATTACAGAAAATTATGCATTTGTCTCCTCACATCCTAGGCTGTCAACCCCTGAACTCAGGGACCACTTTCTCCTTTTGCTTCCTCTATAATGGGTGCTTAGTAAAAACCTCAACAGCTGACCAGTAGATTGATTTTCTCTTTGAACCTACGGTACAGATAGACACCTGTCTATCCCAATACTGCTAAGGAACCTGGGCACTAAGGATCTACTTTTCTTTCTAGAATAATGTGATTAACTGTCTCAATGCACACACACACATGCACACATGCACACACACACATATATACACACACACACACAGAACCTGTCATGATATTCTATCCATCCTTTCTTCATTCTATAAGGCATCTGGTTTTGAAGTGGGCAGAGAAGAGACAAGTTCTCTGCTTGGGTGAGACTTTGGAGGTTAAAGCCTTTGTCAAACAAGGAGCAACTCAACAGGGCTGAGAGGCTTAGGTCTCAGCTGATTCAGCCCAATGGAGATTTCTCCAGTGAGATCCTAGCAGCTCATTTGTGCCAGCCAGCTAGTCTCAGAGCAGAAGGATCTGTCCCTTCGCTTGACCCTGAGCAGAGAGGTCTCTGAACTCACTAGCAATGGATACATTATCTGGCAACCTGACCCTGGGGCTGGCACCCAAGTACACCTTGACAAAGGTGGAGACTGGGGGGAACAAGGAGATAGAACAGTGCTGGTCCTACGATCAACTAGCTTCGCTGCTGGGTCAGATGACTTTCAAGCTTAGCCTGGGAACTAGAACTGCATGAGTGAGCCCTGCTGACAATGGGCTGACCATCTACAGGCTCACTGACTTGCCAGATAAACTGCTTCTGTTCCTGGGCAGGTATAGAATTTTCTAGAGACCCTCCAAAATGAGTCTACTGGCATGCTAGGAAAGATGTCTTTCTACTCTCTGAAGGAATTAAATTTCCTTTCGAGATTAGAATCTTTAAATTAAAATGTTCAAAGTAGATGTTTATTACAATCAGCCTCATAATAAAATGTTTATCTAATTAATGTATCATCCATTCAAAGGCACACAATGGGCATGTTTTGGAAGTGGACAAACAAACCTAGATTTCAGAACTGCCAGATATCTTCCCAGTAGCAGCTTTCATTTATCTTGTCAACTAAAATAAATATTTAATGTCTTTCTTCATTCCTTTAAACAGACTACTATAAAAACTGGGAAATACACCACATCCCAAACACAATTGAAGAACATTTGAGTTGTCAAACTTCACAAAGCCAGGAAACCCCAACTTAAAGCTCATGGTCATTTGCCCCCATGTGCAGGCACGTAGACGCCAGTGGGGAGGTTAATGAACCGAGCTTGTTTATAAGGTCGCTCCTACGGCACACAAGGGCCTTCCCCGCTCATTTCCCCCAGGCTCCAGACAAGCCTTCCAAGCTGGGCTGTGATAACACGGGTTCATCTGCTCTCTCCATCAGGGGCCAGGGAACTGGTTTTTTTTCTTTCTTTCTTTCTAATTAAGGACCCCTGACTCACTGGGAAAAAGAAAATCAGTTGGAGGTCACCCATAAATGTAAAAGTCAACTCAGTGGGGCTATTCTAAGAGAAGAGAGAAATGTACAAGGACTTAATTCACCAGATTTCAAACATAAGAACAGAGGATACTTTTTAATAATAAAGTCAAAAAACAGCACACCAAGGATGCAGTGAGGAGAGAGATGCAGATAGATAGGCAGCCACAAGGAGGCAGAGGAAGGATGAAAGGAAATAGGAAATACGGTTTTAAAGGGGGTTGTTAAACTCTGAAGTTGGTGTTACCCCAAGTGCCTATGTGGGCCAGCTCTCTGAGCTCCAGACTTCAGAGTGAGATGTGCCTTCAAAATGTAAAATGAATGATTCATTGCCCTTTACTCTCAAAACTGTTGAGAAGCTCTATTCAAAATACACCACCTCTAGCAGAGTGCTTGCAAAAAAATTTCTCTCTTGGCTTCAGTGTGAGTGCTGCCACCTCAAGTGGCAGAGAGAAATCCACCCAAAGGCCTGAGAAGGCTCGCTCTTCTTCCCCGCGTGTAATCGCCAGCACCCATCCATGTGTGGTGCAGCGCCACAGTCCTTGACTTGAGATGCCACTGCCTGGAGTCACGCAAGATCTGGCTGCAGTTTTTACCCCGTTCCCTACACGAGTAAAGGATTTGCTAGGTAAATTAATCATGTAAGCAAGATGGTGAGAGAGTATTTAAACTGTTTAAGAGGATAAAAGTTTTAAGTACTTGTAACCACCTATTTGTTTTCCAAAGAATGTATCTGCTAATAAATACCTCAAGTCGGCTTGCTTTCCTTCCACACTCTGCCCATCGCCTCTCCTCAGCACCCCGTGATTTATCTCATTTTGGTTTCTATATGTGCTTATAAGCTTTGACACTACATTTCCTTACTAATACCTACACTGTTCACTAACTCAGATTTCAGCGCCTTTGGTTGGTTTTAATGTATTTTCAGCTAGATTTTGTTTGCTTTAAACAGTACTTAAGCCTTGTGTTTTCCTCAAATACTACATGGTTATATGAAATCTATAAAACCAGCTCTGTAATTAATGGGAAATCCATTTCTATCCTATCTATCTGTGGAGTGTTACAGGGTACCTGTGGGGGTAAGTATATACATAGGAAGGTTGCGTGTGTGTTTTTACAACTTATGGCTCTTTATTTATAGTTATCCTTACTGATAATATCTTTAGGATCCTCAACCTTTCCCTCACTTTTACCATTTTTACTTATTCTCAACTTCATTGTACAAAAACAATTCACCATAAATTTATCCACAGAACTTGGAATGTAGGCATCTTGATTTATTAAACTGTAACTCCTGATATTAGTATGTCCTATGTTGCATAAATCCAATGACAAAACAGGGTTGCCCTCAAATTCTTTATCTGTAAAAATTATATGACCTTCTTTGTTGATTTGAAATTTTTACTGTAATTTTGAAAACTTTTCCCCTCGTGATACTGCTCCTATCCACATAATTTGGTTTTATAATTTATTTCTAAGATACAGGAAGACTCCTACAACTGACAGAATCGTAGTAGGATGATATGATAATTAGAAAGGCTTTGCTTCTATCTCCCTGATGGCTTGGTTTCCTTCACAGTTCTCTCTTTCACCACTAGATGGCACCTCCACATGAATTTAAGAACCACCCTATTTTAAAGTTAAACTACTTGGGAACAACTTTTGTCTTCCTTTTGGGTAAATGGAACGTTGTATTTTGTACCATTCACTGTGGTTTCATTAAATGGCTTATGTCTCAAACTCTCAACTCCTGGCGATCAGGAATCATCTCTTTTACTTTGATGTAATGGTCTCTAGCACACAGTTACATGGCAGATGCTCAGTAAATGACAGTTCGTAACTGGTTGCTCAGTATTTTGGGAAACAGAGTATAATGCCTATATTTGAGTCATAAATGAAGAAAAGATCATTAATTCCATCAATAATCAGGACATTTTTCTTTTACCCTGCTACTCAACTTACTCCCTTGTTAGAGCAGTTGACCATAGGTACATAAATGTGATTGACATATTAATTGTTATGAAATTTACTTTTTAAAGTGTTTACTATTTTTAAAATAATTAATGCAGGACTTAATATGGTACTCTGATCCCTCATTAACAGGAGGACAAATGCATTTTGAACCATCTGTATTCCTTTATTCAATTTCAGATGTTTCAGAAAAGGTTGTTTCAGATTCAACTGATTTGACCTGAGAGTTCAGTGTAAAATTAGAGTTGTCTTTTTCTCTTCCACTTCTCTCCCTTCTTTCCTGTCTGCTTTCATCTTTTTCTCCATGACCCTTTTTCTTTTTTTGCTTGATTGTGTCTGTGGTCTCAGTATATCTAAGACAAGTACCAAACTGTTTCAAAATTGATTTTGTGGATTCTAACTGCCATACATTTTCTTCAGATTCTAACATTTCTTGTAGGAAAACAATCCCCTTTGTGGGAATCACAGCCCCTTGTGCAGATGTCATTAAACCTAGTGAATTTCCTGATTAAAATGGAGAACCCCTCACCCCATTAGGTGTCATGGACAGGCATTGGTTTTTGCAGCATTTGTCTCTGAAGGGGAATTGAGGTGGAGAGTGTGTATATGTGTCCATGTGCATATGCTTCTCCCCATCCCAACACAAAGAGTGAAAGCAAAACAAGCTACCAAAACCAAAAAATCCCAGGCCTCATCAAAGCAATTAAGATATAACACTTAGGGATTAAGGACTTAAAATAGTCACTTCATCAACTGTCTAAGCCACGTCTGTGCCCTTGTTAACTAATCTGCTAATCGGTTAAACACAACTTCTGTGTGACACAGCATTCTATGTCTTTAAATGCTTCTACATGCAGCTCTCCAGCACCACTGAATTCAGACTTGGGGCCATGTAATTAGATTTCTTGAAAGGCAAGATTTTGCTGAAAATGCAGTGTGTCCCACAGAACTTATAAGCAATATCACCCTCTACATTATGAGTCACAAAGTCCTAAATCACGAGGCTTCATACTTCCTTTAAGCCAGAAGCTACCCTGCCTACCAGCCCTGAGCCAAACTAAGAAGTCAGCAGAGCGTCTTTCCCCTTTCTATGTACATTTCCTCTCCAGCCACATTTAGACATCCAATTCCTTGTGTTTCTCTCGCTCTTCTTTTGTCCAAAGGTTAGTACCTTAAGAAAATTACCTGAAACTCATTTAAACCAAGATAATGAATAAAGGATAATGCTGAATTACCCTTTCCAGAGGATTTCTTCTCACTGTAACAAGGATCAAAATCTTAAACTGAAAAAAAATCTCTTCTATTATCTAGGGATGCCAAGTTATTTTCTAGGACAGTAGGGTTTTCCCAGTGCTTATGGAGTCACATTACGGATGTGCTTCACTCACCAGGGTGAAGCACGTATCTGACTTTCATCATCCACAGCACTATATATGCTCCCAGGCTCACATGGCTAGGTCGGCTTGAGCCACTTCACCTCACAGCCAGTGACACAGGAGCTATGCACTGGGATTGTCCATGTTATCTCACAAGACTACTGAGAGGGGTGCATGAAGCTGTGTCTTCTGCCCAGAACATTCACTTGAATACAAAGACTGCATCTGATAAATAACCGTACCTATAACATGGATTCCTACAGTGCCTGTCACTAAAAGGGCGATCTTCTTCTTGAACCACCATCATTATCACCACCACCACCACCACCACCACCACCACCACCACCACTACCACCACTAACAATTACAATAAATGGTGACTGTGTCGAAGTTCCAGGACGAAAGGCTTCATACATGACATTTTCTCCCTATGAGGTTAGAGCATTTCTTTCTACTTATATAACTTCCGACTAGCTACAAAAGCTGTGAGTCTTGGCCCTACTGTGGTCAGAACTGACGGACAGGAATGACTCAAGGATACTTTTACAAAAGTTCTGAAATTGTGCCACAAGTGGTGGCCAACTCTAAGAAGGGGCGACCAACCAACACCAGGCCAGTCTGGAATCAGAGGAAAGAAACCCCATCCTGGAGAGGAGGGTCCCTCCCATGAAGAAACCAGCTGCCCTTGGGATGTCCAGCTGATAAGAGAAAAGTGGATAGGCCTGGGGGAGGCTGAGCAGGAGCTTTTTTCCTGGGGTTCCGTGGTTTCCTGCTGGCTGAATAAGACAAGGCAGATTCTTGCTGATCTGGGGGTCAGATTCTTCCTCTTCCTGCCCCCCAGCCATTAACTGCCTTCAGAAGTGATTTCGGCTCCTTGAGTTTAGTGGAAGATTTTGCTTTGGAGGTGGCCAAGGACAGGAAGTAAGATATAAGCAACAACAAGAAGCCTCACATGTGTTGTGGTGTCTGGACTTCTCAAAGTGTTTGCACTGTCATTATCTCATTTTACAACGACCCCATGAAACAGGTTGAGAAAGTGTTATCTCTGTTTTGGAGAAGGGGAAACTGAGATCTCAGGGTCTCCTGAGGAGAAACCCTAGAAGGTGAGAAAAGAGTGGCAAAGAGCTGCGATGGGAACTATCACCCTGGGACACATGGCAGCTCTAGATGCTGCAGAAAGCTGAGGTCAGGCGGGGAGATCTCTGCCAGGAAGAGCACATCCGGGGTGTGCTGCTCAGCAAGCCGCAGTGGCACTTACTCAAGCCAGGCCTACCCTGGGCCCAAGTCTTTTGCATTTCCTGCCCTCCCTGGGGCCGGGCATTGCTCCGGGCATTGGTTCTCCCCATCTTCCTCCTCCTACCTCCCATCATCAGGCTCCACAGTCCCAGAGGCAGGGCTGGTGGGGGAGTTAGGAGCTGTAGGGTGTTTAAATACTCCCACCTATGACAACTCCAGCCTCTTCCCCACCTGCTTCAATCTTCTAAATGAGGTAAGAATCCGAGAGGGCATGACTTGCATAAGCAGTCTTAGGCAATCTTTCAACAACTCTAATAAAGGTGATAATAAGAGCTAACACTGAACATTTATTACTAAATTTGAACCTAGGCCATCTAGTCCTGAAGCCCATGCTCTTAATCACTACTGTGACTCCGAAGAGACACTGGGCCTGGCACTGGGGGTTTAGCGTCTAGCTTAGCTACCTTCATCTTAGCCTTCAAAATGGCTGAACAACAGCTGGAATGGAGTTGCATGCAGGAAGGAATAAGGCAGAGGGAAAGGCTCAGTCAGTAATGGAAGAGGGTCTGTCTCCAGGGCAGAAGCTGATGCTCCTTACCGGCCTCTGAAGCAGGAGTACAGATGGAAGTTTTTAGACTCTTCTCTTTCTCCTGCATCAGAAGACCACCTTGAGAATTTCCTCAGGAGCCTGATACATGTATGGAGAAATACGTTCACACCACAATGATGAGAAGAGTTGCACACCAGGAAAGCTCTGCAGATGGACCCTATAACTCTGTCCATGGGAGACCACCAAATACAGTACCGGGAACCTCTGAGGGGTACTGATGCAATGAAACAGTGGCACAGGTCCATGAACATGGCACCCGGCAATACCACGTCTATGTCCAGTTCCATACGTTTAATACAGGCACAACTCCCCCCACACACAGGTAAGACCCATCTCTGCCCACAGCATACACACTTATGGCCCCCTACCTGTCATCACAGTAGGTGAACTTCATGTCCATACTGTGGCGGCTTAGGAAGGTCTTGCTGTCCAGGGGGATGTCCATGTGGGAT
The DNA here is from genome assembly GCF_007565055.1 of Rhinopithecus roxellana. NCBI lineage: Eukaryota > Metazoa > Chordata > Mammalia > Primates > Cercopithecidae > Rhinopithecus > Rhinopithecus roxellana. The sequence continues at coordinate 101,526,998 of NC_044565.1, forward strand.
GGGTGCTGGATTGGTTCACACATGATGATGAGGCAGGACAGCAGGGGCTCCTTGTAGCCACACAGACTATTGTGAGGAGGGCAGTTGTTGTAGACTTTCACTTGGCCCGTGCAGTGCAAGACCTGAGATAGGCATGGAAGGGTCAGACATGGGGCTGAGTGCTGGGGGTGGGGGTAGGGCCTTAGGCATCCCCCACACTGCTATCGCCCTACACCTGGGACTCCAACCCAGGCCTCGTGTTGCCCTACCTTCCAGGTGGCTGACTTGAGGTTGACAGTACGGCCTCTGTTGGTGACCGTGCACTTCATCCTCATGAAGAAGTCTCGCTCTGTGGACATGTCTTTGCTTTTTTTCCCAAAACCAGAGCCTGAATGTGGAAGGATGGGAAGAATCAGCTGAAGTTAGTTTTGTATGGATATTCATGAGAGAGGCCCAGCTGCAGTTTTTCTTGGCAGCCTATTGTTTGTATTTTCCAAATATCTGCTCTCTTAGGACCTGTAGTCTGCCATCAACACTGAGCTCCATCATGGCCTGTGGACTAATGGTTCCCACTCTCCAGCTTATCTCCTCCACTGGAGCATTAACTCCCACAAGGTAGGAGCTGCTCCATCATTTGATTTCCCATTGCTTCTGGAACATGGTCAGTGGTGCCTTCAGAGCAACGAGACAATGAGTGCCTACCAGCCACTAACTCAGCAACGCTTTTCTGGGGCAAGGACCAGGTTCTTGCAGAAATTCCAAGAGACAATCTGGGTGAGGCCACCAGTTACTCCAAGAGTGTAAGCCTCACAGGTTAGAAATGTCTCTCAGACACTCCCATCTTTCCTTTATATAACCTGTCTCTCAGGAGGAATTTAACCCCTCCTGTACTCCATTTGCAAAATGCAATAGCTGTGTTCAGGATACCATGCCATTAGCTTTCTCCCTGAAGTGACATATGTATCAAGGCTCTAGAGAGACTTCTGGTATGAATCTCCTTACAGTGGATTTGGTGAGCAAGTCCACTTTACGGATTAACTCAACCTGGATCATATCCTCTCTCAGCAAGAATTACATAAATCACCAAGACCAGCAATATAGCTTCCTTCCTTATAGTTGCCAAACAGCCTATCCATTCAGAACCATTTTCCACTTTTTATAAAACAAAGTAATGAATAGAGTGCCAGCTGAATCCCACTTGTGTGTGTCTAAATCCTGCCTACACCACCATCTCTGGTTCCTACTTTCAAAGATATAATCCTGCCCCTACCCAGCATCATAGAACAATCTAGAGCCTTCTTTCAAATAGTCACACTACTTCCTCCAGGAAGTCACCAGCCCCTGCACTTAAACTTCCAGAGGACCTTGACTTGACTGACATATTCCTGAAGAGTTATATGTCAAAGGAATTGTGGCACCCTTGAACAAAACTTCAACATCCTTAGGGGACCCCACTCAGTAAGAGACTGAATAGTGAACTTTTTAAAAAAAAGGACAGAACATTCCTTCATCACGATTATAAAACCATTTCTCCCACACCAAATTATGATTCTTGCCATTTTAATTTTCAGAGGTGGGATTAGCATACAATGAGATATACCTGTATCTTGGGATCTGGCCCCACCACCAGGATCAGACCAGTTGTTGGGTATGAGGGGGCTGGAGGGATTCATTTGTGGCTGTTGCTTGGGTATTACTGAGGCCTTTTAACTTGCTAACCTCTGGATTCTCTCCATGCTGACATTGGATCTTTCCTTTTTTTCAGACGGAGTCAGGCTCTGTCGCCAGGCTGGAGTTCAGTGGCATGATCTTGGCTCACTGCAACCTCTGCCTCCTGGGTTCAAGTGATTCTCCTGCCTCCGCCTCCCAAGTAGCTGGGATTACAGGCATGCACCACCACACCCAGCTAATTTTTCTGTTTTCGGTAGAGGGTTTCACCATGTTGGCCAGGATGGTCTCAATCTCTTGATCTCGTGATCCACCCACCTCGGCCTCCCAAAGTCCTGGGATTACAGGCGTGAGCCACTGTGCCCGGCCTTGATCATTCTTTCTAAAACACTGCTCCACACAGATTACTCCACCCCTGCACAAAAACTTCAATAGTTTCCCCATTGTCTATGGAATAAAGTTCAAGGCCCTCCACCTGGCCTTCAAAGCCTGCCGCAATCTGCCTCATGGTTTTCTTTTCCTCTAGGAACTCACACTAACCCTTTAGGTCTAGATCATGAGTCCACCCACAGGCTAGCACCTTCAGTGAAGACTTGCTGATTCATGAGTTTGATCCCAAGTCCTCAATATGCAGGTCAAGAGATCTAAAGTTCTACTCAGATAATTAGAGGTCACTTGGCTGTGAATCATGGCACTTGAGAACTGAAAGGTCGTCGCCTTTGCCTAATCCAATACCAGCAATTTGAAAAGACAGACTGTGAGGAACAGAGAAGTAGGGTACTTGCTTCTGGTCACAGACTCAAACTCAGACTATGGTCAGTGGTTGAACTGAGACTAAGAACCCAAAGGCCCAAGGGTTTCTGGAGTAGAGAAGAAATCAATCTTTGGTTTTCTCAGGCTTTCTCAAGCTTTAAGCACCTACCCATTCAGAACATGAATCTCTTTTTAGAGAAATTTAGAAAGTCTGGTAGCCCTTTCCCCATAGAACCAGACAAGACATTGAGCAGCCCATGGGGTGCTCTCTGCCAGTGTGCTCTAGGACCCAGGTGGCCTAAGGCCTGCAGATGAGAGAGCAGAGGAGCTGGGTGAGGGAGCTGTGGCAGTGGTAGAAGAGGAGGTGGTTGTAATTCTGTACTTTGCAGGCTCAGTCTGTAACAGGGTGGAGGTGAGCCAATGAAGTATCTGCTTTTGCAGCATGTGTGGTAATAAGAGCCAAACCTTGTAGGCTTAGCCTCACTGCCTCTGTTATTCAGGTTGGACAAGCATAAGCCCCATGGCAGTGACAGGTGATATTATTAAAGAGGACATCTAGACATGCACAGAATCTGCCCAGACCAGTGACAGAATCTCTCAGGTTTGGAAGCGACCTTGACAGTCATTAAGCCCCACTTCTGCCCAAAGCTTCAGTCCTCTTAACAATGTCCCTATTCATGCCTTTGTTGAATGGCCACAGTTACAAGAGAGGAAGCTCCATTGCCATTGCAACGTGCTTTCTGCCTGTGTGGGTCCTCTCATCCACTGGCACCTGCTGGGTATCCCCATGGGTAAGGTCCTGTATGCTAGATGTTTTTAAATCTCTTCTCTATCAAAACCTACTTGACCTATGTCTCATCAGGGTACCATTTCCTGTGGTAGCTCATCTCCAAAAGTAGCTCCAACAATCCATGCCTTTTGACACTCACGGCTTTGTGTAGTTTCCTCCCACAATGAGCCAGGGCTGTCCTGTAACATGCTCTAACCAACAAGATGGGGCAGAAGTGATGCTCTGCCAATTTGAGGACAAAGCTTTGGGAAGGCCTGGCAACTTCCACTTTAGTGCTTCTGGGAGCCCTGAGCTGCCACATGTCTGGCTACCCTAGAGACACTGTATGGAAAGGGAGAGTCTCTGACACTCCATGGAGTGAGAGAACAGTCCCATTGTCCCAGCATGCCAGCTGAATCCAGGGTTCCAGCCACCTGCCACAAGGTCCCAGATGTGTGTGAGCTATCCTGATCACCCCAGCCTAGTCTGGCCCCCAGATGACTACAGCCCAGCTGACATCACATGGAGTACAAGACCCACCCCACTGAACCCACAGAACGCTGGGAGATAATCATCAAAGCCCTATGTTTTAGGTGGTTTGTTCCACAGCAATAGATAACTACAGTAATTCCTATGAGCACTTTGGCACAGACTGGTTTCTCACTGGTTTGGGTGGTGTCATTTGGCAGAGATGCTTGACTCTTGGGTGATGAAACCTCCTAGAGACCGTGTCCTAACCCAAAGGAGTCCCCTAGTAGTGGGACACCAGGCACCATGTGGGGCCAGCAGGAGATATTTCTGAGTACCGGGTCCTCTCAATGCCCCAATCTCATCTCACAGGCTACACACTTAAATGGAGGGCCAGCCTAGCTAATTTTTTTAAGGACATCCATTTTTCCTGCATCGCAAGGCCATGAGCTGTCTCCCTTATACTTGTAGATAAATGGGAGGCAGATTCCCACCCAGTGGGGGCAAGAAGGAAATAAACACAATTAAGGATACCATTTTTGAGACTCAGGTTCTCACGAATCTCCTCGTGGTCGCAGGGATGAGTGAAGTCAAAGATACTATGTCCTGTTAGCTCCACCTGTTTCAAAAACAAGGTTAGGCATCATTATTCCTAACAGTGAAGTAAAAGACTCCAAGAGGAAGCTGAGCCACCTTCCAGATTTGGAGGCAGGGAGGAGATTGAATTGGGTTTTCTCATAATTCCAGTCCAGTGTCAGGTCCACAGACAGAAAGATGTAATGGGGGATTACTGCTGACAGAGACTTGGTCTGTTAATGAGTCAGTAGAGAGCTGTCTACCAGGATGGACATGAGCAAAGCCAAACCCAATGCTTGGGGGTAGGAGTGTGGCCTGAGGCATGTGGCCTGAGGTCAGTGAGGGTCACAGTGGTCATTTATAGGGAGAGGTCAAGTGGGATTGTGGCTAGCACCTTCTACTCATTTCTACCCCCAAATGGAAACATTTCTTCTTTTGAAAGAGATAGAGGAGGGTGTCACCTGTGTAAGTCCCATGAACTTGCTGATGTTTTCTGACAGAAAGATCATGTCGCCATCTTGGGTCACCACAGCAATGAAACCCTCCAAGGCTTTCAGGTACAAGTTGTCCATCTGCTGGTCAGCTTCAGCTTCAGACTCATTTTCGGAGCAAACTGGAAAGAGAGGGGGGTGGGACAGCTTACATGAATGTGGAGTGAAAACAGATGTGACTGGCACAGATAGGCATTTGCCAGGGATGGCACAAAGGCATCAGGTGGACTTTTCTGGAAATGTGCACTGCCGACCATCTGAATGTCTGCCCCAGCCCAGCAGCAGGACACTGGATGAGCACCACTGCACAGAGGACACCCTGACAGGGGCTGTGAGGACAGTGTGCTTGTTGTGACAACAGTACTTCTGGCACTAGTAACGGGAGCAGTAGGAGCTGCTGTGTGAGTGGTTCGGGGTGGAAGTTTTCCCAGGCTGCCCCTGGCAACCACCTGTACAGCCTGTAGACTCGGCTCTTGTCCCAGACCAAAAACACCTCTTGGGCCCCAGGTCTTTGGTTGTTATACACAGACCACAGACTTCATTTCAGCCCTTTTCTCCTAGTTCATTATTTATCTCCAAAGACATTTACTTATGAAAATTTGTATTTATTCAGTGCAAACATCAATCAAAGTATGCCTGAATATAACGGTAGTCACAGTAGTAGGAACAAATTTTAGCTGCTAATATATACTGCAATCACTACATGAAAGGTACTGCACTAAGCATGCTATGTAATCTTCACAATGACCTACGAGGTAGATACTATTCTTAATCTCATTTTACAGATGAAGTGTAGAGAGGTTAAGCCATTTGTCCAAAGGTATAAAGATTGCAAAGTCAGCAAGCTTTGACAGCTGAATCCAGAAGCCACATTCAACCATTCATAGGCTTTGGAGTTAAACACAGGTTCTATTCCTAGATCACCCTCCTATTAGGCTATGACTCTGGATAAGTATCAACCTCTCTGGATATCACTTTCCTCATCAGCTAAATGGGAATAACAATTTCCACCTCTGAATTGTAAGGATTAGATAAGTATGTAAAGTGCCTCAAACTATAACAACAGTAAATTCTTTCTTCTTTCTGCTGCAAGACATGCACTACCCTCAAATTGCTCAGATCCCGGGTGAGGAATATATAGCGCTCAGAGATGCAAAGCTAAGTAAAAGTTCAAGGGTGTCATAGCTGGGCTCCCAAGGAAAAGTGTAGATGGGACGAGCTCTAAGGGTCAGAGGATGAGGGGGTCGCTTTGGGGTGATCACAGACAACTAACTGTTCCAAAGAAGATTTGCAGAGACTTAGAAAAAACAGATTTCACTCTGTGGAATGAAAGAAGGGCCTTCTGAACCAGATGGGATTATGTGAGCACTGGAAAACACCTGGAGCAAGCTCCCTCCTAGACTGAAGAGAGGCCCATCTGGCTCAAGAGGAGAATCCATCTCCCAGTCTCAGAGATTGGGCTGGTGAGACAGGCCCAGTGTCCTGGAGGGGCCTCACGTGTCAAGCAAATGTGATCAGAGGAGTGCATCTCAAAGCACTGCTTTGGGGAGATTAGTCTGGCAATGGCATACAGAAAGGCTTGGAGAGAGTGAAGCCCAGAGGTGCAAAACAGAGTGAGCAGGCAACTGCATTCTCAGCAGGCTGTACAGGTGGTTGCTGGGTGCAGCCTGGGAAAACGTCCACCCCGAACCACCCACACTTTGAGTATCCTGGCCTGTCTAGTATACCTCTGCTATCTGAAAAACAGACTCGGCTCTTGTCCCAGACCAAAAAAACCTCGTAGGCCCCAGGTCTCTGGTTGTTATACACAGACCACAGACTTCATTTCAGCCCTCTTCTCCTAGTTCATTATTTAATTCCAAAGACATTTACTTATGAAAATTTGTATTTATCCAGTGCAAACATCAAAGTATGCCTCATTTGATTTACAGAATGAGGGGATTAGAGAATAATTTGTCACTTGCAAATATTAATATTCACTTAACTAAAAGGAGTCTTTCAAATGGAGACTATTCTAAGGAATGTAAAATGCAATTCAGTGTATGGGCCACTTGACCAGGGACACACCAATGCTGTGAAATGTCGTTCAAGGGCCTTTCTGCAAGGGCACTGGATTTCTCTTTTATCTGTTTTCTCGAGCCTCTAAATTTAAGCTTTGGGTTACCTGCCGTTATTCCTCAAGAAGAACAAATCCAAATTACAAGATCTTCCTACCAAGAGGCTTCAGTGGAGGAACAGGGGACCAGCTACCTTCCAGGACACAGGATGAGAGAACACGCCGGAGTCACAGATGCCTTCTGCACAGCATCACAGTGGGTCCTGTCCAGGGATGGGCAAGCCTTCAGAGCCAAGAGTTGGGCTGTACAGAGTAATGCCCCGGTGGCTTTCCCTCTGTTTTGCTAAAATGGTGAACCAAAATAAGGGAAATTCTTTCCTCTCCACACCCTGTTTCAGGTGGCTAGCCTGGAGAAGGGAGAACCACAGGTCATGGGAATGGCCTTATACCATACATATATGCACATCTGATCCCTGCTTGGGGTTTCTGCTGACACACCTGTTCTTTGCCAGCTGACCAGCCCGCTGAAGTGATGATGAACCAGTGTCCCAGGTGTGGGTGATGCCACTGTGAATGTTAGCTTTCCCAGCTAAAATCTTCTTTTGAGTGGGGGCTTTAGGGGAGAAAATGACTTAACTCAGGGCTTTCAAATTTGAGTATGCATCAGAATCATCTATAGGCCAGGCTAAAAGAAAAATTTCTGGGACCAGGACTGCTACATAATTTGCGTGGCCCAGTGCAAAATAAAAATGCAAGACCTCTCATTGGAAAAATTAAACCAAGCCTGAGAACCTTCTCAGTGTGGTGCCCTCTAAGACCGCCTGTGCTGCATGCCCATGAAGCTGGCCCTGGATGGGCCCCTGCTGGGTTCCTGGTTCAGTAGGTCTTTAGTGGGAACTGAGAATCTGTTTGTTCTAGAAAGCTCACAGGTGATGCTGACCCTGCTACTCACAGGACCATATGCTGAGAGCTACTGCCTCAACTCAAAGGTCCTATGAGTGACCTTATGTAGCCTGTGTTGGCAGGTGGTGACTTATTTTGGAGATGAGTGAGGAGAGGTTTTCAGCGCCACTTCAATCACACCAGATAGGTGACCACCTTCTATAGATACACAGAGGCCAACCCTGTGGTTTCTAGCCAACTGAGAATATATTTTCTCTTCAATTTCTTTGATCTCAGTGGTAACGCTGACTTCAAAATCTGGAGTAATCCCAAGACAACCCTATTTGGGTTAACTAGTCCCAGAGGAAATAGTCCTGCTTAAAATTTCCTGTTTTTAACAGTTCCAACACAGCCAAACTGGTTTCCACCCATGCCCAGTGCATTTGTTTCCAGGAGGTGGTGAAATTGGCTACAGCAGCTTCGGGTCAGCTGGCCTCTGGGAGGGAGAGGGGCAATCTAGGGCCACAAAGGGAAACAGAATGTCTTGGGACAAAGGTCACAATGGCTGGAGGAGCAGGAAGCCACCAGGTTGGCCCCAGGAACCCTGCAACGGCAGGACTGGGGCAGGGTCTCTTCCCTCTGTGGAACTATTTGCCCTCACAGCACCTGCTTATTCTCCTGGGAGCTTCTGAAGGAACCTGGCCAGGTCACTCCCAGCTTGCAGCTGAGAATGAAAACTGTGGAGCCAGGAGGTACACCCTCACCCTGGAGGCATCTCAAAGCATTGCTTTGGGGAGATTAGTCACCCTAGAGGCTCATGTCACAAATCGGTTGAAGACCCCTCTGCCCCTTCCCCTGTGAACACTCTGTCTTCCCTGATATACCATTAATATCCTACTCAGTGTTAGGGACATGGAAAAATGCACTCATTCCCTACACCGTTATGAAGTTTCTACTGTGTTCATGTCTGCTTTATGCTAGGCACAAGGTAATCTGTCCACAAGTGTCACTTACTGTGTGCTCAGTCCTGTCCTAAGGAGAATCAGGGATACTGAAAGGTGTAAGAGCAATCCCCTCGGAATCGACAGACTGGTGGGGAAGACAGAGATAAACTGCTGTAAGGTGATGCAACAATCCAGCATCAACTCTTGGTCAGAACAAAGTGAGGAGCCCAGAGTAGGTGCTCAATAAGCCACCAGCTGGGTCTGTAAATCATCCTGGGCTCTAGATCTCAGTTACTTGCTTCCGAGGACCCTGCAGGGTTTGACCCCAAAGACGAGAGATGGGTCATTAAAACCAGAGGTGCTCTGCTGAGACGGCGCATGCCCATCCTGGGGAGCATAACAAGATTCTTTAATGCTAAAAATAGCCCCAGTAAACAGGCTTTGATGACTCCCCACAGCCAGGATATGCGCGGGCTGAGGTTTTGGAGCACTTTTTCCGGAGCATCGCTCATTTCCTTCAAGCAGCACCGCCCATGTGGGGTGGGACTTCCTGGGCGGCAGGGGCTGTGCATTGGGAGAGAGCAGGCAGAGTGGCAGAGCAGAGCCTCCTGAGTGGTCTCAGAGACCAGGCTGCTCCACGGTGCTGCTGGTCAGAACACTGGCTGTAATTTTATTCGACCAAGGTCACTTTACCTCTTGTTTCCTACTCCGAGAAGTTCCAGGACTGCTCTGACTGTTCTTAAAGCCATTCTGATGGGGTCTTCCTGGTTCAGATGTGCTTGGCAGTCACTACTTTGTGACCACCACAGGGGCCTTCCTTCTAAGGCTCTGCCTAAACCGATTCCTCCCCTCCACCTGACCCACGGCCTGGACCCCCAATCCCCTCCCTCCCGGATGCGCAGACTGCAAGAACAGTGCCAGTCAAACTACAGGGAAATCATTCTGGGATCGCTTACTGGATCCTTAGCCATACCTTTAAATGCCACCATTAGCAGGCCTGGGCTTCTCTGATGCCTTTGACAGAAGGCACTGTGTCCTTCCTGATCTTCCTGGGCTCCCTGAAAGTCCACTAGGAGAGATTCATGCCTTTGTTCTTTGCATATATCTTACTATCCTATCTTGCCTCTCTGTATTACCCTCATAAGATGTAGTACGGGACTGGGTTCAGCAAACATCTATTGACTGAGCAGACTTTTTAGTTTAAGTTAAAGGAATGATCTGAACAAAGTCAGTATCTCTAGAAGAGATTGTATATTAGCTGTTCTCACCCATTAACATCCTCACATGAATCAGCTTATTGAGCTCTTTCCAAACAGGACAGAAAAAGGCCTTGATTTGGAGTAGGTGGGACAAAGGGGTGGAGGTAGGGGTGAAAGCCTGGGAACAGAAGTCTGAAAGCAGGGTATGAGAGGGTACCAGAACATGTATCTGCCTGCACAGTCCTTTCTTTGTCCCACTTTTCCTGCATGGGAAGGTCATATCAAGCCTTAAAAACTTTAAAGGCACATTTTAGTATCTTTCCTTAGTAGTCTACAGATCAGGAAAACAACCTCTTGTCATAACTGATGTCTTTGCTAAGCGAATGATGAATCCATAATGCAACTGACACTTCTCTTTAGAAACCCTGCTTCATGCTGATCTCCAGCTCCATGGAAAATGAATTTGACTTCACCAGCATGAGTTTGGGCAAGCCCAAAATTTAATTTTACAATGAAAAGCAAATTGTGTATATTCACTGCGGTTTAATGCCCTCAGAATGCAGAGTTGACCCTGATTTGCTCATGGTTTGTGGGGCTCATCTTGAAAGAGGATTTAAGACAATCAAGTGGCATTTCCACCGATGTTCCTGTAAGAGTGTGTTCTGTCCTCAGCCCAGCGTGGAAGCTAATATCATAAAGCTATTGTTTCAGTTTGCTTCCTGTGATATGAATCTCAATCGGCAGCCCAGACCCACAGCCTGAATTTCTCAACGTTGAGGTTTCCTCTCCAACATTCCCACACAGAACAGCCTACTGTGAAAATCAAAGGGAAGCATGTTACTAAGTAAAGAGAAACTTTTCTAAAGAAAAACCTGGTATTTTTTAGCCTTTTGAACTTTGAGGTATGCAACCAGCTATTTCCTACTATAAAGTGAGCCAAAATTGGTACTCACCTTTGTTAGAAATGCTTAAATAATGAATGTGCGGGTTGTTTTGCCTTGGAAAAGCTTGACAACTCTGCATTTTGATAGAAATTGCAAGAATTTACATTGGGTTTTCTTTTACATCATTTCTCCAGAAGCCTGTATTTAATATAAATCAATATATTTGTTTATAATAATTTTTATTTCTAAGCTATAACTTATTGAGACCTCAATATGTGGCAGGCTAAAGGATAAGGCCTTTTATATCTATTATCTCAATCCTCAAATAACATTGCAGGGTAAGCACCATTATTCCCTTTGTGCAGATGAGGAAACTAAAGCTCAAAGAGAAATTTTTACAACATTGCAGAGAAAGAAAGCAGCCAAACTAAGATTCCAGTGCAGGTCTATCTGCCCACAAATCCTGTACTCTTCTTCATGATGCTACATGTGTTGGAAAAGCAAAATACGATTTAGAAAGAAAAAGATCTTGTCTCACAACTTCTGAAAATAATTCAACAATCAGTCTAGAGAATGCGTAGCAGGAGCCTAGGAGAGAAGTCAGAGAGAAGCGGGTGCTGAGAAACCATCTCCTCCTCCCTGGGCTGTGCTCGTTCGGTGAGAACTTCTCCTTCAAGGACACCAGGACCACATGGCCAAAAGTAGAAACTTTTTATCCCTTTTCTTCCTTTCTTTCCTTGGGACAGAGAGGACCAGAGCTGACAGGCTAAGCTGAGCTGACAGGGCTCTAGCTGGTGTAGGGCCAAGCCCAGCCAGAGGGCAGGCAAGTTTGTGTCCACAGCTTTCAACAGGCTCCTGAGATGGGATAGATAAGGGATGTCCCAGTGTGGCCACTCTGGTCCTATCTCTGTGGGTGTGTTTAGCACACAGGGGTTCTCATCAGCACACGAGGGCTCACACCAGCACACACACGGGTAGATGTGCTCAGAGATCCCAGCCTAACTCCTGGCCTTCTCCAGGCCAACCTTTGAACCACTGAGATGGACAGCCAGGCCCAGGAGGGCAAGCATGGAAAACGAAGCCCTGCACTAGGGGGAAGGACAGGAATAATTCTCTGAATGTGTGAGGACCTCCTCCCCATCGCACTGGCCCCCAGCTGCCTCTGTTGACCTTCGTTCCCCTACCTTCTCCCTTCCCCCACACCCAATACCCCAGGCCCTTGTCAACATCTTTGTCAACATCTTAGCCTGACCAGGTTTACACAATGCTCTTGCCGTCCCATGTCTGTTTTCCCATGGACCAAAATTCAAAAGGACCTGAATTCCAGGTGCAGGTTCACCATGTGCTAAATGTGTGACTTTGAGCAATCTTAACCTGTCTGTGCTTCACTTATCTGTGTAACAAGGAGAAACACTCAACGAGTCCACATTTAGTCAGAGGCGCTCTACAATTAATATACAGGTTGACTGTCGCTAATCTGAAAATCTGAAATGCTCCAAAATCCAACACAACGTTCAAAGGAAATGCTCATTGCAGCATTTAAAATTTCAGATTTTTGGGTTAGGGATGCTCAACTGATAAATACAATGCAAATATTCCAAAATCTGAAAAAATTAAAAAATCAAAAATACTTCTGGTCCCAAGCATTTCGGATAAGGGATACTCAACCTGTATTACCCCTTCTGGGGCTGTGTGTTGGTGGAGGAATTGGAGTGGTGATGAAGGAAGCAATGATTAATCCAAAGGAATTAATATCTAAGAGCAGAATCTCAAGTACCACAGCAGGAAAGCAGAGGAGAGGGGTCTCACTGTGGGGAAGGGGCCTTCATCCAGTCATGAAATCCTCCACTGTCTACTCTTTATATGTAAAGATGACTGCAACATTAGCTGACTTTGCCCTCGGTTATCCAGGAAGACAAGCCTTTTTAAAGGCAGGGGTGCACAAATGCCCTGTGATGGAGTCTCCCGGCCTTTCTTATATCCAGCAATCCAACCCTTGCCAGTGCTCAGCCCACTGTTCTCTCTCTGCAGCATCTAGGACCATGTATCTGCCATTGTCTTGCATTGTTCTTTGAAAGTATTTATAGCCCATATCTTCCCCCCTTGGCTCTCCTGCTCTTGTCTGCACATTTCGCCTCTTTAGGCCTAGCCCTCCAACCCCAGGCCCACTGAACTGTCGTCCTATTTTCTGAAAGTCTGCCCCCCATATCCTTCCTGTACTCCAGGGACTAGAATAGTACATTCTGGTCTGGCCTCCCAGCCTCACACTGGATTCCCTCTTTCCCAGAATAGCCACTTCATAACAGGATGGCGGAATCCACCGTCTCCAAGGCACCAGGCTTACTCCGGAAAACTGAAAAACAACCACCAAAGAACCCTCCCTCCCTGAGTGCCTCCCTCATGCTCACCCATCAGACACTGTCCCCACCTGTGGCACCAGACCAGGCGGGGAGGAGCACAACACGCTGCCTAGCATCCTTACAGAACTGATACCCCTGACGAGAATGTCACATAGAATCTGAGACCAGAAGACTTCTCAGGACACCTGTTTCTGGTCAGGACGCATAGGAAATGGTTTCCTGAAGAATGTAACTGAGAAAAAGCAAATGCTGTGTGAACTTTGGAGTTGCAGAGGTACCAGGGACGGGAGAACCAGTTGTTTTCTGGGGAGGGGTGATACTCTCGGCTGTCAGGTGTCAAGGACTCCCCAGTATGAGTGAGCTCAGCCAGGCCAGGTGATTTACAGACATCATTTCAGTCCATTCTCACTGACACCCTGGGCAAGAAGTATGTTTAACGCCATTTTATAGATGAGGAAACCAATGTTCAGAGAGACTAAATGATTTGCGTGGCCTAACTGGCTTCTCAGAGGGAAAAGATCATCTGGGCATGCCTTCTTGCTGTTCTGGAGAAGGCACTGGAAGTTAAGGATGAAAAGGCATCCTACAGACCCAATCTAGTGTGGAAGATGGGTCTTATGGGCCAGATGGCAACAAACTGAGAAGTCAGCAAAAGCTGTCCTTGGTTCTCCCAGCCCGTATTCTCCCCAGCCTCTGGGTGCCCGTGTTCTTCCCTGGTCCTGTCCCTGCCCTCCTCTCACGGCTGGATTCACGGTGAAGGTCACTGCTGGAAGACAGATGTTTAACACGAAGGAATAAAGCACTCATGATGGTGATTCTGTGGGTGCAAGTTCTGTAATGGGAAGACTTTCCAGCTCTGGCAGCAGAAGGGTCCCCTGCATATAGGAACATGCTGATAAGGCTGGCATCTGCCCAGCCTAGGGGAGCCTGCTGGCCTTACCTGAGGAGAGGAGCTTGTGTGTTCGCAGGAAGCTGATCGCCAGTCGCATGATGGAGGCCTTGTCCAGGTGGGAGCTCACGCTGTGGGGCAGAGGCAGCTCATGGGCCAGCTCGTAGAACACCTCCGTCTCCTTGCTCCGCCGGCACCGTGCGGCATCCCGGGACTTCTCCTTCCTCCTCTCCGAGCTACTCCTAAGTGGAGAAGAGGGGGTTAGTCCCCGGTAAGATTACTGTCAGCCTATCATACCTCTGGCCAGGATATCCCCACGGTCCCAACCCACAGCGCAGCCACACTCCCCCACTGGACTGATCTGGGCTCACACCAGTCATCTGAGCCACACACCAGCTGCTTTGTATTGTTAGCTCTGCTTTTGTGTGTGTTGGTGTCTTTGCAACCAATGTCCTCCTCTTGCATGCCCTGGGAAGGCCAAAACAGGGCTTCACGTGGGTGGAGTCTGGGCAAAGACTTGCTGATTAAATTAACTGTCAGTGCCTGGGACCTGGCCCTGGATTATCTGGGGACAGGGGTGAATGTCCAGGGATGGAAAGAGAAGGGTAAGGAAGCTATGACCAGTGGCTCAGATGGCTTTGTCAAGGGCTCTGGAGAACAAGATAAAAAACTGCTTTAAGGTTATTTTTCTGCATAAGACACATTCAGAAAAAATTAAGAGTAGTACTGAACCCTAGATCCCGCTTCATATCAGAGAGTGATTTCCACAGTAAAAACTGAAAATACCATTACAGCCCAAGAACAGTTAGCTAGACACCCAGCAGTCTAGAGTACCAACGTGCATTCTGTCAAGGATTAAAAAGGAGTGGGCACAAACATTTTCTAAGCACTGCCAGCATAGGTTGCCAGGCTGTCTCAGTCGCATTCTCCTCTTTGCTGCAGGATGGAAGGAAAGATGACACGCACTGAAGCTTGCCTCTTTTCAGGAAGTCCTAAAGAAATCCTGGACTTTCTTATAAAGTCCATGGCAAGTTCTAACACAGGCAAATTTAAAAGCCAGAATGTTTAGATTGGAGTTCTAACTTCTCTGCTTGTTAGCTCTGTAAACAGATAATTTAAATTGCTTAGCCTCAGTCTCCTCATCTGTAAAATGACAACAATAGTGCTTACCCTAGAGTTAATTGTGAGGACTAAATGTGATAATTTATATAAAATCTTTAGCACTAAGCCTCTTCCACCAACTGTAAGCAATCGATGTTAGCTAATACTAATTAAAAAGATGGCCATGAAAAGGCAATCATGAGAGTTAAAAAGTTACAAAACAGTACAGGACAATTCTATTTTCATAGAAATGTATTATACATAATACCTCCTATAACTTATATAGGAGAAAGGCTAGATGTATAACTACTATTATAGGTATCACAGAAATAGTTCTTATAAGTACTTTCTTTTTTCATTATTATACTTTAAGTTCCAGGGTACATGTGCACAATGTGCAGGTTTGTTACATATGTATACATGTGCCATGTTGGTGTGCTGCACCCATTAACTCGTCATTTACGTTAGGTACATCTCCTAATGCCATCCCTCCGCACCCCCTCCCCACAATAGGACCCAGTGTGTGATGTTCATCTTGGCTTATTTAAACTCACACAACTGCCCTTGGAAGTAGGCATTATTATTATTATACCTAATTTACATATGAGGAAACTGCCCCATAAAGGCCAAGTAATTCACCTGTGGCCACCAGCAGGTAAATGGGGAAGTCAGGCTTTGCACTGGGCAGGTGGGCCCCAGAATCATGGTACTTAACCACCAATGACTGTCCTGTCTCCTCCTACTCACAAATGTTAGCAGTTGCAGGGTAGTGAGGTTACAGGAAGTTTCTTCGGTTTTTGTTTTGGTTTATAGTGCTTATCTGTGTCTTGTGTTTCTATAAATAACCTATATTGCATATTTAATAAAGAAACAAATCTGTTTTTTATTTTTTTTAAAAGCATCTAAGCCGGGCATGGTAGTATTTGAACCTGTAGTCCCAGGTACTTGGGAGAGTGAGATGGGAGGATCACCTGGGCCCAGGAGTTCAAGACCAGCCTGGGCAATATAGTGAGACCCCATCTCTATAAAAAGATAAATAAGATAAAATAAAAAAGTGCCCAGCGCGGTTCATAGGTTTCAAGGCCTCAATTCAGTTAGCTCCAGCTGGCTTGCTCTGTCCTGCCATCTGAGATTCCAGAGACTGCTCCTCCTTTTGTTTGGCTTTGCAGCCTGTCATTTGGACAGAAAATCTGTATTTTGGGATTCATGGAATGTGAACATGCCTCTCAAATCCCTCAAGATTTGGGGCAGAAGCACTGTTTTGATTTTACAACGTGCTTCATTTAAAAAGACAGACTGTTCAGCTCTGCGGATGGATTGAGCATCATATACTCGGATTAAAGGACGAATTGTCCAACAGCTGTTGATGGGCAAGAAGAACCTTCAGAAAAATTGTGAAATGAGTGAAACTATTTTTCTTGTCCTCGCTCCCTTTTCTGCTTCCTTTACCTAATCCCTGTTTCCCTCTCTCCCTGACCTCCAACCCTCAAGACACCTACCCCTGTACCCCTCTTTCCCCACCTTCTCAGGAATTGCCCTGATTCGACCTTTAGTGGCAGTTTTTATACTGGTCCCTCCCATTTGCATTTTAATCCTGACCTGATTATGGAGAAAAGGTTAAAGAATTGCACGTATTCTGGCACAGGAAAGGAAGATGGGAAGAGGGCAGGATGCTGAAACCGCACACATCATGCCTTTGGGTCATGAGGGTCAGGTGAAAGATGCTGGATTTCATTCTCTAACACTAACTCTTGTGTTCTCCAACAAAAGCATCATCAACACATAACCTCGTCATCAGGGGCCAAGAGAAGCCATCCTGAAGCAAAAGCAATCCCAGCACAGGCTATGGCATTAACGCCAATATCTGCATGCACAAGGCTTCCCTCTGCCATTGGCCCCTTCCTTGGAGTAGAAGAGGCAGAGAGGAAAAGCCAGGTAGGGAAAAGGCAATCTGGAGTCAATGCTCTGACAATGGTATCTGATATGTGAGTCTTGCTATGCTTTTTGTGCCTGGTGCTATACCAAGAACCTTTCATATATTAGCTCATTATACTCTTCCTAACAACAAAATAAAGTAGGTATTGTTTACACAATTTAGAGATGTGGAAACTGAAGCTCAGACATAATACGTCATTTGTCCAATGTCACAAAGCCAACGCCTACATAAGCCATTGAAGGCTTTGTAGTCAGTGAGCAGACACTTAAAAGTCCTGAAATACACAGGGGATTCCTATCTAATTACATCCTTGCAACCAAGTGAGGTGGGCAACACAGGTGTTGTCACTGTTCCCCTTTCACAGATCTGAAAACAGACACTTGAGCAGGTAAGTTACTTGCCTAGAGCAATCCAGCTAATCAGTGGAAGAGCTAGGGCTAGAACCCTGCTCTTCCTAGGCGGATACTCTTCTCACTGCTTAATGGTAGGAGATAGTGGCTTTAGCAAGAAATAAAGAAACAGCAACATCTTAACTTCCAGAAAAAGAAAGCTTGAGAATCTAAGGCAGCCTCTTGGTTCAAAAGTCAGGGAGGTGGGATTTCAGCTGAAACTAAAAGGACAAATAATAATACCTTTGCAGAAAGCACTTTTTCTTAACATGTGTTATCTCATTTGATTCTCACAACCCTGAGAGATAGAAACTATCATCCCCATTTAATAGATGAGGATGTGGAGATTTAGAGATTAAATAATTTGCTAAAAACATTGTCTCAAACCTAGTTCTTCTGGGTCCAAGATCAAAAGTTTTTCCATTGGCAGCAAGGAAACTATCATTTACTGTACAACTTTGATGTTCCCAGTGCTGTGCTGATACTTTCCCACAACCTGGATGTTCACACATACTTTGGGAAGAAGAGGCTAAGACTTTTTTAAATACAGTGAGAAAAATTTCATGAGGGGAGCCTCATGTCTTTAAGTGAGCACCCATTCACCTTAGGAGAGCACTTGGAATGTTAAGAGTAGGACTAAGAACTAGCATCAGAGTTCAGATGGGGTGGGAGGGGGAAGAAGGGACTCAGTGCTGTGGGCCTTAGCAGACACAGGTGCCGGTCACAGTAGTGCTCGGAATGTGGTAGAATGTTATCAGATGTAGCTCGGCAGTGCTCCATAAAGGCAGCAGGTCCAACCCTGCCACAGAATCTATCTATGCCGCAGGTGGAGAACAAGCTGTTTGTTTTGGGTTTGGTTTTTTTTCCCTGGACATTTTAATATGCACAAATTTATAGTTAGTCTCCCTGAGGTGGAAACTCACATTCTGAAACATTTGATCCCAGCTAAAGTTAACAACCACTTAAGCACCAGGCAGCCAGTCAAAAGATAAAACAATACTGAACGTCCAAAAATTGTCAGCAGAGATATGCTACAATTAATCCAGGAAAAACCTCTTTGCCCAGAGCTTCATTATCTTAAAAACATCTTCTTTTAGGTCATTGCTCCAAGCATGGCTTAGGGATCCCTACTTAAGTCATGAATCTAAGGATGATCTGTTCTTGGTCAAGATGATCTTGGTTCCTGACTTCCATATGAACACAGCCTGCAGTGAGGCCCCAAGATGTCTGTCACCAGTAACACCTAGGGGTTGGCTGCCTAATGAGCTAGACTTTTAGAGTGATTAGAACTCACATGCCTAATGCCTGTGGCCATTCAGGTATCAGAACAATATGCCTATTACTCTATAAGGTTAAATGGCTTAGAAACAGAATGGATTTCAGCAGGTAGAGATGACTGAAGCTAATTAAGCCAGCTGGGATCAGTCTATTGGTTGGTGGTGAAATTCTAAGCTGCTGCCAAGTTGCAAGAAGCTGAGAATGGAGGAAATAAAGGTTAAATGCAACTGGGAGAGGTCGAGTGACACTTCAATGAGGCTTGTGGCTGCTGTACAGGGGCTGCCTGATGGGAGAAACACACCCAGCTCCAGGTTCCAGAGATGAGGAAGAGTCACTGGTCCCCATACTTATTGGGGCAGAACCAAAGTCAGTGGTTCTCAGTTTTGCTGCTCACTGGAGTCACCAGAGGAACCTTAAAAAACAGATGTCTGGGCTCTACCCCTGAGATTCAGATTTAATAAGTCTCAGGTGCGGGCTGGGCAATGGGCGTTTTAAAAGCTCCTCATGTGTAGCCAGGGCTGAGGACCACAGTTCCAAAGCAGCCAGTTTTTAAAGGAAGGGTGGGTGGGTGGGTGTGTGTGGTGGGGAGAGGCAGATGGGGTTGGACTTAAATGTTTTGGAGACGCAAATAGCTATGTCACCTTCTCAAACAGTAGGAAGAAAAGGAAACACATTTATTTAGCACTGGGGCCAGGTGCATTTAATAAACAGTCTCAACTGATCCTCACTTAAATGATGAAGTGTTATTGGCCCCATTTTTGCAGAGCAGTGGTTCTCAATTTTAGCCTGCATCAGAATCACCTGGAGGACTTATTAATACATAGATTTCTGGGCCTGTGATCATGTGTCTGGAATACTGACGCCGAGATCTACTTCCAAAACCTAACCACACTCTTTCCCTCTACCATGCACTGTGTCCAGCAAATTTGAAGTCACCATCACAAGCCAAATAAGTTGTTTATCTAGGAGTTGGTGTGATCACCACTGTACCAGGCGCTATGGCTAATAGGAAGAGGGAGATGAAAGTAATGAGACATCTGAAATGGATGCCACACAGAAGGTGGCTACCCTTCAAGGAAGCCACCTTGGGAGAAGCCTGTAACTTTATGCTGGTTGGTGGCCATTGCTCTGTCTTTTGGGAAGTCTTTTTACAATTAACTTCAGAGCCACATAAGAAAATCAGTCACAACTCTTCAAAGGACACACTTCATTTCAAACCCTAAACAGTATTATCCAGTTTACCCACCCCGTTATTCACCGGACTTAGCTATGGATGGATTGTGGTTGTTTGATAGGATAAAATGTGCCCTCAAAAGATAAGACTTTGCCACAATTGAAGGTATTGAAAAGAATGGTCTTGGCTCTGAGGGCCATTCCAAAGGAGTGACAAAAATGTCTGAGATGCAGGCAGTGTTCCAGTGGCCAGTGTTCTAGATATACTCTGATGTCCAATGGCTGCAGTGATCAGTAGGGGAATCTATCACAAAGGGGAGGAAAGGTATCAGTGTTAGATAGTGAACACCGAAAATAGGCCAGACACAGTGACTCGTGCCTATTAATCGCAGCACTTTGGGAGGCTGAGGTAGGAGGACTGCTTGAGCCCAGGAGTTTGAGACCAGCTGGGCAACACAGAAAGACCCCATCTCTAAAAAAATTAGAAATTAGCTGGGCATGGTGGTACACACCGGTGGTCCCAGCTACTCAAGAGGCTGAGGCAGGAGGATCCTTTGACCTGGGAACTCGAGGCTGCAGTGAGCCATGTACCACTGCATTCTAGCTCAGGTGACAGTGAGAACCCATCTCAAAGCAAAACAACAAAAAGTTACAAATTCAGAATAGAAAATATTAAATTAGCAAATTCAGGAGGAGCTGGCCAGATCAGACAGACTTTGACAAGAGAAAAAAGACATTAATATGCTTTAATATACACACCTCTCCTGAGGGGCATGGTCTCTATCCTGAAAGAGACCACAGACCATCTGGCAGATAAGACTAATAATCCAGACTAGTATATCAGAAGTCTACAAGAGGGGACAAAGAAGAGAGAAGACATGAGACTGGAGTGGCTGAAACAGGGACAAATGCTTTCACTTGCCACTTCCCTGAAAGAGGAATCCTGGAAAGCGTCTCTCATACCTCAGCCTCCCAACCTCCCCTCCACTGGGCTGGGCCTCCAGCTCTCTGACCTACTCTGAGGGTCTGTGTCCCTGGAGCAGAGAGCCTGGACTGCATTCAGAGCTAACAGTAATGTCTGGGGCTCACCCAGCGTGGCCCTCTAATGGTCAATTCTGCTTGGGCTGACTGGAGATACTTATCTTCTGGCCTTCTCAGCCCCAGGCAGCCTTGTAGAAGAAAGCAGCAGATTCAATTACTAAGCAGCCCATCTGGGGCTCCAGATAACCCAGCTCCTTACGTAACCAGAGAACACGTGGACTCCCCAGCCCAGCTGAGAAAAGCTGTGCATACACAGGAATAATCATAATGAACTGTCCCTGTGCTGAGCTTCCTCAAGCCCAAGCCTTAGTAGGTGTCAAGGTCTGAATGTTTATGTCCTCTCAAAATACTTATGTTGAAATCCCCACTCCCAATGTGATGGTATTTGAAGGTGGAACCGTTGGGAGGTGATTAAGTCATGACAGTGAAGTCCTCATGAATGGGATTACTGCACTTGTAAAGGAGACCCAGGGGAACGCTCTCAGCCCTTCCACCACGTGGAGACACAGCTATGAACCAGAAAGTGGGCCCTTACCAGACACTGAATCTGCTGGCACCTGGATAGTGGACTTCCTGGCAGCCAGAACCATGAGAAATGAAACTCTGTTGTTTATAAGCCACTCAGTTTATGGTATCATGTTGTAGCTGCCCAAATGGGCTAAGACAGTGGGGCATTCTTTATTGTACATATTAGTGAATAATCCCACTTTACATTTGGATCGCACATTACAGTCTGTAAAACACTTGTGAGTGAATCTGGAAATCCATAACTAACCTTGTAAATTTCACACAGTAGGATAGGAAGAGCAGCTACCATCATTCCTATTTTAGAGATAAGGAAAAACTGAGGTTTAGAAAGTTAATGGGAATATGTGGAACTAGAACAAAAGCCCCGAGTTCTGGCTTTTTCAAGGACCTGTGAACAGAGCACCTGCTGACAAGCAGCGCTGGACATATGGCACGATTAGAAACAGACCTTCATTATCTGTCCATCTATAACCTAGCTTTTCCCAACACATAATTTCCTTTTTAAAAATGCCTTGGTGAAGATAAAGGTAATGCATATTTAGCATAAGCAACTTGAAAAATACAAAAAGGTATGAAGAAAACAGAGATTTCATTGGATTTATAAATTAATACTTTGCTCTTTTTACTAACAGGATGTCCCATTAAGAATTCTTTCAAAATATTCATAATAGCCGGCAATATCATATCATGTGGCTGAACCACAATGCATTTTACTATTCCCTGATTGCTTTTCAGTTATGGTTTCTAATTTTTAGCTGTTATAAATAACACCATGGCGACTATCTTGGCATCAGGTATTGCTTATTTTTTTACAATAAAAGATATGTATCCAGCTTGCTGCCAGCTCCCCATAGCCACCTCGCAGTGACCCCACCCCCACTCCATGAAAGCTGAGTCGGCAGATTTGGCAACACTGGCATCCTCAGGACCATGGCCAGCATTACTGAGCACAGAGCATGGGTTGCGGTGCTTCAGAGGGCAGTATCAGAGGGAAAGAAGACAGAACATGCAACAGTCTCAGCCTTGGAACCAGGCTCAGCCTCCTTTCCCCATGGCCAGCTCTCTCTAGACTGCTTCTCTTCCTTATGCAGACACAGGTCAAAGCATCTGAAGAGAACACCAGCTGTGCTAAAACTGGCGGCTTCCTTTGACTCTAATCCAGTTCTGAGAAGAGGGTCACCCTTGTTGATGAGCAGGACCTTTTCCCCCAGTGTAAAATAAAGTGTTCTTTCCATCTTTCCCACCCCTCATCTTATCCACTGCAGGGATGTATAGAAAAGACTTGGTGCTGTCTTCACTCATGAAAAAGCAGGGAGAAAGCCAGCGGATGCAGGAGGCATTTGCCTGGCTCTCCATTGCTCTCTGTGGCCTCTGATGTCTGCCACTGCCCGACCCTTGACACCATGCAGGCTTCAGCTAAGGGACTAATTAACCTCCGCAAGCTGAGATACTGACTCTACTACTAGGAAACAACCACATGTGACTCTTTCTGGTTAGTAAAGAACTCTCAGCATATTGCTTCTGTTTAATCTTGAATCAATCTTGTGGAGCAGGTATATCACTCGCATTTTACACATGAGGAGACAGACCCCACGGATATTAGTGGCATGCCCAGCCATCACCCAGTGATGGAGCCAGCACTCAAACCTGGATCATTTGACCCTAAATCCCATATTCTTGATTGTAATTGGGTGACCTTCCCTACAAGGCCAATAAGCAAGTCCCTCTTACAGGTTCAAAAGATTTAGGGGAGCTGGGCATCTTGAGGGTGGAGCCTTCCAGGATACTAAATCTGATGAGCTTTTTGAGATATACACTTGGGTCTGGGAAGCAGCAAAGTGAGACACGCTGGCCACCCTTTTGCCTGAGGTCAGCCCCTCAGCTGGCAGACCAGCCCCCTTGGGATAGTTCTCAGCTTGGAGAAGTCTGCCTTTAAAAGAAAAAGAAAAAAAAAAGGTTTGTGCTTTGCTTGCGGAGTCTTCAGCTGCCACAGGTTGTTTCCTTTTCACTAGACTGTTTTCTTTGGTGCCACCTCTCTGGGCTTGAAGGTATTTCCCCACACCCAGGCTGTTACCAGATCTGATTTAGATTTTTTCCTTAGGGCATCTACCCATCAGCAGCCTTCTTCCTTTGGATCTCACAAGCTTCCAACAGCACAATCTGTGGTTTGGCTCAAACCCTTCTGCCTGTGCTGCCATCCTGTTCCTACAACACTGCCTTCAGCTAAGAAAATTGACAAAGAAATTGCACAGCAGTAGAATCAAGAAGAAAGGGCCTGAGATGTAAAACGGATTCCTCGGCATGAAGCAAACTCCGTGGGACAAGTGGGGAGCAGCTTCCCACCCCACTTCAGCCTCTAGGGGGGACTTAGCTCCTGCTGCTGCCCCTCCCACTCCCTGCCTGGAATATACTCTCTCCATGTCCTAGGCCTGTCTGAACTAGGCTCATATTTCAAGGTCTCCCATGCATCCGTTTCCCTAGGAAGGCCTCACGCCTCACCTGCACTGACTTCTCCTCCAAGTCCCACTTCACAGATTATACACGCACGATTCGGCCCTGTGTTGCTCTCCCTTGATTTCACTTCTGTGGCTTCTCTTTCCCTAACTAGACCACATACTCTTCAGGGAAAGAACCCCACACCTGTTCTTTTGGTGTCCTCTAAAGCATCAGTAGTACAAAGTGGTACCAACTGGAGACATCGGATAAAAACCACTTCAATGACTTCAGTTCTGTGGATTCCTCAAAGCTGCTCACTGTTCTAGATCTTTCCTAAGAATTCTAATTCAGCTCTTAATTAGAATAGGCGGCTTCCATCTGGGAAGAGTCACCTTGCAGACACTCAAGGTGTGTGTGTGTCCGTCGGTGTTTTCTCACCTCTGTGAATCAAATCTGGGGTCTGAACTAGTGCTGCTGACAGCTGCCTGTGGAGTCACCCAGAGCAGCACTTCCCAACCTTTGCTGTGGCCAGGAATCACACAGGGATCTTGTTAAGGTGCAGGCTCAGTAGGATCTAGGCTGGAGCCTGGGATTCTGCCTTTCTAACAACCCCTAGATGATGCTGATTCTACTGGTCTGTGATCTCACACTTTGAGTAGAAAGAGACCCAGGAACACATGCGATCTTGAGACTGAAGATGCCACCTGGCAGGGTTAGTGCTGCCTGCTGCCATCCTAATCTGAGGCACGTAAAGTCCAACAAGTCCAATCTTCTCTCTTGCCAGGAAGAATCCTGTTCTCTTTGTATCTTTATGAGATTTTACTAAGCCCTACATTAATGTCTCTCTCCTCCTTCACGTCTTCCTTACTTGTATCATTTTATTCCTTCCTATTTCTTCAGAACCCACCCCTCAAGACCAGCTCAAGCCCTACTTCTTCCAGCAGTGTCCCTGGCCCCTTAGCAATTCTCCAGGGTATTTCTGCCCACATTACTCACAGGCCTTTATTAAAGGCCTCCCTGTCTTGGTGGCTTTTCTATGCAAACGTCCTGCTCCTATAACTGGACTATAAGTACTGGGGGAAGGGCACAGACACAACAGCTTCCACTTTTGTGTATCCTTCCCTGGAACCTGGGCTAGGGCAGACAAACTGAGTAAATATTTGCTGATTGTGAAAGACAATCAAAAATGCCCTTTACTCTTTTCCTTTCCCTCTCAAGGAGGCAAGAAAAAGTGATCCCAGCTGCCTTGGGCTCCATCCCCAGCCCAGCCTCGCTCCTCTCCCAGGCGCTGCGGCTGGGGCGGCTTAGATTTCATTTCGCTCTCTGCAGCTCCTCTTCCCTTCAGTGAAGAGTTAAAGCATCGGGAAGGCTCCTTCCCACTTGGAAATCTCCATTTCCTCCTGCAGCGTGAACAAGAGAACTCTATGGACAGAGGCTGAGTGAGCCAACTGCGCAGGGAGTGAACTCACTCTGAATGGGGCTGTTCTAACACCCGCCAAGTCAAGTCATTAAGATGCCATCCCCGAGGTGCAGCCCCCAGCGTCACCTCTGGATATCCATATCCTCAAGCCCGCCGGCAGAAAGGATGAATGGTGAGCATAGAGCTGGTGAAAGCAAGCTCTTTCATGAGCAGGGCGTGAGAGGACCTCTCCGGCTCTTCTAAGGTGGGGGTGGGGCGCTTCGGAGTAGAAGTCGTTCCTCCTCTCTCCTACTGCCTCCTCTACCACACTGAACTAAAATTAACCCTCAGATTTACAGGGAGTTACCCAAAAGATTGTTCCACAAAAGGCAACCAAGAGGGGGGGTGGGTAATAACATTAGAGAAAATATCTGCAATGCCAAAAATAATCACTGTGTCATGAGAAAACAGAGCTGGATGGCCTCAGAGGCCAGCACTGGGTATATACAGGAAGGAGGGGGCAGAAATTCCCCTGGCAGTGTCGTCAAACATTCTGGATGGAAAAAGACGGGCGGGGGGTGGGGGTGCGCATAACCGGGACAGACAGTTGTAGGGACTCTTTTCAAGTACAGAATATGATTTGAAGGGTCAGTTCTCTCTTCTTTATTTCAGACACTTTAATTTCAAAGAAAACAACATTTGTTTAGCCTTTTAATCAGGACTGATGCTTGATCACATGCTAATAGTGAAATATCCTAGGATCTGCCTTACTAATCCCAACATGTTGCCAGAACTTCTGGTTCCTGGAATTTAAAGTATTTCAAAACAGCAAGAGAAGGGGGAAAAAACACAGATCCCTCACTGTCCTACCCCCATCCCATAACCCCTTCTCCCCCCCCCGTATTAAAAAAAGAAGAAAAAGGAAAGCAAAGAAAAAGGAAAAGTGAAAGAGGAATGAGCTGGTAGAAAATCTCTCCTGGGCTTCCTTTATAAAGAACCCTGGTCTGAGGCCTGTTCACATGGTCACATGTCCAGCATTGTGGGATCTGATTCATGCCACAGCGCAAACACTTGCTTTCCCCTAGTTCTGCCCCTTCTTGCTCTGATGAGAAGTGAGATGTCTGTGCACATTTCCATTCCTTTGTAAAGAAGTCATCAAAAGCCACAGGAAATGCTAAAAGTCTTTTCCAAATTTATTATCATGCTCTCAAATAACATTGAGCAATTTGGGAAATAAAACTGTATTTTTCCCCCAGCAATGGCTTATTCCCTCTGCTCATTCAACATATATTAATGATTCCCTTTTCCTATGCTGGGGCTGTGAGCAGTAGAATGAAATGTGGAACAACTATCCCTGACCTCAGGAAGCTTGCAGAGAGGTGAAGAATCAAGTCCTGAAGAATGGGCTGAATAGTCAGGGCTTTAGGAGTTTGGGAGGAGAAAGCCTGCAAGACTGGAGAAGAGAGGGAGAACTCTGCAGGAGGTAGGCTTTGAAGGAAGAGCAGGATATGGGGAGGCAATCAGGATGGCAGAGGGATGACAAAGACACACTGTAGGAGTGAGCAGAGGTGCCAGTGATGGGGAGACAGGCCAGAGAACACAGAGCAAGACAGGGGTGGGGAGAACGCATTCATTAAACAGCCCTTGTTGAGTATCCATAAGGTGCCAAGCACAAAAAATGGCTTTAAACAAAAGGACAGGTAGCTAAAGTCAGATCCCCAGATAATTGCCTAGCCTGTTGTCTGATTAGTGGCTAAGGTGCCAGGTGGTGGGCAGTGCCAGAACCCAACCTCCATGCTCCTCCTGCTAGCCATGCTTTGGCCCTGCTGGACAGCAAGTGTGAGAACCCCTCTTTTCTTGGCACCAAAGCCAAGGAAAATGAAACCCTCTGTTGGAAGCTCTAAATATGGCAGCAACCCTTGGGCTGCCACAGGCTGGAGCCTCAGCTCAGTCCACAGAGACCTCCGCAAGGCATTCTTGCTGAACAGTAACTCATAAATGTTACCCATGGGATGAAAAACAAACTTCACCCAGGGCACACGCCTTCTCTGGCTCCGGTGGTGTTTTATTTATTTCCACAGACCTTAGTCCCCATCTTCTGTTTCCCTTTCCCCTCACTTTCTTTACCACTGACCAAGAATAAAATTTGAGTCAGACCTTGGAGCAAGGAGCAGCTCGCCAGCCCACCACTCTTTCCCTCAAACCATTTTCAGTTGGTCACTCCCCCATTTTAAAATGAAAATTGCTCCTGACTATCCTCATGATGAAGTTCAAGCTGGACATGCTCCTTGAGGTCTCCCAGCCCTTTCCAAACTTAGCTCCTAAAATCCTGTAGCTCCACGCCTACTCCAGCCAGACCGCACTATGCCCTGCCACCCCCAAACTCAGCACCCCTTTCTGCTGCCCAGCCATGTCCCCAGTTGATTTGTTCCACCTGAAATGCTTCTTCCTTTCTGACCTTCTAAACCCCATAGTTTGAGAGCCAACATAGGCCTGTCACCTCCACAGAGGCTTTTCTGAGCATCTCACTGAGCCCACACTGGTGTCTCCTCCTCACTCCTGCCTGGAACACTTAGACAATCTGTGCTACTTGACTGCAAGTCACCATCACCTTGTTAGTCCTTGTTTTAAGGTTCTCTGAGGGCACAGGCAAAATGTCAAACTTCTCATGTATCCAAGTACCTTATTCCAACAATAATAGTGTCATATGGCCCTTTCAGTTATGGTATGGTGAGCTGACATGAAGATTAAATCAGTCATGGTCCCCCAGCTGTGGATCAGTATTGCAGAGTTCCAATACTTTAGTGCTTTCCAGTAGAAAGTGGATTAATAAAGGGGAGTGATGGTGGTTATATTCATCATTAGGTTGCTTAACACCCCATGACTCCTCACTGTCCCCAGGAAACAAATCCCTATACCCTAAGGATGTTTTCACACAGAAGTAGCTGGCTGTGCCTGCTGTCCACATCATGGGTGTGTTTCATGAGCCAGCTACTAGTCAGCTCTCACTGACACAGGTGAACAAGTCCTGACAAGGGCAGACCCCTCCCCCACCGACCGGTTCCATCCTTAAGAGGCCAGGGAGGTTTCTGCCTCAGATCCCACCTCCTCGACACTACAGAACAATCTGTTGCCCAACACCCATGGCCCAGAGCCCTCACCTCACATGTGTAGGTGCCCTGCTTGGACTCAGATTTCTGGCAGAGAGGATGCCAGGGCTTGGCCAGGGTTCTACCCTTCTGGTGATATAACATGGAGGTGAGAAAATGGGCCAAGCCCCGGGGGAAAAAGCCACTAACACAAAAATCCTAAGAAACAAAACAAAAATTAAAAACCCAATGACAACCCTAAAGATCAGCAAGTAGGGCTAAAGAACAGCCCACACTTTGGAAAAAACACTCTCCATTAGCCCAAACTTCAAAAAGTCTACTCCACTCCACTCCCCAGCCTTTGACTTCCCTGCAAGACACACATCAGACCAGGAGGGGGTTAACAGAACCCAGCTGCCCCTCTTATCTGGCTAGTCCGCTAATGGCGAATCTCTGCTACTGAGGTCCTGTCAGTGATTTCTGCAAATCACTTTTATTAGAGATAATGTCATCTTTACTTCATTATCCAGTCCAGCGGTCAAAGAGAGAACAAGTTGAGATATATATATATATATATATTTTTTTTTTTCTTTTTTCTTCTGTGAAACACCAGTTCTGTCCATTAACACTGACACGTGACAGGCAACTGAAACTCCTGGGCCATTCTTATAAGATTTTGGTCAAAACTTGGTACTTAACCCTCTTTTTCCTGGGACAAGCAGAGCACACCCTATAGCCTCTTCCCCAGAGCCTCTAAAGCAATGGCTGGTTTTTGTGTTCGTGATGCTCACTGCCCTGGCAGCTCAAGAAGGGGCTGCTGGTGATACCGTGGCCGGCTGGCATGCACACTGAGTTCTGCCCAGCAGATGAAACAGTTGTATAACACCCAGGCAGGTGAGTGCAGGAGCACTGTTAATTCTACTTTGTGCAAAGCAATAATTAACATGTGAGTCAGCAGCAGAGAAAGACTTTAAGCCCGGGGGGAAAAACAGCCCGAAAGTCCTGAAGCCTCAGAGGCAGCGCCGTGTTCGATTAAACGATTTAGAAGATTAGCCTTGTAGGGAGACCTACGTGGAGGTGGGGTGTGACTACAGTGGCTCTCCCTGAGTTGTCTCTCAGCTGTGTCCAGGATACTCTGAATTTTGGTGCCGGTTGGTAGAAAGAAAAGGTTCATTTTTCCAGAATCAACTAAGAAGTGGTCTTTTCTCTCTGCTTAGTTATTTCCCTTAATTATTTTTAAGCCTCGGAGCTTTGGCTTCATTGGAGTGATGTCTGATGGCCACAGAGACTCTGACAAGTGCATCTGTTCTTTTCCCATGGTGGTCTGCCAACCCCACCACTCTATGCCACCTAGAGGAAAGATCTAAAGCAATCAGAGCTCTAAAAGGCCGCCTTACATAGCTAAAACAGATTTGTTTTGTTTTAATGAAAAAGTACTTCTTGGTAATTTAACATTTTTGTAAAACGTATGGCTCCTTGGAATTTAAATCACATCTGGTCTTTGTTTGATGAGCTATGGCTTTCATTTATTTGACAATTACCGAGTGTCTACTACATGCCAGGCACTGGGGACAGAGAAGGGAAGACAGATCCCTACCCTCCAGGAGCTGAGAGCCCAGTCAAGGAGACACACTGAGCAGACCAGGCCAAGGGCATGTGCCATGCAGATGCAGTTGGACTGCCCGGGCTTGAGGGCTTGGACACTTACTGTATGACCTGGGGCAAGTTACTTAAGTTTCCCTAAACCTCAGCATCCTATAAAAACAGTTACTCTATGAGTGCCTGCCTTACAGAGCCCTTGTGAAGAATAAATAATATATACATGTAACACGCTGAGAACCATGTCCAACACATACTACACACTCAACAGTGTTGAGGCCATTACCACAGAAGTCAGGAGCAAGTGCTCCAGGGAGCAAGAAAGATGACATAACCCAAAGTGGGGAGGAAAAAAAAGATTCCTCGAGGGTTTCCCCAGTTGTGAATTTAAGGACAAAGGAGTTAGCCAGGACAAGGAAGTAGTAAAGGAGTCCCAAAAAGATGGGGCAAAATCAGGCCTGGTGAGGCTATGGTTGTAGGAGCACAGGTCTTGCCAACAGGGGCTGAACTCCAGAACAATGTTCGGACCATCCCTCCTGAGGTGTCCCAAGGTGCCCTCAGCCGGAAGCAGAATCCTGGTTTAGCTGAACCCTGGGGCAACCCTATTGTGGCATTTCTTCTATTTTTGCATTCCTTGTGCCTTGACAATGAGATGATTGTGTGGATATTACAAGAGGTGATTATCTCCATGGGCACTGAGCCTGTTTTAGCGCAAAGACCTTGCTTTGCCAGAGCCAAGACTTCTGAGGTCACAGCTAAGTTGCCAATTCTAGAGAACCTCTGACAAACCTCAAGGCCACTGGGAACCCTGCTCTTTGCAGGATGGCTTATTTTAAAAGATAAGCTACACTAAGTAGATGCTGGGCAGATGGTAGCCTGGACTTGAGAGAGCCTCAATTCAGGGACAGTGCACTACACGTCTGTGTGTGGCTAGCTCTATGTGCAGGGATTTGAGGGAAGAGAAAAAGGCAGCCTTCATCGCTTGAAGCGATGAAGCTATGAAGCGATAACAACTCAGAAACGGAGCTGGATTCTGGATTCTGTAAAGCCTTTTATCCCAGATCTCTGTGGGAATGGGGGTGCTTGGTGAAGCTCATGCCATCACGGGGGGCAGGGGCAGAGGGCACAGAGCCTGTTTGATTCTGTCATGATTTAAAGCATTAAGATGGATACTTGGAGGGAAAGTTTCAAGAAAAGAGAAACAAAATATTACTGATGCTTCTACGTGTTACAACAAACATGTGGCATAAACGGTCTGGAACCTCAATCAGAATGTGTTCAGCAGTTACACATTCTTAGTTGGATTTAAGTCATTCTGTGAATGCTTCATCTCAATGCTTATAAGTGAACTTCTCGGCTGTGAGGCAATAGTTGGGGAATTTAAAATGTGTAATATTCCACAGAGGCAGGCAGAAGCTATGCAGACAGCCAGTGGTGTTTTTGTCTTTAAGAAGGATGTGTGTGTGTGTGTGTTGTTTGTCTGTTTGCTTGTTTTGAGATAGACTCTTGCTCTGTCACCCAGTGTGCAGTGGTGCAATCTCGGCTTACTGCAACTTCCGCCTCCCAGGTTCAAACGATTCTCCTGCCTCAGCCTCCCAAGTAGCTAGGATTACAGGCGCCTACCATAGCACCTGGCTAATTTTTGTATTTTTAGTAGAGACAGGGTTTCACTATCTTGGCCAGGCTAGCCTCGAACTCCTGACCTCATGATCCACCCACCTTGGCCTCCCAAAGTGCTGGGATTACAGGCGCAAGCCACCGCACCTGGCCTTGTGTGTGTTTCAGTAAGAAAGCCTACAGAGATGAGCACAGGCCAATGAATAGGCAAAGTCTCCAAGGAGAAAAGAGCTTATCTTAGAGGGAGAACTCCTTGGTCTCACTGCCTTTTTGCTGCCAGCTTCCCTTGACCATCTTCCTGTTTTTTCCTAGGACTCCCCTTACCATAAATAGGATAGCCACACATTCCTCTCCTGTCTTGCAAGGACTGTCGGCATAGGTGCTGAGTCCTAGGAAAGAGCAAGCATTCTAGAAATGGTGCCTCCTACCCTGTGGTTGCCTGGCACCTAGATGACAATCCCTGAACCAGAGTCAGTAACCAACCCCAGCGCTTCACTTTGAGACACTGGCCTACTCAACCAGGAAGGGTTTCTGGAACTGCCCCTATTAAGGAAAAGAAATGTAATATGCAACTTGACTTTAAAAACCCAGGAAGCTCTAATACTCTATCAAGTTCTTAAGACTTTTTCTTTGCTCCATAATCCTTGGCCAAGTTCAAAGGTGAGCACTTTCCCAGAGGCTCATTAGGAATAATGTTTACTTCATACATTTTGAGGTTGCAAAGTTTGATTCCATTTTGCTTATTTGGAAAAAAAATAACTTTTTTATGAACAAAAAGGAGGAGGGAACAGGGATTGAGACAAGGGTAAAATGTGAAAGAGAAGAAAAAGGTGCTTAGAAGACTGGCCTGCAAGGCAGACTTGTGTTCTGAACATTTTCACCTCTGATTTGCTCTGAAGAGTTACCATGGGAAGATACTGTACATTTCACCTTTCTGAACCTCCAAGACCCACCCTGTCCTCCCCACTGTTCTGAGTGAGTGCTGAAGGTGTGTTCTGATGGTAGATATGATATATACTCATGTTTTCACAGAGGATGCTACATAAATAAAGTGTAGTGACATGTATAACCAGGACTTCTGGGTTCTGTACTGGGAAGGAAATTCAGCAGAGAGCTCTGTGAAGGTTTGTGGTCTGCTGCTCTCAAGCGAGGAGGTCATAAACTGGCCCATCAAGGCAGGCCATCACTGACTGGGTGATGGGCAGCCATTCTCAGTGACTGGTTGAGGCCAGGGAGTTCAAGTTTGCACTTCATCTGTCATTTCCATCTCATTTCCTCCCCTAGAATAAAGCAGCAGATCTACATCTAAACAGGCTGCCACCTCCCATGTTTGGTTAATGAAGAGTGGTATGGGGGGGACTGGTCGTGGGGACAGAAGTATGTCATGCCTCCACCTGTCTTACCTGCCAGCGTGGCCTCTACTCATTCTTCAAGACCCACTCAAACTCTTAGCTCTCCCTTCTTCCAGGAGGTGCCCCCAATTTCCTGGCTGGGGTGACCTCACTTACTATCTACACCACTCCTTTGGCACTTAGCAGTCTCTGCCTAGTTTCGTTAAGTCTGTTTTTACCTGTGTAAGCCAGGGTCACTAACA
Source organism: Rhinopithecus roxellana (assembly GCF_007565055.1). Lineage (NCBI taxonomy): Eukaryota > Metazoa > Chordata > Mammalia > Primates > Cercopithecidae > Rhinopithecus > Rhinopithecus roxellana. Next base: position 101,560,096 of record NC_044565.1, read on the forward strand.
GCCCAATCTGCATATGGACCCTGGGGGACCATGGGATAGTTAGACTGGAAGAAAAATTTGAGGCTGTTGCCAAGTTTTCTCAAAACCTAAGTTCAGACAATGGTGGGGAGGGATTACGTGCAGTCCCCCCTGTGGGTGGGTTAACATTTGGGAGCAGAGAATTCACCTTTGATAGAGGGCTGGCTCAGGAGGCATGAGGCAATACTAAGCTCTTCCCAAAGACTTGGCAGGAGGGCTCTGGCGGGGCCTCCTCTGTGCACTGCCCTCTGGAGGTGGAGCTGAGACCACCACTAGGGTGCCCACAGCTGTTCAAAGCTGAACAGGGCAGAACACTGTTTTCCCACAAGTCACTCAACAGACAAATTTTTGTGTGTGCCTACTCTGTGCCAGGGGCTATATTCTAATGGAATTGTCATCCAAGGACATATGGGAAGCTGGTTTGAGCCTCTTTATAGCTTCCATCCACACGGCCGGTTTTAGACATGTTTTATAAACTTTGTCCCACCTTACATTCCAAATAGGTAACTTTTGTTTTTCTGCAGTTCAACTTTAATTTAAATATTAATGGCAGTGTTCCAAGCTTCAGAATTCATGGATTTTGTAAACAAGTCTGAGCTCCTATCTAAAGTCTCTGTGGTTCTAAACAGTAGATAGGTCGCTGTCAAATCTCCTCACTACTCTGGTCCATTCTGAAATCTCTTCCTATCTTCTCACTGCCCATACCACCTAGCTTTTAATTTCTAATATTCTCTAATTCTCTAATACTCTCCTGTATATTAATGTCCTCTCCTCATTTAGATTATAGCTCCTTGAGGGCAGGGACCAATATTCTACTTTTTCTCTTTTTCATTATGCCAACACAGTGTTGGGCACAGCAGGCATTTAATACATATTCAACCATGAAATCATGGCACTTTAGAATAAAGAAAATGTTAGCATTTATCCAGTCGAATCCCTTCATTGTACAGATGAGGAAATTGAGACCTGGAGGTTGAAAGTCACGAGCTCAAGGTCAGCACAGCCCCTCCTGGTCCTGAAGCTGAAACCAATGTTTACGGGCAGTAAACCATTACCTACTGACATAGGTACAACAGTGATCCACATTTTGCAGTTGAGGAATCAAAGGTACAACGTGTTTAAGTAACTTCTCCAAGATACCACAACTCGTAAGTGGTAAATCTAGGACTGGAACCCAGGCAATCTGGCTCCAGCGCCTGCAGGCTTACCGCCTCCCTCTCACTTCTCCTCTCTGGAACCCCTAAACCATTTCCCCTTTTTCCATATCAGGGTATTTACTATCTCCTGTCTTGAGTATGATCACCTATACGCTCGTCTTACCCCTACCTGGCCCCCACTAGACTATACTTCCAATGGGCAGGAACAAAGGTGTCTCCTTTAATTTTCTGGGATCTTCAGCCCAGTGCCCTTCCTACAGTGGGTGCTTAGTGAATAGAACTCCAAATATGTACAGATGAAGTATGCTAGGGTAGAAGGCAATCCATTTCCTCCTCCTAAAACACTGTGTAGAACTTTAAATACTTGTTTTTCCCCATGGAGGAGATAGGAATCTATTGGGAGTACAAATGCCTTTGCCAAGGCCTCTCCACCCTGGCCAAATGTTGCCCAATTCTTGCACAACCTTAAAGTCACGTGGGAGGCTCATCCCCCAGGCAGGTGATCTAGCCACTCCTCTCTGCACCTATTCATCATGGTTTTTACCCCCCTTTTCTTTCACTCTGTATAGAAGACTTCATCCTGGCTCCCATACTTAAGTTAGGTCACTCCAGGAAATCTTGATAGTCTAATTCCCTTGTTATTAGGCAGGTGAGATTAGAAGCTTAAAACAGAAAAGCAGATTCTCCACTCCCCCTACTTCTCCCAAGAGCATAAGTTGGTTCCCTGCTGGTGGGAGAGTCAGCAACAACTACAAGAGTCCAGTGTTTCCCAGATTCACACAGGAGGGGGAACTAGGCTAACCCCAGGGGCAAATGATGCCTAGAAGGAACTGACCCAATCCCAGCAGCACAGAATCATTTCCATCTCATATTGAATGCCATTCTTTTCTCAAATATTCAAAATAGCACCCACACTATTCCAAGGCTGCCCCTTATGAAGAATAACTGGGTGCCATAATTATGGTTTTCTTTGCAGGAAGTAATCACTACAGCTTAGCTATTTTCTCTCTTCAGGATTTAAATAGGGTGAAGGTAAGGGGCTTTCACTAACCTTGTATATAGCAGCCTTCTGTTTCTTCTTTGTGTCCCTGTTTTAAAAACAAAAAGCCCTAACATGAGTTCTAATGATCATCATGGTAATAGGATTTCAAGTTTTTCACCAAATTTGTTATCCATGCAGCAGCTATGGATGAATATAAAACACCCTGGAAGTGAGCATGCATGTCCCAGTGGAGCTTTCTGGTTGGCAGGAACAGAGAAAATGGTTATGGAACTCCTCCTCCAACACCTGCCTGACATCACCAGCACAAAAGCCAGAATTCTCCTGCTAAGCAATGGAAAGGTTGACTAGCTACCATGCAATTACCCTGCACTGATCTTATCCCACCTGGATTCTCAGTTGAACTACTAGGAGGTCACCACCAAAGTGAGTCATGTCATCCTTAGCCTGCCTACAGGATACTCTTACACCGAGGCTATTAGGGCTTTTACCATGAATGAAGCACACCCTTTGGTGCCTCTCCTAGTCCCTCAGCCTCAAGGAAATGCCCACAGTGGCAGAATTTTTCTTTATGCTCTTTTGTATGTTCTTGCTCTCATCTCCAATGGGTAGGACAAAACAGTTCTCTCCCCAAAAGGAACTATTTAAAAAATTCCCAAGGGCATTAATATTCTAATGTAATACAATACTGGTTTTCAAATCCCATATTATCTAAGACTCTAACCTAGAACATACAGAGCACTGCCCACTGGAGAGTACTGGATCCAACAGGCCCAAGGGAACCTTCCTCGCTGTGCTTTTTAAGCAGAGAAGTGGATTCCTCCCAGGGTCCTGTCCTTAGGAGATTTCCCTGCTCCATCTGGAAAGGTCAGCTCACCCTAAAGATAAACTGGACCTTTTTTCTTCTCTTTTGATGTTAAGAGCTACACAACATACTTAAATATTAAACAACATCTCTATCAATGGGGAACTGCCCAATCCAACAGTATAGCGAAAGCCTGTGCCCAAGCTGGGTGAGATAGAAGAAAGAAAGGAAGGCTGTGAGATGGGCTCCAACCCAATTCATTTTCAGTGTAGAGCAGAAACACCAACCACTTCTGGATTTCTCTATTCTCAACATTTAACATAACGGCTCCAAACGGAGGACTCTGTCTCTCCTGTTAAGCCTTTTATAAGGTGCAGTTAGTTTCCCACTTACATAACTGCTTTTAATATGTGCCTTGAAAACTTACATGGAAAAAGTTTGGCATCTAGGGGCAGCTCGAGGATAAGCATTTTCATCCTGGCCAGGCTGCCACAGTCTTGCCCCAGTCTATATGCATATCACAGCCAAATGGGGACAAAAATGCTCCCCCTAACTGTGTCTTGGTTTGGCCAGAGATGGCCTTAAACCAGTCTGTTCTCAGGGTTACTGTTCCCTACCTCTGGCATGCACCTATGCTTTGTATTTTCACAAGCAAGATTTGTAGTTTCAGATGATAAATATTTATTGGGCATCTACTGCCCATGGGCCTTGCTAAGAACTGTGGGGGGCGTGAGACATATAAAAACGTAATTCGGGCTGGGTGTGGTGGCTCACGCCTGTAATCCTAGCACTTTGGGAGGCCGAGGTGGGTGGATCATGAGTTTAGGAGATCAAGACTATCCTGGCTAAGATGGTGAAACTCTGTCTCTACTAGAAACACAAAAAAATTAGCCAGGCGTGGTGGCAGGTGCCTGTAGTCCCAGCTACTCAGGAGGCTGAGGCAGGAGAATGGTGTGAACACAGGAGGTAGAGCTTGCAGTGAGCCAAGATTGCACCACTGCACTCCAGCCTGGGTGACAGAGCGAGGCTCCATCTCAAAAACAAACAAAAAAACCCCATAATTCATCCTGCCCTTGCTTTTAAGCTGCACAAACAGCAAATGAGACAAGAGGTTGCCCTGTATACACAGTAACCATAGACTAAATATTTGTTGGTGGTGAGACCAGACATTGTATGGGCTGGCAGAAACACGCGAAAGATCATGGTGGGTTATTTCAGAAGACAGGAGAATCACACCCGATATAGTCAGTTTCCTTTGATTACTCATGTGTATCTTTGTAAAATTCTGTTTTGACTTCCCTGTGGAAAACAGATGAGCAAGTGACATAGGGGCATAATAGTGGCAATATCTGATACAATTCACAACTTTCAGAGGAAAAAAAATCTTACTCTCTTGATGAGTTTGGTCAGTTTTCTACCAGTCTCTTATGCCATAAGAAGAGAAGCAAGACATCAATCTGTGGATGACTCTGTAAATTCAAGGTGTTATTCCCTATTCAGTCTTGTTTATTCCTTCCATCCATTTGTTAAAAGACCTCATCAGGTGTGGACACAGTTGCCTCTGGCACCTACTTTATTTTACCTTTCTTAACAACTGTTTATTGAGCACTATTTTATATCCATCACCAAACTTAGCACCAAATAGTAGAATAACTATTTTTAGAATAAAATGTAGCATATATGAATTAGACAAAATATAGCAGCTTTAAAAATCTCCTCATTAACTTCGTCTAGATTTTTAAACTTTTCAAGGGTAACGGCCCCATGTTGCCTGTGTGCTGAGTGTAGACTCTAGTTACGATCCATGAGGTTGCCATACAATTTGGGAGTGCTGTGCTTCACACAGCCCACAGTCTGCCACCCACTTCCTTCCTAGGCAGACAGGACTGGAGCTCACGCACGGTTTGTTTTCAGCTGTTAATAGATTGATTCCTTGGTAATGTCTCCATTTTAGAAAGGCCATACAGCTTAGTACAGAAATTGCAAACTTCAGCTCCCACTGACAGGTAGGTTTGGCTATCAGGAGCAGTGTGTGAAAGATTCTGTGAGCTCAGAGGTGCTGTGACTGATTAATATTGCCTGTTTTGGGGGTGGACTGGGTGAGGGAAGCACAAGTGGTATCTATGCATTTGCCATCCCCGATATAATGGAAACAGCAGAAGCTTTGGAGTGAGGCCTCTCAGCTTCAAATCTGGACTCTGGCTCTGTCTACAAGACCTGAGGCAAGTCATTTAGCCTCTCCACATCTCAGCTCCTCATCTATAAATGGGAATAATATCTATTTCACAGGCTTGATGGAAAGCAGTGGTTCTCAAAGTGTGGTCCAGGGACGAGCAACATCAGCATCATCTAGGAACTTGTTAGAAATGCACACTCTCAGGCCCCACCTCAGACCTGCGGGCTGAGTAAGAAATTCTGGGGATGAGGTCCAGCAGTCTGAGTTTTAATAAGCCCCAGGCAGTTCTGATGCACACTAAGGTTTGGAACCCCAGTTGTAAAGAGTCACAAATAAGTCCTGCAGTACTTACAAGGATAGAAGTTATGTTTTATCAGTCATGACTGATGTAGTCATCTGCCACACAGTGACTAGCAAAGCCTGGCTTATAGCAGGTGCTCAATACATTCTAACCTCTTTTTCTTGTAAAAATATGAGCTGCCAGCATAAGAACCTAGCGGGTGGGGAAGAGAAGGGGTTTGTATATTGCTTCAGGTGGAGAAATTAGCTAGTGTGGTGGTTCAAAGACTTAAGCAAATGCTTGGCAATATGTCTGCGAGATTTCCCCCTCCAAGAAGAAGGAAGTAAGTGGGCCCAGGATTCTGTAGCAGCTGACAACAATAATTATTCTCAGGGAATAATTTCAGGGAAGGGTACCTATACATCACCCAAATCAGGAAGGATTATGTAGGACAGATCCAGCCCACAGCAAGCTTGCCTTAAACCTCATTCAGAGAGTTGAAGTTACTTAAGTCCCAAAGGCCTCTATTTAAAATAGTTTCACATGCTCCACAGGACGAACTGAAAATAGGTCTACTGAGATGCCTGTACTATATCCTATATACCAGATATTATATATAATAAACTTATGGTGCCTCCATCCTTCTCTCCCTGACACCCTTCACTCCCAAATATCATGATGTTGATATAGTCTTTGTTTCCATTCTTGCACAGGCTGTTGTGGGGGTGCCGGGGAAAACAGGCAATATGTTTATAAAGACAAATAACTAATCATTAGGAAAATGCAAATCAGAGCCACAATGAGATACCACTTCACACCCACTAGGATGGCTAATATCTTAAAAAAAAAAAAAAAAAAAAAACAGAAAATAACAAGTGTTAGCAGGGAAATGAAGAAACTGGAACTCCTATGCATTGCTCATGAAAATGTACAATGCTATGGCTGCTATGGACGACAGTACAGCAGTTTCTGAAAAAAAACAAACACAGAATTGCCATATGATCCAGAAATTCCACTTCTAGGTCTACACCCAAAAAAACTGAAAATAGGGACTCAAATTGTACACCATGTTCACCATGATTCACAACACCCAAAGGTGGAAACAACTCAAATGTCCCTTGACAGAAGACAGGATAAACAAAATATAGTGTCTACACACAATAGGATATTCGGCCTTAAAAAGAAATAAAATTTTGAATACATGTTGTAACTTGGATGAACCTCGAAAACATTATGCTAAGTGAAATAAGCCAGACATAAAAGGACAAATATTTTATATGTCTATATATACAATCTACTTGGAATAGTCATATTCATGGAGAAAGTGGAATAGTGGTTATCGGGGACTGGAGCATGTGGGGAAGAATAAAGAGTTATTATTTAATGAGTACAGACTTTCCATTTGAGATGATGAAAAGTTATTGAGATGAGCAGTGGTGATTGTAGCCCAACAATGTGAATGACTTAATGCCATTGAATCGCATACTTAAAAATAGTTAAAATGGTAAAAAAATTTTGTTATGTATATTTTACCACAATAAAAAAAGAAGATTTAACCACCTTAACCCCACCACTACCAGCAAAGGAAAACAACAACACAATGCAAAGCTTCTACAGTACTCTTAAACTAAACTCTCACATGAAGTAAGTATCTTGAATAGAAAAGACTTCAAAACCTCTCCCTGCTTGAAATCTAAGATGATAATGGCACGGGCAGACAGTTTTCTTAATGTACTTTCATCTGCCACACTCCAAGCATGTCTGCTGTGAAAAAAGAGACACAGCTGAAAAAAGAGACACAGCTGAAAAGATTTAGCTCTGGCTGTCCAGTGTGTTCATCCAGTGGCTTCAAAATCCCTATTCTCCTTTCCATGAATGAAGGTTTGCTTCGATCTTTCCATTAGCCCACAAACTACTATTAGAAAAGCCATTTATCAAATTAACACTGAGTACTGCAAAAGTCATCTGCAAGCGGCGTGCACTTTTCCACGTAGGAGTTGCTATGCCAACAGCTGCTCCATGTGCATTGTACAGAAGTAGCCATTTCAACAAAGTCCCGTTCAACAATTCTCAGGACCAATTCAGTCTTACTGTCCCTTTGCACTCCCCAAATGTGCACACATGGCAAGGACCCCACCAGAATCAGGTAATGACCAACTAAGGGAGCAATGACAAAATCAGCAAATGTCTGCACACCGAAAATTTTTAAAAGCAGGCAACAATTAGTTCCTCTCTTTAACTTGTACTCCTACTCCCATCCTCATTCCTCGGGAATACGGAGTCAAGGAATTTGATGTAATGAGAGAGTCTGGCCAGTAATTCTAGAAAAAGGAGTCCAGGGTGAATAAATTGAAGGAGAGACTATAATTATTCAAATTGTTGTAATAAGTCATTTGCCTGAAGAGCAGACAACTATAAACAAAATGAGGCAAAATCCTCGCATTCTGCAGTTGCCAAATTTTGTTGCAAATTTTTGTTTTAAAAGATGCCTGGGAACTCTTAAATATGTTTAAACTGACTGGCATTATCATGCTTTCCCACAGAGACAAAAAAAATCTGAAAAAGAGAGCTTAGGAAACGATTTGTCTTGACTAAACAGTAAACTTTACCAGCAATTCCCAACCACAAGCGATCGTCCCCAGCCTCATACTATAACTTCTGATTAAATCAAACATTCAATTCAGTTTAAAAATGAATCAAAGAAAATAAGCAAATACCACAGACACCTGGCTCCAAAATGAAGAGGAATCACCAGAATATCAAAGTTTATTGTAAATCTATGCCACACTTCCAACCACGATCAGCAATGGAGGAGAAAAAGCTAATCACAACCCTTAAAAATATACCATGTCTAAGGATGAGATATAAACACTGATAGCACCTTTTTCAGCTAAACTAGTTGGGTTTTAAAAATAATCTTCCAACTGTCAGCAAATCTGAATGATACTTTCTTTAAAGATTTCAGTATCATGGAAACAATTGTATAAAGAAGAAAGAGTGCCTTTTTAAAGATATAGATTGTGTCATAAAATTTCAGGAGGACAATAACTAATTAAAATTAAAAATGGAGCTTATTTGAAATCTTGGTCACAGGAACACCACTGAAGAAAAACTTGGTCTCCCAGCTAGCAGCTCCTGGCTCAAAGCATACATATGGGCCACACTGGAGGATCATTTTACCCAGAATAAGGTCTGGCCCAGCCCTGGAAGCTGTCATCATTGCAGCCTCTTCCTATGTAATCAAGTGAATTATTCTAAGTCTAGAGAAAGGCCTACATGGCACTTAACCTTTTATTTTGTAGCTATTTCTGGGGCACCATAGCTAACACACTGGTCAGAAATATAGAAAAGATGCCACTTTTCAGGTAACACATTGGTCAGACACATAGAAAAGATGCTGCTTTTCAGGTTTGAAAATAATGTTGGGCTGGTTACAGCTTGTTTTCTGAGCCTGGACAATGAATAAGAGTTTCACTATGATACCTCTATAAGTGGAACTTAATACAACTATGTATTAAATCTTTGTAACTTAGTAGCAAGAGATAGTTCTGACATATTGCTATATAAAAAATGCATTTCACAATAGCATATAACATAATGCAGGCCTACCTCATTTTATTGTGTTTCACAATTAATAATATTAATAACTAATAATTAATGGTGAATTTAGAGGAGACAGGTCATGTGAATTTACAAGTAGTTCTGCTACAACATGGCATATGAGCTTCTAAAAATCACTACACTATGCAAACATAAAAACCACAGAGCTTATGGGAAAGAAGAGGTTAGGGTATAACACTCAAAAACTTTCTCAGCAATACAAAAAGATGGGAACTTGATAAAAATGGTAGCACAGTTTTATACATGTTAAGTGGTTAAGAAACATAGGCATGCCTCATTTTATTATGCCTTACTTTATTGCACTTTGCAGATATTGCACTTTTTACAAATTGAAGGTTTGTCAGGCAAGTTTATCCATGCCATTTTTCCAATAGTACGTGCTCACTTCATATCTCCGCGTCACGTTTTGGTCATTCTTGCAATATTTCAAACTTTCATTATTATAGCTATTATGATGATGATCTGTGATCAGTGATCTCTGATGTTACCACTGTCATTGTTTTTAGGCATCATAAACTGCACCCATATAAGACAGTGATCTTACTCAATAAATGTTGTGTGTGTTCTGATGGTCCAGTGATTGTTCGTGTGTGTGTGTGTGTGTGTGTGTCTCCCCATCCCCCCACCCCCCTAATCCTTCCTATTCCCTGAGACACAACAATATTGAAATTAGACCAATTTTAATAACTCTACAATGGGCTCTATGTGTTCGAATGAAAGGAAGAGTCACACATCTCTCACTTTAAATCAAAAGTTAAGGAATGATTAAGCTTAGTGAGAAGATCAAACCAGGCATAATATTCCCCTAAGTCAAAGTCTAATCCAGAACAAGGCCCTAACTCTCTTCAATTCTAAGAAGGCTGAGCAAGGTAAGGAAGCTGCATAAGAAAAGTATGAAGCAGCTGGGAAAGGTGGCTCACACTTGTAATCCCAGCACTTTGGGAGGCCGAGGCGGGCAGATCACGAGGTCAGGAGATCAAGACCATCCTGGCTAACACAGTGAAACCCCGTCTCTACTAAAAATACAAAAAAATTAGCCGGGCATGGTGGCAGGCATTTGTAGTCCCAGCTACTTGGGTGGCTGAGGCAGGAGAATGATGTGAACCCGGGAGGCGGAGCTTGCAGTGAGCTGAGATCAAGCCACTGCACTCCAGCCTGGGTGACACAGCGAGACGCTGTCTCAGAAAGAAAAAAAAAAAGTATGAAGCTAGCAGAGGTTGGTTCGTTACATTTAAGGAAAAAGACATCTCCATAATATAAAAATGCAAGGTGAAAGAGCAAGTACTGATTTGTAAGCGGCAGCCAGTTATTTAGAAGATCTAGCTAAGATCATTGATGAAGGTGGCTACACTAAACAGATTTTCAGTGTAGATGAAAGAGCCTTATGCTGGATGAACATGCCATCTAGGACTTTCACTGCAAGAGGGAAGAAATCAATCCCTAGTTTCAAAGGACAGGCTGACTTTCTTACTAGGGACTGGTGCAGCTGGTGACTTTAAGCTGAAGCCACTTATCATTCACCATTCTGTAAATCCTAGGGTTCTTAAAAATTATGCCAAATCTACTTCATTGGTGCTCTATCAGTGGAACAACAAAACCTGGATGACAGCACATATGTGTATGTGCTCACTGTCAATGCTTCTAGTTACTCAAGAGCCCTGATGGAGATGTACAAAATTAATGTTGTTTTCATGCCTGCTAACACAAGATCCATTCTGAAGCCTATGGGTCAAGGAGTGATTCTGACTTCCAAGTCTTATTCAAGAAATGTTATAAGACTACAGCTGCCATAGATAGTGATTCCTAGATGAATCTGGGCAAAGTAAATTGAAAGCCATTCAGAAAGAGTTCACCATTCTAGATACCATTAACAACACTTGTAATTTGTGAGAGGATGTCAAAATATCAGCATTAACAGGAGTCTGGAAGAAGTTAATTCCCAGCCTCATGGGTGACTTTGAGGGGTGCAAGACTTTAGTGGAGGAAGTAACTGCAGATGTGGAAGAAATAGCAAGAAAACTAGAAGTGGAGCCTGAAGATGTGACTGAACTGTTGCAACCTCATGATAAAACTTGAACAGATGAGTCAGAGCTTCTTACAGATGAGCAAAGAAAAGTGGCTTCTCAAGATAGAATTTGCTCCTGGTAAAGATGGTGTGAAGACTGTGGAAATGACAACAAAGGATTTAGAATATTACATCCACTAAGTTGATAAAGCAGTGGCAGGGTTTGAGAGGACTGACACCAATTTTGAAGGAAGTTTTACTGTGGGTAAAATGCTATCCGACAGCATCACATGCTGCAGAGTCTTTCACGAAAAGAAGACTCCATTAATGTAAAAAACTTCATTCCTGTCTTATTTTAAGGAATTGCCACAGCCACCCCAGCCTTCAGCAACCATCACACTAATCAGTTCTGCAGCCACCGACATGGAGGCAAGAACCTCTCCCAGTAAGATTATGACTCGCTGAAGGCTCAGATGATTGTTCGCATTTCTTTTAGCAATAAAATATTTTTAAATTAAGGTATAGACATTGTTGGCCAGGCGCGGCAGCTCATGCCTGTAATCCCAAAACTTTGGGAGGCTGAGGCAGGTAAATCACTTGAGGTCAGGAGTTCGAGACCAGTCTGGCCAACATGGCAAACCCCATCTCTACTAAAAATAGAAAAATTAGCCGGGTGTGGTAGCACATGCCTGTAATGCCAGCTACTCGGGGGTGCTGAGGCACCAGAATCGCTTGAACCCAGGAGGCGGAAGTTGCAGTGAGCCAGGACTGCCCCACTGTACTCCAGCCTGTGCAACAGAGTGAAACTGTCTCAAAAAAAAAAAAAAGTACATACATTTTTTTAGACATAATGCTAAAATATAAACATAACTTTCATACGCACAAGGAAACAAAAAAAATCATGTGACTCATTTTATTGTGATATTCACTTTACTGTAGTGGCCTGGAACAAACCTACAATATCTTAGAAGTATGCCTGTATTCTGTAATTATATATCAATATTCATGATACAGAGAAAAGTATGTTCACCAGAGAGTTAACAGTGGTTATCTCTGGGTGGTGGAATTTTGGTGATTTTTATTTTTATCTCCATGCCTTCTTTTACTATGACTTTTTATGGGCAACATGTGTATTTTTTATAATCAGAAGAAAACAACGTAGCAACTTTAAAAATAATTTTACAGGAGAGACAATTCATGGAGATGGATGTGTGTGCACATGGTCCCAGAGCCTCCCTAACTCCCCTTGTGCTATAATCTTCCAAAGAATTTGAGGGGGCTCTGCCTCTCTTGCCCTCCACCCTCAGAGCCCAGAGCACCCCTGGGTGACGTTTGCAGATCCCTGTCCTCCCTCTACATCCTGCCCTCAGTCCAGCCGTGTGAGTGAGCTGCTCCTGCACTGGGGCCAGCCATTCAAGGAGCAAGGAAATATTATGCAAGAGCACAGGAAGTCAGAGGAGACAGGATTCTGGGCAGGCCTGGCAAGGAGTCTGTGTGAACTCCAGTGAACAAGCAGACTTTGCTCAGTGGGGCCGAAGCCAGCAGAAAACCTTCCCAGGGCAGCAAAAGGGAGCCGTCCACCTCATGTCTCTGGCCAGTGGGCAGCCATCCAGAACTTGATGTACCTGATGTGAGGCAGATAAACCCAAGTCTCAATATTCTACTCTTCTGGCCCAAGTTCAAGGTGACTCCCCGACACTTATGCACTGTGACTCACCTCCGTCCCACAGTGCGCACCCCGCCCCCTCTGTACAACATGACTTCATTCAGTGATTTTCAAACCTGCTCCTCTCACGGCCACCAGCTTTCCAGTTCAGTCCTCTCTCACTGTCTCAGAGTGAGGGACACAGTTCCTCCGGCTTGCCTGCAGGGGGTGGCTCACATCAGTATCAGTGCTGAAAACCTCAGATACGTTCATGTACGTGTACATGAGTCACAGTGGCCACAACCTCTTCTTTTGCAGTAGTTGATATTGGAAGCCCCAATCTAACTGGCAGGGCAGAGATCATATCAACCATCTAACAGAAGTGGAAACTGAGGCACAGAGGGAGTGCAGTGTGACCTAGTTGAGGGTGCTCTCCATCACCCCAGCAGCCTGCCTCCTTCTCCCTGGCATCGAGAGATGGAGACACTACCCCTCCTGCAAGCACAACTATCCCTTTTTGTAGAAACCACTGGGCAGCTCACCTTCTCATACCCTAGCCCACGTCCTTCTTGAGGGTGGTGGTCCTGCTGCTGTCATGGAAGTGGGCTGGGCCATGCCCAACAGTGACTTCCAAGTCTCTGCCCCTCTACAACAGAACCTCCTCTTGGAGAACGGGGAGTTCCTTCCTACAACCTCCCACCAATTATCTTTAATCATCCACCTTCCTTCCCTCTAAGGGAGCATGTGAAAACAGGAGTCAGGACCAGGCTCCACTTGAAATTTACTTCACAATGGAGCTGGAACCCTACTGGGGATCTCTGAGCCAATTTTGACTGGTTCCCATGTACTAGTCCATTTTGAAGACGGGGAAACTGAGGCCCAGAGATATCATCCAGCTGGTTAGCACTTGCCTTTGCTGACTAGCAGGCCACAGGAATAGACATGCAAATAGGATGTTTTCCCGAACAGAAAGGACCTAGATCTGAGTGGACGGATAGCCAGGGCTGGGTAGAAATGGGGCTGTAGTCCTAGGACCTCCAATCCCTTTGGCATCTGTGGAGGGGCAGGCAGTGGCGTTTCAACATGCAGAGCCAGCCATGTAGAGAGTGACACCCACCCAATCACTGTCCCTGGCCTGACAATTGCTAATTGTGGTAAGAACTGACAGTGGCATTCTCCTGGGACTATGTTGTGTATTTCCAGACGCCACCAACACACAATGGCCTCTACTCCTCTGGTGTAAACAGTGCCAAATAAGACAAACAATAACATCACCATGACAGAAAAAGAAGGTGCCAAGAGAGACAGCAGGGGTATGTGGAAAGAGTCTGGGTCTGGGAGCTGTTCAGGTAGGCACTGGCACTCTCTGGTTTTGCGATCACATTTTTGTGCCTCAGTTGTTTCATCTATTTGACAAAAAATGACAAAAGCTTCAATCTATATAAAGAGCTTTGAAAAAAAAAAAGCACTGAACAAATATAAGAAATAATAGGCCGGGCGCAGTGGCTCAAGCCTGTAATCCCAGCACTTTGGGAGGCCAAGACAGGCAGATCATGAGGTCAGGAGATCAAGACCATCTTGGCTAACACGGTGAAACCCCGTCTCTACTAAAAAATACAAAAAAAACTAGCCGGGCTAGGTGGCAGGCGCCTGTAGTCCCAGCTACTCAGGAGGCTGAGGCAGGAGAATGGCGTGAACCCGGGAGGCGGAGCTTGCAGTGAGCCGAGATCCGGCCACTGCACTCCAGTCTGGGTGCCAGAGCGAGACTGCGTCTCAAAAAAAAAAAAAGAAATAATAATGTTGAAGACAAAGACCCAACAATCCCAGATTATTTCACTTAACAAACATTTAAGAAGCACATCCTGTGTGCAGGTGCCGCCCCAAACCCAGAGGATATGATGGCAGTAAGCATGTAATGCGGGGTCCCTGCCTTCATGAAGCTTACAAACTAGGGGGCAGCAAAGGTGACAGATAATAAGCAAATCAATTACGACATGTGGGGCTGGTCACTATGGCTCACGCCTGTAATCCCAGCACTTTGGGAGGCCGAGGTGGGCAGATCACCTGAGGTCAGAGTTCAAGACCAGCCTGGCCAACATGGTGAAACCCCATCTCTACTAAAAATACAAATATGGCATGGTGGTGCACGCCTGTAATCTCAGCTACTCAGGAAGCTGAGGTGGGAGAATTGCTTGAACCTGGGAGGTGGAGGTTGCAGTGAGCTGAGATTCCGCCATTGCACTCCAGCCTGGCGACAGAGTGAGACACTGTCTCTAAATAAATAAATAAGTGGGAAATGTTGTTAAAACAAAACAAAACAAAACAAAACAGGAGGGAGGTTAACTAAAAGAGGTGAGAAAATGCTTCCCTGGGGAGGTGATATTTAAGCTGAGACCTGAAGGCCGAAGTCAACTGGCCAGGCTCATGGGTGGGGCTGAGGGATGAGCAAGCTTAGGCATTAGGGGCATCAGAGATGTTACAGATGAAGGATCAGAGGCCAGAGCTGAGTGGCCTGTCACATCTCATGGTCAGTATGTAGCACAGCCAGACGTTTGCACTCAAAGCCTTTTTTCCACTGTTAGAAACACCAGAAGGACAAGGTGTGTTTTAGGTGTCAGCATTCACTCTATTTCTCTATTGGCTAGTAGCCGTCTGACCTCTTAAAGACCGTGGGCAAGTCATCTGCTTTCTTTGGGAGCCCACAATTAGGTCTTGCTTATAAGATGCAAAGCAACAAGTAGGACCTGAGCAGACATGGTACAGATGTAGCTCTTTAGGTTTAGAGATTTGGGTGTGCTGAGTTGAAGGGATATTCCCATTCTCGACAGAATTACATCTGGCATAAACCATCTCCATCTCCACAAGGGAGGGAAAAACGGGTCAGATGTGGAAAGGAGCATAACTGGTCAGACCCTTTATCCAGAATCCTGGAAGTGTCCTTGGTCTCTTGGTATAATCAGATTTCCTCACATCTCAGGATATGGGCAAAAATAGAACTTACACCCAAAAATCATTGTTAGCAAAAACTAATAATTCTGAAAATCCCAGCCAGGTAAGAAATTTAAAGGCCTGAGAGCAAGAGTCTCCTAGCTTTTCCTAAGGCTCCCTTCCAACTGCAGCCAAATCACATCAACAGGCAATAATGTACCTAATGATTATATTGCTGTGCTTGTTAATAATGATGCCTTGAAGGTCTGCCCTTTATACTTGTCAAAGTTCTATTGAGATAATAGTTGCAAAAGTGATTTTTAAAATATAATAGACTTTAAAAATGCATGCTTTTATGAAACTCTAGCTCATTTCAAACTCATACTAGTACTCTGAGAAAGCAGCAAATATGTCTAACCCCATTTAGAAAGGGGTTAAAGAAAGAAAGGTTAAATTACCTGTCCTAGGTCACACACATCATAGAAAGATCTAGAAAAGTCTTTCGAACTCCTAGAGACTTGAGAGCTCCTCTGAACCCCACGTGGAGGTAGGCTTTGCCAGGGACACAAAAAAAAGAGAAGGTGACTTGGGAGCATTTACAATCCGTTTGGCAAGATAAAAGCCAAGAAACACAGAACCCTGTGGTCATCCCAACGCTAATTTTGGAGGCAAAGAAATTCAAGTGGGTGAAAGTTTGTCTCTCTCCAAAATAAACATGTACTCTGCCTTGGCCCTGAAGATCTAACTCAAGAAGAATTAAGTTGTCGTCATTGCCCTGGTAATATTTGGAGCCATACAAGGAGATACAGGTGGCCTGGAATCACCAGGCTTATGTTGATTTGGGTATGGAAAATGGTTTCAAATGTGCTCAAAATAGATGGCTCAGGAACAAAGGAATCAATGCTCACAGTCACCCAGACTCCTTTCTGCCTGGGTTTTCTGCTCACCAGGCTTTCCCAAGGCCTTGGGCTGGCTGACGGCCACAGTGACCACACCACCCTCAGGTGTGCCCATGTCTCAACATCTCACTAGCCAAGGTGGGGAAAAGTACTTCCTAGGAGTTCAGCAAAGGCAACATTGGAACTTTTCAAAAGGATGTTTTACTTTAAAAAGGAAGAGAAAAGGAACACAATGGAATAGACATGGATATGTTCATAGGTTTCACACCCTAACAGAGATCTAGTCACAGGTTAGCTTGGTAGGACATCTTCCTTTTCCTTCTGGAGGTCCACCTGGAGCTGTGAGAAGGTAGATGCTAGACTCAAATTTCTTTTCTTTTCTTTTTTTTTTTTTTTTGAGACAGAGTCTCGCTCTGTCCCCCAAGCTGGAGTACAGTGGTACGATCTCGGCTCACTGCAACCTCCGCTCCCGGATTCACACCATTCTCCTGTCTCAGCCTCCCAAGTAGCTGGGACTACAGGCGCCCGCCACCACGCCTGGCTAATTTTTTTTTGTATTTTTAGTAGAGACGGAGTTTCACCGTGTTAGGCAGGATGGTCTCGAACTCCTGACCTCGGGATCCGCCCGCCTCGGCCTCCCAAAGTGCTAGAATTACAGGCGTGAGCCATCGCGCCCGACTAGACTCAAATTTCTAGCCATGGCAAGATTTGGGTAAACAACACTTTCTGGCCTAGGGGAGTTCTTAGGAGATTCTTGAGACTAGTTCCCTAGTTTGGGCTGCACTGTGCTCCAGTGCAGGAAAGGACCTGCAGTCCTTTCCTGGTTCTGACAGTCCAGGCTCCTTTCCACCTAACTGCAGAGGGCCCTTCCCTGCTCTCAGACCTGAGGCTCAGCAGCCTGCACAGAGTAGGCAATGAGCACAGAATGACTGTGGAGTGGGTGATTGAACCAACCAATCCTGCCTGGACCAGGCAGCAGTTTCCCAGTTCTACAGGCATTTATTACTAGAGGGACAGAAAAGGAATAAGAGGCCAAACATGCCAGGCACGGTGGCTCACGCCTGTAATCCCAGCACTTTGGGAGGCCAAGGCAGGCAGATCACGAGGTCAGGAGATTGAGACCATTCTGGTTAAAACGGTGAAACCCTGTCTCTACTAAAAATACAAAAAATTAACCAGGCATGGTGGCAGGCACCTGTAGTCTCAGCTACTGGGGAGGCTGAGGCAGGAGAATGGCGTGAACCCAGGAGGTGGAGCTTGCAGTGAGCCGAGATCGCGCCACTGCACTCCAGCCCGGGCGACAGAGTAAGACTCCGTCCCCCACCCGCCCCAAAAAAGACCAAACATGCAGTTGTCATTGTGAGGTTAAATTCCAAGCCAAAAGTACTCAGGAGTTATATAGCCTCCCTCGAAGTACCAGTGGACAGAGTGAGCTAAAGTGACTTGGATGAGACCAGCTGGCCTCTACTGGTCCCTGGAATGGAATCTTCTCCAGTGATTTGGGATCTCTGGCCAAGGCCTGGCCCACAGTGTTCGGCTGTGACTTTAAGTGCTTCTAAATTCCTCCAGGGAAAAGGTTACACCTGCTCAAGGAAGGAAAACCCCCCAGCTGCTCTACCCAGGTGACTTCAGGAAGACGGCTCCTTTTTTCCCTCTTCTGGTGGTACCATCCCAAGAACTTGAGTTAGGGCTTTAGGGAATGTTGTGATCAACACTAGGAAAGGAGAAAGTCAAGGAACAACTTGGTCACAGTGCTCTGTACAGGGTGTGCAATGAACAGTTATTGGTAGAAACTCATAAAAGGGATGGTCTGACTTGGATTTGGCTGTTTCGTGCCCTACAAATAGTGGGATGTTGAAGGGACTGTTCTATCTTTCCATAATGGTTAGACTCAAAAACCTAGAATCCAGAATGAGAAAAAAATGAGAGCCTCATCAAATAATGAGAGGGACAAAGGTTTTACCATCAGAAAGAGAACATGGGGATGAGGGTCACTGCTATTTTAGGATACAGCAAGCTGTCCTCTTCCAGCTCCCACTCCATAGACTAGGAGACTCAGACATGGCGTTTATTACCCTGAGAAGTGGTACAGGCCAAAAAGAAACATATATCAGAGTGATTTGGACACATTCACACATGACTGATTTACTAAGGGCTAGCAGGGGAGGCTTTGAGGTCAATATTATAGAAGACAAATCATGGCCTCCTCCAGCCACCCACTTGGTGCTCACACTAGAGCCAGGCTTCTGGTTGGAGGGCTAATGGAGATGTCCTGAGCAGCTTCTCATGTGCCAGAAGAGGCATGCGCTGCTCCCATGGCCCCAAGGCAACCCAAAGATTCCATCACAACATGACTCAGGAAGGCAACCCCTAAACTTCCCAATGCCAGCCCAGGCCTGGTCCTCATCTCGTCTCTGCTGGAAGGAACTGGCTTACCAGTCCTGGCCTGCACACTCTGTTTATTCCTGCCTCCTCATTTTACTTATGCAATTCACCTCAAATGGAATGCCCGATACTCATCTGCCTATCCACATTCTACCTAATCTTCAAGACAGACCTAGATCTTCATGCTCCTCCAGGAAACCTCCCTCTAATCTCCACTAATCACTTCCCTAACTATTCCCAGCACACAAGATCTATTTACCCTTACTCTCACTTTATTACTATCAATCTTCCATTGTTTGCTCAATGTTTTATCAGAGTTGGTTTTGACTTCCTAACAAGATGGCAACATTGTAAAGCCAGAGCTTGGACATCCATTAACATAAACCATCTTATATTGCTTAAACAAATCATTTTAGGACATCCTGAGTTCAGGGTCCATCTAACGCCTCTTTGTAACCTCACCGTACAGCATAGCACCTGAATTTGGGAGGGAACCTATAAATGTCTACACACAGTGATGATCCCCACAAACTCTGCTATATGGATGGTGGATAACCAATGAGGATAAGTTAGGTTGATGTGAGCAAAGTGTCTACCTGTGCTTCCAGTTCTCTACACCAAACTCCCAAAGTTCCTGACACAGACAGAATTACTCAGTCTACAAATAATTACTGAGCACCTAAAGAGACCTCTATTCTGACTTCTGTGGGGAAAAAAAGAACAGGAAAAAATGACTGGGTCCTTGCTCTTGAAGGGCTTACCACTTAAGTGGTGATCAGGGACATATGCCACCCCCAGCCTTCAAAAGCAAGTTGTAAAAGCGTCATACAAATAACAAAACAGACTGAAGACCATATACAAACACAGGGGTAACCAATGTGCAGTTAATCAGGGAAGGCTTCCCAGGGAAGATGATCTCTGAACTGAGAGCTAGTGCCCTCTTGCACAACTTCCCCATCTTGCTTTTAACTTTGAGATTAAGCTGGAGTATTTTGTTTGGCTGTACTCACCTTAGTGAATAAGGCATTCTTGAAGTGAAGAACTAATATAATACTAGCCTGATGTTTGCATCTGATATAAAGTTATATATCAATAAGACCTGACTGTGGTCCCCCCAATTTTTTCTTTTCCTTTTTTTTTCTTTTTAAAGGGAAATAAGTAAAGAGGTCAAATCTACATAAATGAAGAAAGCAGAGCACAAGAGGCAAGCTTTCCAAGTAACCCAAGGGGCATGAACAAAGCAATTCTGTTATTTTTTTTAAAAAAACTAAGCACGATTTCAGAGCCAAAAAAAAAAAAAAAAAGTAAGGTATTAGGGCACATCAGAAAATCAGACATCCTTGGCCTTCAGGAACATGCTATATTGTTAGAAAGGCAAAAACAAATAAAGTGTCATTAGATAACAAGGAAATATAAGCAGGCTCTTTGGCAAACAACCAAAAGCTAGTAATGCAGGGAGTGGGAGTCCCACTGTGGAAATTTCTACGTTCCCTTAGTGATTTTGTGTAAGATTTCGGGAAGCCTGGGCTCACAATAGAAAAGTAGGAGCTATTTGAATAGGAAGAGAGGGGAAAAGCATCCAAATGGAGGAGCTAGTGTGAGGGAACACAAGTGGGAATGGGTACGGAAGCACTGCCTTTGAGGCTGTGGGAGGAGGCTTGTGTATTAGGAACTTAGGAGGCACAGTGAATGATGGTGAATGGGCGATAGAGGTGGGGTAGGGTCCCTTGTAGTCAGCAAGGTGAACTCCCACTGCCATGGTGGCTGCCCTTGGGAAGAAAACTAGACCGAGGACCCATGTTTTCACTGAGGCCCTGAGTGTCTAGCTAGTCTTTGGAGATCCCTAAGAGAAACACCCAAATCCACAAAAGAAACCCCTGTCCCACTCAGGATTCTCTGTTCTCTGAGGACAGGACAATCCTGCTGAGGAGGCCCAAAACAGCTGCAGGATCAGCACCTCGCAGACCTCTTCTGGGGGACTAGGAGAGCAATCTCAGCAGCCAGGGTGCCTTCCAGTCAGTTAGCAGGGAAATGCACGGAGGCACTAATTTCCATGGAACTCCAGAAGACTCTAGAGAGTCAGGGGACCACACAGTGCCCAGCTACACTAACTAGGATTTCCTTAGACGTCTTGGCCATGACAAAGGCCCTCACCAAATGGGAGGGGCACGTCAGCTGAGGCAAGACAAACAGAGTGATGGCAAGAAAACCAAAAAACCAAGAAGAGCCTCAACTCCCATGCCCCACCCACCAATAACTCCCCCTAAGTCCCAGGTACAGAATAAAAGACAGACTCCTGCCGCACAATATGGTTACATTTATAGAAGCTCTCTTGTCACCAGTGAAATGTGACCTTCATACTTTCCTTATCTTAATATCTGGGTAAACATTTGTTGTGCAAGCACACAAATAAAGGTTCTAAAGGTGAAATGTGGTGTGTCCAACAACACCACACTGCTCCAAACCCAGGCCCCAGAGAGTCCTTTTAGCTCTGCAGAGGACTTCTCTCTCCCTTCACCCTGGGCACCAAGGCACCAAAATTAGCTTCGTCGACCTCAGCCAGCACTGGAGTGAACGCTGCCATTCGAAAATAGCATCTGAGAACTCTTGGAAACACAGGAGAGAAATACAAGGGTACAGTGGTTTACAGAAACTTACTGCAAAAGCAATCTCACTGGAGTGCTTTTTTAACTAAATATACAGGAAAGGGGCATTATGAGGATTTATTCCAATCTGTGTAAAGTGAATTAGATGCTTCTAGTTCCCATCCCGATTAATTCTATTAAGCGTGATTGTTTTCATTTAGAAAAATATTGTAGAGGTAAGGTTCATAAAAGAGAGTTTATCAAATGACCCGTGCTTTGATCCCAAATTTTGCTGTACTAACTTGCACAGTCCTATTATTTCTAGACACTCTCTAAAAACATTGTGTCTCATTTCCCCATATATTTGATATATGTGATTTTTAAAATCTTATCTTGAAATGCAGAAGAAAGGATTCTTAAGCAGTCCCTCAAAAGGCACAATTTTCTGTTGTTTCTATGTGGAATTCATAAACAAAGCCAAGTAACTGCTTTTTTCTGTGTGCTTAAAGGCACTCTTTCCTGCAACTGTGTGTGACGTATTTTTCCAGGACAATCTTTCTCAATACTCCAAAGTGCTTCAGTAACAGGAAGTCGTAAAGGTAGGAAGGAGGCCTGTAAATATTTGCTGTAATTACTCATTAGTAATGAGAATGGTTGGCATTGAATTTTGAGTCACCCTTTTGTGCTCATGGCTCATTACCTTGTAACTGGAGCCCAAGGTGGTACATATGGGCCTTCCCTCACCATGGACACCCAGGTCCACTTGTAGGTTTTACTTCAGACAGTGTGGCTTGTTTCTCTCAGCACCTCCATTTCCCAAATATAAAGGAAGGAAAGAATGATGGTCTTCTTGCTCCCTGCCCCCTACCCAGAGGCAGTCAGGAAAAATCTTATACAAAGTAGCGACAGTATGCAAAGTTTTTATCGAGAGTAAAATATGTGTATTTTTTTAATACTATACTAATACAACATGGAGAGACAGATAAATACTGCCTGGGTAGACACACAGCACAATGATTTAAGTGATTACCAAAAAATAATCATATACTTTAACAGATGTATTTTAAACAATGTATAAAATGTTTCTGAACTTTCTCAGATTCAGCTCATGTGTCCTCTTATTCACAACAAGCCACTGACTCCCCATAGTCACAGGCCAACATCAGGGCACCTCGGACTAAAAATGAGACCAAAAAACTAAAGCTGTTACAGAATGGATTAACTTGTAAGAATACTATCGGCTGTACCCCCGCTTCTGGGGGCAGCCTATAGGGCAATGGGGGTTACCTTCAGCACCACAGTCAAGAGTACAACATACTGGACCCACTTTCCTGACCATGTGTTTGATTACACAGCCTAACCAGATAAAATCACTAATTTGTTATGATTGCAACCACTTATCTCTTAGTTTTTTTTAATTGGAGAGTTCCATGGCTGGGGATGAGGGGGACAGTTCAAGAAGTTACTAGGGGTGTATAAGACACTTCTAACAATCCAAGTCGATGGCTTTGTAGAATTCAGAAAGTGTCAGATGAGTACATGGCAAATAAACGTGTTTTAATGGGGTCATTTTTCTCATTGACAAGACACCCTTTCTGAAATATTTTTCCACATGAGAAAAGGATCTGTTCACAGGATCATTGTCTGGCATGGAAATTACTTACAACTTTAAAACTGAGGAATCTTTCCAAGTTCGGGGGAGTGGGGACAGTGGGAAATGTACCTCCTGGAAACGTGGAACTTCTGGCAGTGATGTCATCTAGTAAGAGTTTTGCTGACGTACAAGTGGCCCCTGCAAACAGCCTAAGGCAGTCAAGCAAACAGGTATTTCTTAAGAAGTTAGAAAAAGCAAGGTCACTTAGAAGTGGATAACATTCTTGTCCATTCCACACCTGACTCTTCAGCTCCAGGGATCTCACGAAGGATCTCGCCACTCTTCTTCACTTTTTGCTTTCATCAGATCAGTTCTGTGACTTCCAACAGGGGGAACAGACAATGATCACCAAATTACACCCAACATCTACTTGAAAATTACAGATGCTGTTAGGGGCACCCCATGGATGACCACCACATGGACTGTGACGCACGGTTGCCAACACGGCTTGCTTCTCTCTTGGTTAAGGTATGTGTCAATGCAATTCTGTTTGACAGCACTGGAAAAACTCAAGGTACCCTCTAGGTTCACAGTGCAGAGGCCAACAGTGTGATGGCTGTGAAGGCTCAGGACTCATCAGCGAAAGGGCTCTATAGAAATGCAACATGCTATTATCACAACAATCATAGCTATTCTTTATCCCCCTATCCATTCTTTCCTTCCTGTGCTTGCAATTTCAAAAGGATCAAAAGAGCCACAGGAAGTCCTGTGCATCTTGATGGTTCTTCAGAAGGCACAGAGGAAGAACTTCTAACAGGTTCTCCTGCACAATGGAGTCCGAAGGCTGAAGTAATTATTGAAGTCTTGCCACCAGCGAAGGGTGGGAGGTGGAAAGCTTTGAACTTCTTGGGGCAGGAGAGAACCACCTCTTGTCAGGGTCTAGGAAAACCCATGAAAAATAAGAAATTCCAGGAGTTCCATGTTGGCCTTTCAGATCTTCCATCCCTATCTGCTTGTGAGGTTTGATGCAAGTGATAAATCACAAAAAGAAAAGTAATTATAATAATTATAAGGAAAACAACAAAGGCAGTTATCATTTATAGAGCACTTATTGTGAGTCAGAAGCGGTATTACATACTTTATAGATATCTTCAGTAAGGAAAGGATATATGGAACACCCATTGAGAGTATGGACTCTGGGGACCTCCTTTACTCAGATTGAATGCAGCTCTGCCCATGCTACCTATATGACCTTGGGCAGTTAACCTTTCTAGACTTCAGCTTTCCCATCAATGAAGTGGGGATAATAACAGGGCTTATCTCACAGGATTATTAATCCACATAAAGTTCTGAGGACGGCACTGGCACAAATTAGACTGTCAGTTTTTTGTTTTGTCCTGAAGCAAAATACAATTTCTTTCTTTTTTTTTTTTTTAAGACAGAGTTTCGCTCTGTCACCCAGGCTAGAGTGCAGTGGCGTGATCTCAGCTCACTGCAAGCTCCGCCTCCCGGGTTCACGCCATTCTCCTGCTTCAGCCTCCCAAGTAGCTGGGACTACAGGTGCCCGCCACCACGCCCGGCTAATTTTTTGTATTTTTAGTAGAGACAGGGTTTCACCATGTTAGCCAGGATGGTCTCGATCTCCTGACCTCATGATCCACCCGCCCTGGCCTCCCAAAGTGCCAGGATTACAGGTGTGAGCCACCGCGCCTAGCCGCAAAATACAATTTCTATTAAGAACACGTATATTCCTAGTACATGAAGGTCCTCCAAATAACTGTTTGAGGATGATGGAATATTTGAGGATAAATTTGTTTTCACAGTCAGTTTTCAGAAGCATTAACAAAATGAATCATACTAGTATTTACCCTGTGCAGGGCACTCAGCTTCCTGTCCTTCCAAGACTGAGGGCAGACATGTAGGTGGACAGACACACCAGCCAGGGACAGGGAAGATTAGGCGGCACCTCAGAACCTTTACTAGATACACCATCCTCCTCCCTGTTCTCCACCACAGGGAGCGGCAATGGCAGTGAAACACAAGAACTGTCTGGGATCTGAATAGAAAGATTCTGAAACATAAGGCAGTCACCAAATCAGCCATCCAAGAGCAAGGGCTTGCCTTTTCCCTATCCTAGAACCTTCGAAAGGCTATTGAGAGCTGAACAGACTTCCTTCAGAACAAGTTGCTTCTATACATAATGCCTTGCACACAGTTTCAGAGATTTACACGCCAGCCTCTGAAACCCATTCACAAAGCCTAGTTAAGAAGCTCTCTCTGCCTTCTTGGCCTTCCTGGAGTCATAGCTGTCTCCACTGATATTCTCGGGGGAACAGAAATTACTACCCCTGTCATCTGTGGACCCCTACCAGCTCCCTCTCCATGTCCCCACCCAAAGCAAGTGTGTAAAGAACAGGAAACATCCCATTTCAGGGGCCTTTCTGTGTATGGTGTCGAAGTACATGATAAGGAATACATCACAGGGAGCTCTGTGTATTTTCTTTCTTCTCGTTATCCCCCAAGCACTGCCTTCTCCCATTTGACCTTCCTTCTGAGCCAGTCTTTAAGCTGGTGGTCAGCACCTACCCTGTGTGGTTCCAGGGACACTAGGAACAAATTTCTCCACCTCTAAATACATATAATACTCTTAAATAATCGTGTGTGCTTATGTGTGTGTGGGGGGGGGGGGTGGTTATTACCTGAAATGCTACTCAGAGCTTATCTTTTGCTTCAAAATAATAGATTTCTACAGAAAAGCATGTAAGCTGTCAGCTCTTTATGTTCTTTCTTTCTCTCTCTCTCTCGTTCTTTCTTTCTCTCTCTCTCTCTCTCTCTCTCTCTCTTTCTTTCTTTGTCTTGCTCTGTCACCCACGCTGGAGTGCAGTGGTGTGATATCGGCTCACCGCAACCTCTGCCTCCCGGGTTCAGGCAATTCTCCTGCCTCAGCCTCTCGAGTAGCTGGAACTACAGGCACGTGCCACCATGCCTGGCTAATTTTTTATATTTTTAGTAGAGACGGGGTTTCACCATATTGGCCAGGCTGGTCTCAAACTCCTGACCTCATGATCCGCCTGTCTCAGCCTCTCAAAGTGCTGGGATTACAGGCATGAGCCACCGTGCCCAACCCCTTATATTTTCACTTAAGCTTCCTTGTATCTCTCTCTCTTTTTTTTTTCCTAATCAGACTAAGCAACTTGATAACCAGGACCATATCCCCTATTTCTTAGTATTCTCTTCAGCATTTTAGCCAGATTAGGAGTAGGTGTTCAATACAAGTTTGTTGTCTTATGGATTATATCTTAGGGAGAGTATCAGAGCTGGTGTACATCATGTGAACAGGCAGCATGGTATTGGTGGGGAAGGCGGTGGAAGTATAGAGTACTAGGGCCCCAGGAGCCAATATTGCTAACTTGACAATATTGGTAAAAGACCTGTTATGAACTACCAGCGATGGTCAGTACTGAAAGCAAAAGGGAAGATTCATCAGGCTAAAATGAAAAGGGAAACTAGCAGGTTGGCATAGGGCAGAACCAGGGAAAACAAAACAAAACCCCCAAAAAACTACTAGATAGATTTCCTGAAAAGTAGAAAAGCCTAAATCTCAAGACAATTAATGACAGCAAGTATTTTCAAATGTATGAGCCTAAAATCCTGGAGCACTGAGAATTATCTAATTGGTTCCTTCCATTTCTAAACACTTCACTTAATAAATTCCTAGAAAGTTGAGAATCACCCCCCTCCCGCGCGCGCACACACACACACACACACAGAGAAAGAAAGAGGGACATTCTAAGTAAATTAAACTGTTTTAGTCTCATGGTTTTCACTCCTAGTGAAAATGCCAACTCATCCAGTACAAAAATCAATCTAGCAGCTGCTTGAATGTTCTCTACCTCCCACAGCAATCTGCTCCACTGGGGAGTGGTCCTTGCATTGGTTTTGTTTAATGAGGTCTACCTATATAAGTAGATTTTTTCTAACTAAAACAATGAATTCATACTTCCCAAAGTTTACAGACACTGGGAACAGCATCAATTCCAACTCTGCTTCTTCTTTTTTTTTTTCCCCCACAAAAAGCAAACAGAATCACTTCTACTGCAGCCTAAAGGTGTTAATTATCTAGAAAAGCAAATCTCCTTTCTATAAGGTTCAATGGTTTGAGAGCTGTGATGGGGATGGCAATCCTTCGGAAATCATCCTCACTATCTAGAGATATTTCTGGGCTGAGGTACTCTCCTGTGAACAATAGGAACATACATACTTAATTGAAAGTAATAAACCAGGGTTCTGACTTTTTTTTTTTCTTTCAGACAGAATTTCACTCTGTTGCCCAGGCTGGAGTGCAGCGGTATCTCAGCTCACCGCAGCCTCCGCCTCCCGGGTTCAAGCAATTCTCCTGCCCCAGCCTCCAGAGTAGCTGGGATTACAGGCACCCACCACCACACCCAGCTATTTTTTTGTGTGTTTTTAATAGAGACGGGGTTTCACCATGTTGACCAGGCTGGCCTTGAACTCCTGACCTCAGGTGATCCGCCGCCTGGGCCTCCCAAAGTACTGTGATTACAGGCGTGAGCCACCACTACCAGCCCTGACTCTTATCAGCACTAATTTTCCTTATGACTGGAGAAGTCTTTTAACCTCTCTGGGCATCAGTCTCCTTATCCAGAAAGAGAAAAGTCTGACTAGATGGTTTCCACGGTCTCTTATAAAATATTTCTAGGCTCCCTATAAGCACCACTGAAAAAACTTGAAATGATGGCATTCTTTTGAACTTCATGAAAGCTGTATGAATTAAAACTTAAATACTCAAGCCAACAATGTGTTACATCAATTCTGTATCATCCTGCACTACTGGTAATACAATGGAAACATATCAAGTGTTGAGGCAATATTTATTTAAAATATATGTTTAAATTGAGAGAAACTGTCCAGCAATATTTTTTCCCTTCAGAGTTGGAACAATGATGGAGTTTGATTTGATTTTAGGAGAAGAACAACTAAGTCCAGCTGTCAGAAGGACGGGGAGAGAGCTTGAAAACTTCTGATCCAGGTGTCTCCAATTCCCCTTCCATGCTAGACCTGTACTGAGACTACTGTATAAGCACTCTGGGGAGGTGTCTGGACCTAGGTCTGGCTTTGGGACAGGACTTTGATCCCTGATTATCCAAGGATCTCATTTACATTTGCCTGAACCACTCCCCAAACGCCATGCACCCCAGAATTTCCACATTTTTTCCCAGTGAAAGGACTTGGGCATTCCTGATAGATGCATGCACAAAGAGGTGAAAGTGCAGTACCCCCACCCACCAGGCTTCAGTTTCTGACATTTGTGATGTCATCGCAAATGCCCACTACCACCAAAACTGGTACTATCGAGGCCAGCCAGCCAACTACCGTTTAGAAAGCAAACTCTTTATTATTAAACATTAACATATTTATCGACGTGTGAACGTTTTGGGACAAAATCATCTGCCCACTTATTGAGGGGCCATTGTTAGAAGGAATATTCCAAATGTTCTGCCCATATTGCATTTGGGGGAAGAAATTGCTTTGCTAAACCAAAGAAACACAAAATGTAAGAACTAGTGGGCAGAATCATCAGCCGAGAGCCCCCTCACCGTCACATCGCCCTTGTGAGGCACTCAGGAAAGCTACAGCAGCCACTTACATAACAACACCAACTTTCAATGCATTGGTTCACATATTTTAATTACATCTTAGTCCCTAAAGAAGCTGCAGCCAGCAAACAGACCCAGGCACGAAAAGTAAATGAATCTCAAAATGATTAGTCCAACAGGAATTGGACAGCCCCTTAAGGGGCTCTAGATGGTGAAGGACACGCTGTTTGCCCTGCCATTCTGCAGCACAAAAATCCAGGCAGGTCGAAGAGGGCGGACACCCTGGCGTGGCCACCAGCCCGGAGCCGCAGCTCACACAGCGGCCTCCAAGGCGTTTCGCAGGCAGTCC
The DNA here is from genome assembly GCF_007565055.1 of Rhinopithecus roxellana. Classification (NCBI taxonomy): domain Eukaryota; kingdom Metazoa; phylum Chordata; class Mammalia; order Primates; family Cercopithecidae; genus Rhinopithecus; species Rhinopithecus roxellana. Next base: position 101,589,161 of record NC_044565.1, read on the forward strand.
CGACAGTGGTTCTTAAAGCGGCCGCTCTCGCCAATAATTGGGAGTCAGCGTTCTTCCCGCTCCCATTCCCGCTCCTTCTCTCTCTCCAACAGCCCGCTAACGAAGCAGGTACTGTAGCCGGGTGTGTCGAAATAATTTTTCCCCTGCTCCCAAGTTTCTCGGTATATACGGTACAAAACTGCACAAAACCCGGCGCTAAGGCGCGCAGGAGGAGCTGACACTTCACACATTTGTCAAGATTACTATCAGGCCCCACCTTGGCGACTGGCACATTCCCGATAGGCATCGCAGTTGTAAAATACACAAGTTCCCTCGCCGGCTCTGGACCTGACAGCGCCTGCAGAGGAGCTGTCTATAATTTTGCTTTTCGATGGTTCAGTCATTATTAGCATTATGATTGGTTTTCACAAAACGCACTGGAATCTTAGAGTCTTTTCCTTGTTCTGCTGCCTTCAAAAGACATGGAACCCCAGGACGGCTCCAAGGGCCCTGGGGATGTGCCGGCTGCACTCAGGGCTCCCTCACTTGTCTTGGGTGTGAGGGCGCGACGGTGACGCGAAAGGGGGGAGTGCGGCCAGGAAAGGGGAGCAGGACCCAATCCCCTACCCTGGCGATCCCACAATGAAGGGCCCGGGCGCCAAGCCAGGACACGCGCGATTCGTTCCCGTTTATCAAATCCTTATCGGTGCCCCGAGGTGGGAACCGCCGCTTTCGACCGGAGGATACACGGTTTCTGGCTCCAGTCCCGTAATGGAAGTTGGACCAAGAGCAAATCAACATCGGCAGTGAGCCCTCCCGGCCAGTCACCTCCCTTCCTTCGCAGGTCGGTCCTCCTCATCCTCGCACCTCTTCACTACCGCCCCGCCGCTGGTTTCCTGCGGCTCAGGCGGTTCAGCTAGCCGCGCGTTGGATTCCAGCTTCCCGCAGCATAGCCTCGCCAAGCCTCGGCCGAGCGCGGGGCTGGAAGCTCCAGGCCACTGGGGCCGCAGGGGTGGAGACAGGAGGAGAAAGGGGACAGGCGGCGAGCCGCACACATATGCAGAAGATGAGGCCCTACCTGCTTCTGCCCGGCCGCGCAGAGGGCTCGAACCCTGGCTCGGGTAGCGCCAGGCCCGGCTGGACTGGGAGCGGCCGGGAGAGGGCGAGAGGGCAGCAAGAATTGGCCGAAGTTGCCTCTCACCCAGTGCCGAGAGGTTCGCGAGGCCAGGCGGGCAGATCGTGGCTGCCCTTCCCTGTCCTCTTAGGAGACAGACACCCAGACCTGCCAGGGACATCCAGTGTTGCCGTCCGCTCCCTACACACCGAACCACCTGCCCCCGCAGGGCAATCCAGGTCACTCACTACCTACTCTCCCCAGAGTTAAGGTGTGCCACGAGGGAAGTGGGTTCTCCAACCTTCGGTGGGGTGTGGAGCCGGGCAGTGGGGCGCTCTGAAGGGTCCTGGCTCTTCGGTGGGATCCTGTCCCTGAGCCGCTCTCCACCTCCCGCCCCCCTTGCCCATTTGGGCCACGGCGCGGGCGTAGGAGCGCATTTGGAAGGACCCCGGGAATCCAGAGAAAAATAGAGACGTGGATGCTGCCCCAACATGAGAGACCAGAGAAAGTCGAGGACATGCACCCACAAACATTTCCAAGCGCCAGTGGCCACGGTAATCTGGTGCGGGGTGGCTGGGAGATTTTCAAAGGCACCGCGGAAGCACCTCCGACCTCCAGGCCATCTCCCTCGGTCTCCTGGCCTCGCTGCGCGCGCGGATCCCCGACTCCTCCGAGCCACAGAAGTCTCCACTGCAAAGCTGCTGCTCCGCGCCCCCAAACCGGGCACATGCTCTCCCCCTCACAGCCCTCCAAACCGAGCCTCGAGTTCCGAACACCTCTCCGCACTCTTCTCCCAAACACTCTCGGTCGCGCCTGCCCAGCGCAGCCCGGCACTGGCCTCGGACCGGCCCCCGACCGGCCCCAATGCCCGCTTACCTTTTCTTCTCCTTGTCAGCTGTCATTGTCGCTGTGGCCCTTTGAGACGTTCAGACGCCGAGCACCTGGGCTTCCTGGCGGGTACGGAGCTGTGGCCCTCGTCCGCTCACGGCGGCCCGGGCGGGTGGTGAAGGTCCGAGGTGCGCGCAGGTCCCGAGCGCCCCGCGCAGTCAGGTGGAAGGTGGCGCGCTGCGGGCTAGGTGCGGGGGTGGGGGTGGAGAAAGGTGACGAGGAGGAACCTGCGAGCGGAGGCGGGGTCCGGGGAAGGAGTGGGTGGAGGCTGTCAGACCCGAAAAGAGGACGGCGAGAAGGGAACCCAAGTTCCTTTTTCCCTGGAAAAGGAGTTACTTTCCTGAGTTTTCAAGGAAAAAAAAAAAAGTGGCTCGAATGCTGGGAGTCGGAAGGAGTCGGAGGCCGGGCTGAGCTGACCATACAGTCTCAGGACACTGCCGAGGATTGTACGGCCGCCTCAGTAGCGCTGGGGCGGGAGCGCGGCGGGCGCCGGAGCTGTGTGGCGGGCCGCTCGCGAGTGTAAGGCTCCCGCGGCCGCCAGCCCACTTTAAAAACTCCGTCGGCCGGCTCGGGGAGGGCACTGGGCGGGCGCGGAGGGCGGGGGGCGGGCACCGGCGCGGGGGTGGGGGCGGGCACGCGCCGGCAGGCCCCGCCCGCGCCGCGCTCCGGGCAGCTCTCTGCGTCCCGGCCAATGGGGAGGCGCGGCCGCAGCCTCTGCCCTGACCCCGGCCCGCCCCCTGCCCCCGCGCTGCGCCCCGCCTCCTGCCTCCGTACTTCCAGGACTTGTTTATGAGGTCGTCTGGGCGGCGGGTAGTGGGGTGGGACTCCGCGTCAGGGAGATGCGGCCTGCACGGGGCTGAGGGGCGGCCGGGAGCCGGGCTCCGGGATTGCTGCGGGGCGGTAGTTCCTCCACAGCGTCGTTGTCCTCCTACCGGCGCTGTGCCCTTGGAACGAGGGCAGGACCGCGGGCAGCGCCCGGCCGGCGGGGAGCCCCTCCACGCTGCTGCGCTCCCGCGTCCCTGGCCCCGTGACGTGGCCCTCGGGCCAGGTGGGGATGATTTCTCGGGCCCCAGCTGCTGCGTTTCGGGCGTGGGCGATGCGCTCTTTTCCGTGGGACGCAGCTGAATTGACTGTCTGGGAGAAACAGCGCAAGGAAATTGATCTAGGGCTGCGCCTGCCATTCCTTCCCCCTCCCAGTACAGTGGTTGCTTACGGGCTTGTGCCAGGCGGTTTGGTTTTGACGGGGATGCGGGCGAGGAGGCCCTTTGAGCCGCCCGACCTTCTGTCCCTGCTCTCGGCACCCCGCCGCTCCTGCGCGGGCCGGGGCGAGTTCAGAATTGGAGAAGTCAGTCTGGTTCCCCAGTGTGATCTTGGAGTGACAGGTTGGCCATGTGCCCTCAAGTCACTGCATCTCAGGCCTGCCCAGGATCGATTGAAGCCCTGGGGAACGCAAAGGCTACAGGTGTTGGAAATTCGTAGATTTAAGGGCTTACGCAGGCAACAGTTAGCGCTCAGGGATTTTCTAGCAGCACTTTTGGCGCTGCCTTCAATCTCCGGGCCCAGTGCTCCCCTCCGCCGCGCTGAGCTGTCTCCCACTCGCTACTGGCGATGGGGAAGGGACATCTGGGGAGAGGACAGGGGACGCCCTTAGGTTTTGAAGCCTGTGGAAGGACGCATGAGTTTCACAGGTGTAACTTGAAGGGAAAGCGAGGGCCAAAGAACTGGTCTATATCTCTCCCTTTAACCTCTTGCCACATTTTATGCTAGAACAATCTATGTAAACGATTTGAAGAGAAGGGTAGGTTTCAGTGGCCCGACAAAAATGAACGCATATTTTCCCCGTGTACACAGAAAGGGTTGGGGGAGATACTTTTCAGGAACCTGGAGAAGGCAAAGTGGGGACAGGGGAAAACGGACGAAGAATTGGGAAATACTTTTTTTTTTTTTTTTTTTTTTTTTTTTTTTTTTTTGAGACTGAGTCTCACTCTGTCTCTCTGTCGCCCAGGCTGGAGTGCAGTAGCCGGATCTCCACTAACTGCAACCTCTGCCTCCCGCGATTCTTGTAGCTCAGCCTCCAGAGTAGCTGGAATTAAAGGCGCCCACCACCACCCCCAGCTAATTTTTGTATTTTTAGTAGAAACGAGAGTTTTACCATGTTGGCCAGGCTAGTCTCAAACTCCTGACCTCAAGTGATCTGCTCGCCTTGGCCTCCCAAAGTATTGGGATTACAGGCGTGAGTCACTGTGCCCGGCCGGGAAGTAGACGTATTTTGTCATTTTCTCAGATCTCGGGGCCATGGAGCACCTATACAGGTTGATAGACAACGAATTCAAAGATTGCAAATCGCTCTCTAGTGAACTATTTCATGGGGCTGGTGGGTTTCAGGAATAGGGTGATTTCGTACTGGGCTTCTCCAGCCAGCCATTTCTAGTGGACACATTTATGTATTTTAATGAATTCAAATTGGTAGACAGTTCTCCCTTAACCATAAGCTTATTTCCCTTACTTGGGACTAGGCTGCGGGAAAAGGGCACCTTGGTGGCTTCCAGGTGCCTACAGCAGTTCACCACAACAGCGTCTTCATCCTGGACTGTGCTTGACAGATTAAGGCAACACCTCCAACGCATAGAGAACATAGCTTTTTAGATCTTGTTTTTAAAAAGGAAAGGCAAGGAGGGGTCACTCAAGACCACATCAACCTAAGAAGACATGGACACTTGGGAACAACACACTCTGGGGCCTGTCAGAGGGTGAGGGGTGGGAGGAGGGAGAGCATCAGGAAGAATAGCTAATGGATGCTAGGCTTAATACCCGGGTGATGGGATGATCTGTGCAGCAGACCACCATGGCACACATTTACCTATGTAACAAACCTGCACACCCCTGAACTTAAAGGTTGGAAATTTCATCAACCATATTATATAGCTCCTTCCTCTTGGCTGTACCCTGTAAGTGAAAGTTCCCGAAGCTAAGACAAACAGCTGGCACTGAGTCTGGGATTTTTCTTTTTTTTTCTTTAGACAGTCTCACTCTGTTGCCCAGGCTAGATTACAGTGGCACAATCTCGGCTCGCTGTAACCTCCACCTCCCGGGTTCAAGCTATTCTCGTGCCTCAGCCTCCCAAGTAGCTAGGACTATAGATGTGCACCACCACACCCAGCTAATTTTTGTATTTTTAGTAGAGATGGAGTTTTGCCATGTTGGCCAGCCTGGTCTTGAACTCCTGGCCTCATGTGATCCACCCATCTCGGCTTCCCAAAGTGCTGGGATTATACGCGTGAGCCACTGTGCCTTGCCAAGTCTGGGATTTTGGCAGTGTCTGAGATTCACCAAAAACTATATAAATTCTCAAAAGCTCTTGCTTAGAGCAGAGCTGGGTGGCCTAAGATTTCTTCCAGGACTCAGCTCAATAACCTTTGCAGGAAGGAGCTGAGAGTGTAAACCAGATGCAGGCTGTGGCTAGGGTACATCCAATTTTACTTTTTAGAGCCTGTGGAGAACTAAAGGAGAAAAATTTTGAAAGGTAATACTGGGGGAGGGAGTGGGGGATGGGGAGCTGGGTCCCCGGATTTAGAGGGGTGTCTTTAGATACACTGATGTTTTGGCCACAGAGGGCAGCAGAGGACACCAGTAAGCAAAGCTTCCAAGCTGCTTAAAATAGGAGCAAACTGCCCACCTCCCAGCAAATCTCCCTACCTGCCCCACAGCTCTGGATTGGGTGGTTTGGGAACAAAAGCTGTGGCACCAGTGAAACACCTATTTGTTTTGACAAGGGACAAATCTGGTTCTCTTGCTTCCTCTCTTCTTTGTAGGGTGTGCCCTCAGGAGGATGGAATAGAATAAAGTATGAACTTACAAACCTGGCAGAGAGCAAGCACCTGGGATGCAGTGGGCTGTTGGAAGAAAGATGGCCTCAGTAGTCCCATCGAAGTAACCGTATGTTCCAGGATGCGGTTGGAAATTAGGTTGGAATGAGTGGGATCTAACAGGAAGAGCTCTTGGAAGGATGGGCTTTCTCATTAGTACCTTACAACTTCCAATGCATTGTCACATGTTGGAGTTGGGACCAGGGTGAGGCAAGAGAGGCCTTGCAAGTACACTGGCCTCTGTCCTGCTACATGCGTTATCTCACGTAATACCCAACTGACCCTTGTCTGTCTATTTTGTTGGTTTGGGGGTAGAGAGAGCAGGGGAGGTAGGGAGCAGAGATGGGAGAGAGGACAAGCTGGCAGAGGTTCCTCCTCTATGAAAAGCCTTGCCTGAGTCACTCCTTCCCTCGCACTTGCATGTTACTCCATCCAAACGAAACCAGCCCCTTTTGTGACTTTACAAAATCTATCCTCACACTCCCTGTCACTGAACTCCAGGTCCAGAAAACTCTGCCCCTTGTGTTTGGCTTTAGGCCAATGTTGTGAGATATTCCACACAGACATGTGCTGTATCTTCTTTTAAATGTTGTGACTTCTGACTCCACAAATCTAGAATTTGTCATCTTTCAAAAAGAGTTCTGTGATTTTTTTTTTTTTTTTTTTTTTTTTTTTTTTTTGAGGCAAGAGTCAAACTTTTTTTTCCACTTGAATTCCTAAGTAGTTACTGGTATGAAGGATGCAGTTTTAAAGAACCCCAGCTTCTCCATTCCTCACACCTGTATATTGATGACTTGGAGACTAACATCTTCCATTCCTAGGCTTAGGGATGAAGTTTTGCCTATGAAGGGGCTTGTGCATTTATAACTGTCATTCAACCAATGGTGAAGGAGTCATTGCATTGGTCCAGGGCCAATGTGCTCTGCTGCCTCCGGCCACAGCATAAGACATTAGTCTGTGGAAGAGAGCACTGGTGGTTTTCTTCCCTCCAAGACAACATAGTTCAGTTGGGTACACACTGCATTTCCAAGATTTTGAATACACACTTTTTAAGGCTTCCAAAATCAGGTATCTTTTGACATGGTAATTCCTTTTCCTCCCCCAATTTTTAAATTGGTAAATATATACAATTGATATGCTCTTAAAATTGTTTAATGTGAAAATCGAGAGCAAAATCTTATAGCCTAAACAATAGGAGTGGTAAGAATTTGGTGATGGTGAACAACCAGAAAATCTGGAGTCCCAGCCATGTCCACTGCTAGGACCCGGAGAAGCCTAGCCTGGACTGGCCCAGCTGCCGGGCTAATGAGTGTGACCTCTGAGGTGATAAAATAACACCCGTGTGGAAGGAATGGCCGATAAGAAGCACATGCCAGCCCCACCTTAGAAAAAGGCATGAGTAGAAATGAAGGTGCTATATCGCTAAAAATGATGACATTGGGCCCGAAGCATCCAATTTTCTCTGGCACCTGGCTAAGACAAGCATAGAGGACAGGGCCAGTGGGGGCATAGTCAGAGACATCCTCCCTATCCTGTGGCATTGCTTTGGCCTGTAGCAAAATGTTAAAATGGCCTCTTCCTACTTCAGTTTAAGCTGAGTTCCCAAGACAATCAATGCCAACTACTCCCACTTCCAAAATGTAGAACACAAGAAAGAGCTCCTTGAAAATGATTTTGCATGCCTTCTCCAGCCACTGTCCACCTCAAGGGAGTGCATGGATTGATACAGAAGAAGACTCGAAGTTGGAGTTCTAGGATTGAGTTGTCAACATTGTGATCAGTTTTCCTCCCCATACCATGGAGAAAGGACATGCCTTGCTCCTGTCTCTTAAGTCCAGTGACTAGGGCTTACTTGAGACTACACACAGAGCTTGATATGTGTCCCTGGAGCTTGTGGAACACAGGAGACTGCCCACTGGTGAGCAGCTGGCTGAAGAGGCCTATTGTAGAGGATGTTTCCATTTGGAAGTCACTCCCTCTTGCCTATATCATGGCAAGGGAGTGTGTGGCAGGTTGAGTTTCCTGGAAGATGACTCTGAGGGGGAAGATTAGTGTGAGGAAGGTTTTTTAGAGAGTGCTCTTGGGATAGCACCCAGAGGAGGAAAAGAGAAGAAGCAGGATCATAGAGAGAAGTGAACCCCCACTGCCCAGATCTGAAGCTGGGATGGCCCTTCAGAGTTGTCCCAAGACAGAGCCAAGGGACCTTTCTACCCCTGCCATAGATCGATCATTGTTTCTGGCTGACCTTGGGGAAAGGCTGTGACCTTGAGCAACAGCATCTGGGGGAATGTGTCCTTCATTCCTAAGGGGAGATCTGGGCAGTGATCACAGGGTCCAGTATGGCACATGGCATGCGGGTACCAGATGTGGAACCTGCAAGAAGAATAACCACCTAGGATCAGACACAGTGGCTCACATCTGTAATCCCAGCACTTTGGGAGGCTGAGGCAGTCAGATAACTTGAGGTCAGGAGTTCGAGACCAGCCTGGCCAACATGGTGAAACCCTGTTTCTACTAAAAATACAAAAATTAGCCAGGTGTGGTGGCGGGTGCCTGTAATCCCAGCTACTCAGGAGGCAGGAGAATTGCTTGAACCTGGGAGGCAGAGGTTGCGGTGAGTTGAGTGAGTCAAGATCACGCCACTGCACTCTATCCGGGCAACAGAGACTCCACCTAAAAAAAAAAAAAAGAAAAGAATAACCACCTAGAATTTTTTAAAAAATTTAGAGGTGAGGGTCTTGCTCTGTTGCCCAGGCTAGAGTGCAGTGGTTATTCACAGGTGTGATCATGGCACGTTGTAGCCTTGAACTCCTGGGCTCAAGCACTTCTTCTGCTTCAGCCTCCCAAGTAGTCACTGTGCCCAGCAATTTTTAAGGGGACTCTGTCCACATGGGCTTCTTCAAAAAGACCTTGGCAGAAAAAGGTGGAGGTGCAACTAGAGATAGAGGCTGAAGGAGGACCATAAGTGACCAGCTGAAGGAGAGGCCCCTTTGGAGCCATGAGGACTGCAGTCCCAGGGGACCAGGAGGGTTACATGCAACGTAACAAAGATACCAAAGAGGGAAGTACCAGCCATGGCCAGGGAAGATCAAAGAGATATTTCATCCATGCTAGAAACAAAGGAGGGAAGGAGGATGCAGGGAGGGAGAGAAGGAGGGAGAAAGGAAGGGAAGGATCAAGGGAAGGAAGGAAGGAGAAAAGGAAGGAAGGCAGACAGGGAGGCCTCTCCTACTCCTTGTTTTTTTCTCCCTCCTACCCTACAGGGGCCAAGATGAGGCTAGTAAGGGGATGGGGTAAAGGTGCTAGATGGGAAAATGTCTTGGCATCCTCAATGCCTAGCAGGGCACATGGCATAAAATGGACACTCAATAAATAATATACTAACAATGAGGAAAATGTTTGCCCCTTTATGATTCCCAGTGACTTTGTAAGGCCCTTCTATATCTGCATCATTCTGGGGACTGAATGTGGGTCCTTCTGAAGTCATGGTGTTATAGAACAGAGATACAGAGGTGATGTCTAAAGCACACACTGACATGTCCCCAGATGCACCTGCACATACACACTTGTACATGCTCATATACCTCCCTGCTGCCAAGCTCAGAAATAGGGTTCTACACAAACCTCACTGTAAACTTTTCATTTCTCTTAAGTGCATACCTCTGTCTTTGCCCTTTGAAGAAAACCAGGGATGCAATGCTGAGAATGTGACTGTAAATACTTCAGATTTTAAACTCCGAGGATTTTCTCTTGGTTTCCTCAGAGGGTTGTAGTCTGTGGTGCATGAATCCTGGGGTTTCAAGGCCATCTGGCCCCTATGTGCTCAATGATCTACCCAGTGGAAGGAAGATGAGACACAGACATTTCAAAACCTTTAGGCAATGGGTCTTGGCATGCCCTATCTTCTTTGTTTTTGTTTTGAGACAGAGTTTCACTTTGTCTCCCAGGCTGGAGTGCAGTGGCGCAATCTCAGCTCACTGCAACCTCTGTCTCCTGAGTTCAAGTGATTCTTGTGCCTCAGCCTCTTGAGTAGCAGGGATTACAGGCATGCGCCACCATACCTGGCTAACTTTTTGTATTTTTAGTAGAGACAGGATTTCACAATGTTGGCCAGGCTGGTCTCGAAATCTTGGCCTCAAGTGATCCGCCCACCTCAGCCTCCAAAGTGCTGGGATTACAGATGTGAGCTGCCGCACCCAGCCAGCATGCCCTATCTTAATTGTTAATTTTATATGATAGCAGATTAGCTCTCCTAATTACTTCCATCTTAGGCTAGATTAAAATGTTAATTTTAATTTTAATTGGTAATTTTATATGATACCAGATTAGCTCTCCTAATTACTTCCATCTTAGGCTAGATTAAAATACATCCTGATCAGATAGTAATTTATGGTGAAGAGATGCCTTCTGGCCTAAAAACCTGTCAGGGGTAAATCTCTAAGTAGATGACCTCAAGGCAGAGAGCCCAGAGTGCACTGTGTATGAAAGAATTACAGAGTGAAGTTCATGTGCCCAAGGTTTTAAAGAATAATTGAGAGCCTAATTATAAGAGCACTGAAAAGAGCCATACACAATTCCAAGTTAGCTTTGCCTGTTAAGAGTAGAAAACTCATTTTATAAGTAATAAAATGATAGTGCTTACACAACGCAGCTTTCTAATTTCCTTTTCAAATTCCACTGTGCTTGAGGCACCATCCTCTTTGACTGCATGCATTCTGATCTTTGTTGAATAAATTTCGTCTATTAATTCTTCTATTTGTTGGCCTTTATTGACTGTCCAGTCCATATGCATGGCCGTGGTTGAAACTCAGCTGAGAAAGCTGAATGACACATGGCCCTACCCTCTAAAGCTCACTCTCTCCTGTTGGAGACAGACTTCTAAACAAAATGCCACGCCTCCAAAGAGAAAACCCCATTTTTCTGGGAGCTCAGAATGGGAAATAACTCTGCCTGGGGATGGAGGTGGGAGGGAGGAGAACTTAGGGAAGGCTTCTAGAAAAGGTGATATTTTGGCTGCATCTTGAGGAGTGACCAGGAGTTTGCTAGTTACAACAGGGAAGGAAGAGCATTCTGGGTTGAGAATTAGGACAGTCTTCTCTTATAATCCACAAAGCAAATGTCAGGTCATACAGGAGCAACTGAAAAGACCTTTTGCAGAGATTTAGTTATTATTGCCCATGCTAGACTATCAGCTGCTACCGACTTTGTGCAGTACTTAGACCACCTAAGTTAGTGCCTGATAGGGCATTTTGAGGATGACAGTAATGCCTGTGCTGGAGATGAATGGGATGTGACCCTCATCTTTTAGTCATGACATTCCAGCTCTCCTACCTTGGGTTTGTTCCCAATAATTAAGTGGCCATCACAGCAGTAGTGACACCAAAGCACGGTAGTGAGTGTTCTTCTGCAAACTCCAGGAGCATCTGTGGAACCAAGTGCAGATGCCTTTGACCTGTGCAGCAGTTGACTCAGGTTACCAGGCACCTTCTTCAAGTTCTTCCCAAGAAGATGTATCTTTCTTGTTCAGCCCAATTTTTATAAAACCTTAATGTTCTCTTAAAACTGAAATTTTGCACAGTAGCCATTAGCATCAGAGCAACATTCCCATGAGTTCTGGAATCTCCTAGAGTACTTTACTCTAAGCAAAGAGCCAATTATTGCAGCCCTGAAGTTGGAGGGGGACACTGATTAGTATCTATGGCCTGGAAGTAGAGATGGATGGCTGTGGAGGCCACAGCATCTTGAGGATGTTAAATGGGGTCAAAAGCAAATCAGACTCCTTATGGCCCAACTCAGGAGTTATTCTTAGGCATAGGGAACATGAGAGAGGTCTCCAGAGTTGGAAAGAGTGGACCTAGTGGGGAGTCCTTGGACCCTGCAAGTTTCCATTCAATTTCTCACCCTGGGCACTGCCCCCACCTGTTCTCTGTACGTATTCCTTCTCTTCTATTTCTCCTCTCCAATTCTTCTCTTATTTCCCCATTCCTCTTTCTCAGTAAATATATCTTTTTTTTCTAGAAGTTTCTACTGAGTTTGAAGGTTTCAATGACCATGTTGATTACAGAGATAAGAAGGCTATTTCCATCACTGTCTTTGGATGACAGACAGCAGAGGCTCCTCTCTGCAGGCCTGGCCAGACTGCTTATGTGGAGCTGGAGGGAAAGATGAATGGCTTTCAGTCACTCAGGCCAGCACCCAAGAACCCAACACTGTGCTGGGCCTTGGGGGTGGTCCTGGGGTAGCCTGAGGGTAAGGAATGCTAGAGAGGTATGGCAGAGAGAACCTGAGAGAAGGTATTAGGACATGCAATGAAGTCCCATTTCCCACTGATTCCTAACTTTATTTTTCTGCCAAATTAAAGGAAACATATCTTCCTCATATGGTGGAGAAATAAATGAGACATAAGATAAGAAAAGTCTAAAGCTCAATATAAATATAAGGGTTTGAACCCATCTAAACTGGGTCTGTGTGGGCTCAGCTGCTCCGAGCTGGGCTAGACTTGGAATAGGAAGCAGTTTCACTTGCCCTTTTCTCCTGTGGGCCTAGAAATCCCTGGATCAGATGATGTTGTGGAGCTCACTGTGGGAGAAGGGGAGGGGAGCAGAGCAGGGCTTGAAGCCTGAATCCTGGAGCCCAGGTTAGGTCTCCATCAACCCGAACAACATCTCTGAGTCCCCACTTCGTCATCTGCAAGACGAGAATTCTAATCCCACCTCACACACTTAGGGATAGAATCAAATGCAATACTAAGCCCAAAGTCACTGTATAAACTACAATACATATGTGGTTATTAATATCCTCATTAATATCTTGGTGTTTCTTATACCGTAATGGATTTCCAAAGGGAGAACATTAGCAAGATAAAATAGCCTCAGAAGGAACCAAAGAAACTAAATTTTGTACACTAAGGTAATATAAATTCAGTACATTTTAAAACTTAGTTTCTATTTAAGATCATTTAAAAATCAGTTTCTATTAACATTTAGAAGCATTTCTAAGTATTGGGAAAGACTCTTTTCCTGCTCTTTGCCATTGCTAAATTGGCCTGCCTCTGGAGGAGAAGGCCCTTTTCCCTTCCCACCCCACTAGTGTAGGACTCTTTGGGTGAACTCCCTCCCCTTCCCCCTGAGCAGTTGGGTGGGAGTGTGGTAAGCCTCTGGTTATGCTTTAAAAATAGTGTTGAGAGAGAGGCAGGCAGGCAGGGAGGCTTACCTGACAGGAAGGACAGGTTTTCCTGCCCTCCCTCCCCACCTGCCCCACACCCAGTCACTCTGTCACCCCAGGGGAGCTGTCAGCCCAGCCCCACAAATTAGAGGGTGCTGCATGGCCCTGGCCCCACACAGTGTTTCCATGAGAACCTCTCCTTCCCCTGATTTTCCCTTTTCTCCTGGGGCCTCCTTGCACATAGAAAGAAACACCTGCTCCTAGCCCCGTTCCTGTATCTAGACCCTGGCAACCTCCGTCACTCATCCAGACATTAGCTAGGAGCTGGCAGTGCCAAGGATGGCTCTGGAGGGGAGGACAGGGGCCAGGGTTGGCACCTGGGCCACTTGGGCAAGCCTGAGATCTGGGTGCAGGCTTTGCTTGGCGCTCACAGTGGTCCTGGCCTGGCCTCTCCTAGGATCCAGAGGAATCCTGGACCCTGAGTCCCAGGCCCCAGGAAGGGAAGCAGTCACACCTCTGGCTTCCCCATGGTGGCATCTGAGCCCATGGCATTCCCTCTTCCAAATACACCCTGCATCCCTTGGCTCTGCCTCACCCTTAACCCCTGGTCAGCTCCTTCCCACTGGCCAGCATTACCCTTCCACTGGGTGCAGACATGGCTGCATCTTGCTCTCAAATTATTTATAGGGATGCATACTTCCTGCCTGTCCTGCCAGACCCCTCACAGACCTCAATTAATGCAGCCCAGCTGATTGAGCATTTGTCTTTTGATGGATTGAATGACAAACAGCCCTATGAGGTCTTAGCTTGTCCTCCATCATCTCTGGCCTGAGGAGTTTCCAGGGTTTTGGGAACTCTGGGCTTCATGGAAAGAAAGAAAAGGTACAGTAAATGCTCTGGGACTGTCCAAGCCTGAGGATCGGAGAACACGGCGTCTTGGAATCAGACTGATGTGGTCAGCCTCCCCGCTCTGTAATTCATCCTATAGTCTTGAACAAATCCATTAACTTTTCTTGATATTAATTTCCTTATCTGTAAAATGGGGATGAAGTTATCCACTTCAGAGGGTGCTGTAAGGATTAAATAATCTCCAAGGCCTCTACAGTGTTCAGACACACAAATCACCTATAGCACCACTCAAAGTGTATGTGCAGATGGGGTCTGGCTTCTTGCATTTTGTTGTTGTTGTTTAGTTGATTGTTTTCTGCATTATGCATGTGTGTAGTTAAACAAAATGCCCTATCACTGAGATCTGGCCTGCAGGGCCAGGGCTGGACACAGATAACACCGCTGGAGGAACACTAAAACCTTTCTTGATGTGCCACAGGCTTTTATTTCTCTTATTTCTCACTAAGGACAGGGAAGCATTCATCAGCAACATCAACAACAACACAATGAACATGTGGACACCTCCCCAGGGGTTTCTGTTGACCCTGAATCCTCCCACCCACCCACCCCCACCAATTGCCTTGGAGATGTGGGGCCACCAGACTTGAAGCTCGTGTCAATCCCAGAGGTTGAGGAGTGAGAATTCCTTGCACCAGGGGCTGCCTCAGCAGTGAAGGCACAGGAAATAATCTTCACTCTCTCAGTGGGGCTGGTAGTGACCAGCAACATCCAGTTAAAAGCTGTCGATCAAGGTCTCTGAGCATTCCTGGCCTGGGAATGGAGGGGAAGAATCTGGCTAGCTCTAGGGTTACACAGCTGAGTCTGGCCTCATTAACCAAATTAGCTAACCAGCCGCTGTGCAAGTGATGTCTCAGATGCCCCAATGTTCATGGAGGAAATTAACTCAAATTATTATTATACACACCCCACATAATCAATTGCATTTAGTAAGTGTCCATATACCAAGGAGGAGGGAAATCACCACAGACTTAGCTTTCATATAGCCCTTTGCTCTTTAAAAGTAACTTTTTAAACAGTCTAGCACTGATTCCCACCTTATTTCTGGACATCAACAACACAGATGTTACTATCAGCATTTATTTAGAGACTAAGTGGCATATCCAAGATCACACAGCATACTGAGGGATCCAGGGCTCCTCTCTCTTAGTCCATTATTCTTTTTTTGTTTGGTTTTCTCTTCTGCCATAGGCTAGTTTGTACACATCAACCAGAGTCATCTTTTAAACCTCAAATGAGACCATGTCACTCCTGGCTCACACTCTTTGTGGCTTCCCAATAGAGAGAGCACAGTGCAGGTGGCTCACCTTCTTTAAGCTGCTTTCCTCCCCATCTCTCACACCAGGCTGCCATCATGCTTCTCCCCCACTGACTCTCCACAGCCTGCCTCCTCAATCCCAGGGCTTCCTCGTCCTCCAGATCACTCTGTCCCACTGCCTGCTTTTCGCTCTCTGGAATCATCTCATTTATCTGTTTATGTGTTTGTTTCCTGCCTCCCATCAGCAGATCATCAATTCCATGGGGTCAGGGCCTTTGTTTTGTTGATGCTGCATCCCCAGTACCTAGATTAGTACCTGGCACTTACAGGGTAATCAATGAAGGTTTTTTTTGAATGAATGGATATTGCACTGTATTGATAAAAGAAAGAGAGAAAAGTCCTGGGAGAGAGTGAAGGCAAAGAAGTTATTAACGATGGGAAATGATATGCCCAATATGAGTGAATAGCTGCTATCAGAGATTGCACAAGCTCTACTGAGTCACCCCATCCCCACTGATCTAAGGCTCCTAAGCCCTAGGCTCATGCCCCCTCTCCAATATGACCAACAAGCCAAACCCAGCAGTAACTCCAGAGCGGACTTTGACTCTAAATGTGGCCTTAACCCTAGGCCTGACTGTGAAAACAACACCTTCTTCTAACTTTAATCCTGTCCTAATAACCACCTTAACTTGGCACTCTAATCTCAATGGCAAACCCAAATCCATAAGCACAGTCCCCTCTACTCAATGGGCCAATCCTAGACATAAGATCCATAAGAATCCTAGACATAAGCAGGCCAGACTGTTATACCAGTCCTGCCATATTGAACCTTAACTAGATCTGCCTCAGTTTCCCTGAGTGGAAACTGATGGGGGAGGTATGGACTAAAATTGGTGACACTGAAAGCTAGAAAAGACCTTAGAGATAATCGAATTTCTTCCCTTTAGGGATAATATTGCAATGAATACATGCCATCTTTTATTTTCTATGTGTCCCATTGGTTCTTTTTTCCTTTTTCTTGCCATCTTTTGGATCAATCAAGCATTAGTTAGTATTCCATTTTGCCTCCTCCATTTGCTTTTTAGCTAAACCTCTTTGTTTCAATTTTGGGTTTATTTTAGGGATTATAATATGTACCTTAAACTTGTCATAGTCTACGTTGAAATCACATAAAAGAACTTAAACCAGTGTCATTCCCTTTTATAACCCCCATCTTTTGTTCTACTGTTATCATATACCTAAGTACTGCGTATGTCATAAGCCCCACTATTATTGTTATTGTTATTGCTTTAGATAGTTATGTCTTAAAGACATTAAGAATTGAAAAAGTATTTTTTTAAAGTTACCGCTACACTTAACAATTTCTGATGCTCTTCATTCATTTCTGTAGGTCATTGATGCTCTTCATTCATTTCTGTAGGTCATTGATGCTCTTCATTCATTTCTGTAGGTCATTGATGCTCTTCATTCATTTCTGTAGGTCATGTTTCTGTTTTCTTTCCCTTCAACCTGCAGAACTTCACAATTCTCTTCCCCTACCAGGGACACCGCAGCCTCTCTACCCTTCCATCCCTACTTCCATACAGCTCCAAAACCTGCGAGTTTCCAACCATTTCCCATAGTGCAGTTAAATGCCAAGATAAATTTTTAGGCATTTCCAAACTCCCTAAGGACAGGCCCAGATGGAGCCATGAAAGAGAAGAGAGGGCAAGTAACCAGAAGCCTCTCCTCTTCCTCCTTCCTATGTCACCTTCCCCATACTCCCCAAAGGGAACCTCTCTGACACTGCAATGCAAGAGTAAACTACTGGATGATGATGATGGTTATTATTATTATTTACCTCCTTTCCTTCCCGGGCCAGGGAGGAGAGCATCAAGCCCTTTGCAGCAGCAGTCTGATCCCCTTCAGTTATCCTCAGGTATTTACTAAGCCCCCTTCTTGGTGCAGACCCTCTGCTAGGGGAAGAGAAAGGCAGAGGTGGAAAGGCTGCAGGGAAGTGAAGGAGCTTATAGACTAGATGGGAGAGCATGGGCACCCCTCCTAAGGAAATCAGCAATCCAATCTTCTTTTTTGTTTCTTCTCCCTCCTCTTCCCCTTTCTTTCCCTGCCAATTAGCAAGGATCATAGAACTGTGAGTTGGAATAAGCCTGATTGGGTAAGAAAAGTTGATCAAAGAAGTCCTTAGATTCTAAACTCTGCAGGGAATATTGCCTCTGAGGCCCCTCTCATCCCTAAATAATGGGGCAAGAGATAAAAGGGACCCCCTCAAAGCCTTGGGAATATACAGTTGAGGGCAAGTCAAAGATTGCAGTGCTGTACACGTGGCAGATTTGGAGAACACGTGGGTAAGTAGCTGGAGACAATCCTCTGAAGGGTTGTGAAGGGATGAGGGGTGCCAAGAGCATGTTCCTCAGCTTGGAGGCAATGGGTAGAAAGATGCATAGCTGGCACCAAGCCAGGTCTCTTTCTGGCTCCCAAGTCTACAGCATTTTATTCCTTCTCCTTCCCCATATGTGTCCCCAACCCCTCCAACAGCTGACCTCTAGTTATCCCACAGAACATACTCAAGTTCTACCACTGAGGCTTCCACAGCTACTGCTATTGTTGCTCCTTCTCTTATTATTTTTTCTGATGAAGAGCCCTGGAGCCAGTCATACCTGAGTTCAAATCCCAGCTAGGCCACTTGCCAGTTGGCTGACCTTAGATATTCACTTTCCTCATTGAGTCTTGGCTTCCTCTTCTATAAAAATGGGGCTATTTTCTTCTTTTTTTGGACAACGCTTCAAGAATGAATAGAACAGGCATTGAGTTAACATCCTTAAAATACAAAGAGTTCATCTAAAACAACAAGAAGTATACTAAGGGCCAGGAGCAGTGGCTCATGCCTGTAATCCCAGCACTTTGGGAGGTTAAGGCAGGCAGATTGCTTGAGCCCAGGAGTTCGAGACCAGCCTGGACAACATAGCAAAATCCTGTCTCTAAACCCCAAAATTAGCCAGGTGTGGTGGTATGCACCTGTAGTCCCAGCTACTCAGCTGAGGTGGGAGTGTTATTTGAGCTCAGGTAGTCAAGGCTGCAGTGAGCCAAGCTCACACCACTACACTCCAGCCTTAGCAATAGAGTGAGACTGTGTCACAAAAAATTAAATAAATAAATTTTGAAAAGAAATATAAGACAAAAACAGTAAGTGGATAGGAGTCACAAACAGATAATTCCCAAAGATGTAATCCAAGTAGCTAATAACATTTTAAGACATGTTTAGCATCCTTAATAATAAAAGTGAAAATTAAAGAAATGAGACACATTTCACTTATGAAAAGCTACTATAGTTTTTAATCTATAATAATCAGTATTGACAAGGGTGTGATAAGATGGAGAGCCCCCACTTGGTTATTATGAGTGCTTTTTGGAACACAATTTGGCAATATGTACCAACAGCTTTAACAGTGCTCATGCATTTTGACCTAGTAATTTCACTTCTAGGAATCTGTTTGAAGGATATAATCAGAGATGAGGTCAAAGATTAATATTCACAGATGTTCAGATGTTCATCACAGAGTTATTAACAGGAAATTTTTGGAAAACATCTAAATGGCCATGAGTAAAAGAATGTTTAAATTGGTTATAATGCATTCTTAAAGTGGAATTATATAGCTAATAAAAATATTTTTATAGATTGATGATATGTGATTACAATACAATATTTGCTGATAAGCAGGAAATAACATATATAACGTATAATCTCAATTTTATGCAGCTATATTTATGCTTATATATTAAGTATACCATTAGAAAATAGACTGAGAAACACCCCAAAAGGTTAATAATAGTAATTTGAAAGGTCATACATGACGTTTTCCTATATTTTCTAAGCTTTTCATAGTAAACAAGCATTACTTTTATTTATTTATTTATTTATTTATTTATTTATTTTTTGAGACAGAGTCTCGCTCTGTCCCCTGGGCTGGAGTGCAGCGGCCGGATCTCAGCTCACTGCAAGCTCCACCTCCCGGGTTTACGCCATTCTCCTGCCTCAGCCTCCCGAGTAGCTGGGACTACAGGTGCCCGCCACCTCGCCCAGCTAGTTTTTTTGTATTTTTTAGTAGAGACGAGGTTTCACCGTGTTAGCCAGGATGGTCTCGATCTCCTGATCTCGTGATCCGCCCGTCTCAGCCTCCCAAAGTGCTGGGATTACAGGCTTGAGCCACCGCGCCCGGCCTACTTTTAAAATGAAAAAATAAACTACTATTTAAAATCACAACTACACTGTTTGACCCAGTAATTCCTCTTCTTCAAATGTATTTAAAAAATCAGAAATTCAGTGAAACATGTTGGTATAAAGAGCCAAGAGTCAATGGTGATTAAACCACTACTTATAATTTTAAAAGATAGCAAAACAAAGTATCTAGCAGTTGGAGAACAGTTAAGAAACTAGTTGTATCTCCACATAATAGGACACTGTGAATGCACTAAAGATGCTTTTTAGAAATTTTAATGACATGGAAATATTTGTGTTATAAAAGTCATTAAAAGAAGAACAGAAAATTGTATATACATATTTTAAATATATGTTTAAAATTAATTTTAAAACCTGGAATGCACACACTTAAATGCTAGCAATGATTTATCTTGGGCATGGGATTATATATGATTTTTATTTTCTTCCATATACTTTTATATTCTTTTATATACCATATCTATAATGACTATCAATACTTCATGAGCTTATTTAAAAAAACAGAAAAAAGAACAATGGAGAAAGAGTCTGAGAAGAAATGAACTTCTATGTTGGAGAATGGAGCTAAGGACAATTATCAAGATTGTTGAGAACATTAGATGATGATTGTGACCAGCACAGTGCCTGGCATATAACAGATGCTCAAATAAATGCAGGTTTGTTTCCGCCTCCCTCTTCTTTCCTGCACACATCTTTCTTGCTCTGAACCCTATGTGCCATTGACAGTCTGTCTCACTCACTTTTACTCGAGTAACATTTGTCTTCTCAGCAAGTCTGTTGGCCCAGGAGGACTGAGCTAGCTCCTTCCTTCAAGGCATGGTGCCAGCTGGAGCTCAGGCAGCCTTGCTGACTAGTGATGGAGGAACAGGGATGATTCCTCCTTCCCTTCACCCTGACAACCCATATTAAGGGTTTCTTCTCAGGATGACATCTAAGGAGGTAAAGTTTGCATAGAGTGAAGGAGTGAGAGGGAGTTTCCTTGTAAATGATTTTTTTTCTCCTCTTTCTATCCCCCCAGTCTAGAGCCAGCAGAACATCCAGGGAAAGACGGTAGGGAGATGGCTCTAAGGAAGGTTCCTACGCCAAGCATTTCGCCTTCGCTGATAACTGGCACCCCACCAGTAAAGCTGAATGTTCTTTCAAGATACCTTTCATGATGCAGATTCCCTTTGGAGGACAAACATATTAATATGCACATATTGATATGTATATATTTATCAGCTCCCCTTCAGAAGGCATGTATGTGAGAGCCCTTGCATAAGGGAACTGAACAGGGAACTACTGAGAATGGACATACCTGGGGATGGGGGTCTGGAATTTTCCATTAGTAAACCCATACTGAGGCTACCCTGTGCCAGGCACTACTATATCACAGAAGATGCAGACCGATATGAGACAAGGTCTGGTCCTCAGGTTTCTTACTCTGTAAATGGAGAACTAAGACAGACTTGTGAAAAATAACAGCAAAAACATATGGTAGCATAGAACTGCAGGACTGAAAGGATCTTAAAAGTTTTCAAGATTGACCCTCTAATTGGTTATCAAATAACTGTTGTAGAGGTGTAATCACAAAGGACACAGAGCTCAGACATGGGTTGAGCCAGGACTGTCTGGGAGTGCAGAAGGATTGTTAGAGCTGGACTGCCACAGAGGACTGGGAAAGGCTTTCAGGACAGGTAAAGCACAGAGCTGGGACATTTGAGGGACAGTGTGTAGACTGTTGGAAGGAGGTTGGTGAAGGAGAGGAGTAGGGAAAACTACACGCAAGGGAGTTGGGGTCAGTTTGCAAAGGACTAAGGGTGCCAGGTTTGAGTGTCCAGACTTTGTCCTTTGGACAATGAGAGGCACCTGCAAATTTCCAAACAAAGAGGTGACTTTGAAAAGAGGTATCTGAAGGTGATTCTAAACATTGGCAGGTGATAGTAGGAACTGGTAGGGATTATAGACAAAGTGGTGAGTCAGAGACATTCATACCATCCAGGTGAGATGCCAGGAGCATGGATTAGGATGGTGGAGGTGGGAATGGGAAGAAAAGGACCAGTGGCAAAGGACTTTCAAGGGAAGACTGGGCAGGCCTTGGGGGCTGAGTGGTGGCCAATCCGCCAGCCAAGTGCACTCTTTGTATACCTTGGTCTCAGCAGCTGAGGCGCCACTGCCCCAGGAGTGCTCAGAGTCTCTGGGGGAGGGAGAGGAAGCACATTTCTGACCAGGGTTTCCAGGAGTTGTGCACCAGTACAGACTGGCACCCAGGGCAAGGGTGGGGTCAGGGAGAAGGGCGGCTCCTCCTATTCTCTTGGATAACAATGCCCCCAAGTCTGCCATTTTCTGTGGTTAAAAGGAGGGCCTTTCTCCCCGCCAGTCCCTCACCCACAGGAAATCCGTGTCCCGGGAGTTTACAGCTGTGAATACAGTCTGTTAAATAGCTCAAGACGGGCCAGGTGCTGCCTGGTGCAGGCCTCCAGGGCCCTCTCAGGGGCCCAAAGCAACCAAGCACTGCCCACTCGGTCACCTAGCATGTCTTTCTTGAGGACCTACTTTGCACGAGGCAGGTGCTGGATGCTGAGGACACAGAGGTGAGGGAGACAGAACCACATCCAGTGGGGCCACAGACAAGTCAACACATGGCTGCAATGTAGTCAGACACTTGCCGGCTGAGATCTGTGCCAGGTGTCAAACAAGCAGAGGATGGGGCTGGAATGTTCAGAAGGAAATGAAAAAAGCCTTCACAGAGGAGGTGATGTTGAACAGTCTTAAAGGAAGAGAAAGGGCTTGTCAGGTAAACGCAGGTAGGAGCAAAGTACATTTATTGCATTCCAGGAGATGCTCTGAGCCAAGGACTAAAGCATCATGGTGCAACTACAGAACCACAAGTCACGGGTCAAGCTGTAGGGGAGAAAGTAGAAACAGGTGGGAAATGGAACTGAAGCGATACACAAGGTCCAGGTAATGAGGATACCTGTGGGTGTCCCAAGGTGTATAAATTTTATCCTGTAGATCATAGTAGCCATTGGAGCTCAGATGTGGCCACTCACTGTTGGACCTGCCTTGGGGAAGTTTTACATTTTTTCCTCTAGGGGAGCTTAGGGAGTCCAGATGAGGCACAAGTGTCTGAGGGAGAAAACCATCTCTGCATAAATCACATTCTACCAGGCGGGTTCCCCTGTCAGGGTTTTGCATGCTCTGTTTCTTCTATCTAGAATGCTCTTCCCCCAGAGACCTAATTTGGCAACTCTCTCCCCACTCCCTCCTCCATTATTAATTTCCCCGACCCTGCTATCCTCTTCCTTTCTTTTTATCTTTCCATAGCACTTAACATCTACAGTAGAATATGCTCACTTCTTATGTCTATTACTCATTGTCTGTCTCTGGGGAATGTGACTCCAGGGGAGCAAAGATCTTTATATATATTGTTCCCCAGCTGTTTCCCCTATACCTAGAACTGTGCCTGGCACAGGTAGAGGCTCAATGACTATCTGTGGAACAAATGAATGAAGGAAGAAACCGTCTTTGTAATTCCAGTGCCCAGCACAGAGCTGTAAGACGTATGCATGTGTGTAAGAAATGCTACCATCATTAGGGCGCCAGCAAGTGAGTGCCCTCGGGTTTCCCTGCAAACCCCAAGGCCTAGTTGGGCCCCCCAGAGTGGCGCGGGTTCCACTTGCTCCCTGCCGCCCAGCGGGGCACTTGGCACAGCCTGGGGCGAACGTGCCACTCGGAGAATAAAGCACTTCCTCCGCGGGGCGGCCCTGCCAGGCTGCCGGGGTCTTGCGTCCCGGAAACACCTCCCCCCAGCCAGCCGGGGAAGCCTGGGCGGAGCTTTCTAGGAAGCAGCCCTACTCTGCCTTGCCTTGCCTGCCTGGAGAAGGAGACGGAACTTTAGTTCACAAGGCCCTACTGGCTGCTGGGCACAAGCCCAGGGGGCGGGTCGCCTCTGCTGAATGACAGGTCTCTCCTGGACCCCAAAGTCCTCCTAAACAGGGTCCCAAGCACTGAAAATATCCCAGTGTCCTGGTACCCATTCATAATTTTATAATTATATTTATTTATATAAAAAGAAAGAGACACAAACAGATATGTAAGAGTAGGATTGGGGCATGAACACAAGGACACTTAGCTCTATCTGAAATGTTTATTTATTGCAAAATAAAGTGATTAGAAGCAAATGAGAGAAAGAAGGCTTGTTTTAGGTGGTGAAAATATGGATGCTGGTTCTTTTCACTTTTCTGTAACTTTAAAACACTTCAAGGTTAAAAATAAAGGAAACATAACAAAGAACATAAGGAAGAATGCAAATAAATATATGAATCAATAAGATTCATATATTTTTTTCTATGATGACTACTTGGAACTTTGCTGAATTAATGAACACCCTGGATCCAGCCTTGGTGTTGCTGTATAACCAGTCGGTAAACCAAAGCACCATGGCAGTGTGGTAGGGCAGAGCTTTGCAGAATGAGGGGTCAGGGAGTATGGATAGGGTGGCAGTGGGGACAAAGGCACTTTGTAAGTGTCTCTCAAGGCTCACCATGCAGAGAGCCACCTGCTCTTCCCACATAAAGGGCCTGCCTTTCTTCCTTGGCTTCCCGCATGTTTTATTTTTTGCCTCTGACCTAGACCTCAATTGTTGCCACACGAATTAGATGGTGGAGAAGTTGCATGAACAGAAAAGAAGCAAACCTGAGAGGTGGTCTCTGGCAGTAGTGGTCCAGCCAATGTCACCTCCTGGTAATTTGGGTTTCTACCTGTCACTACAATCTCCAAGTGAGGGATTTTTGAGGATACTCATGGACTCATAAGATACAGTGAAGGCCGGAATACCTCTGCCCCCAGGCCATCGCTAAATAGCACCTTCCAGATCCCAGGAAAGCACATGAAGATTTGTCAGATTCCTGTTTATCCATAATTCAATGAAAGTACAAACCATAGGAATTTTTTGCCTGCTTTTGGGAGGAGACAAAGGAGCACATTTTCTTTCTTTTTTATAATGTTCAGGGCATCTCATAAGGTTGGTGTAGACTCAGCCCCATCACTCATGGGTGGTAGCCTAGCCAGTCCTGCTGCTGTAACAAAATACCCTAGACTGGGTGGTTTAAACCAAAGACATTTATTTCTCACAGTTCTGGAGGCTGGGAAGCTCTGGTATCTCATCCTCTTTTTATAAGGGCACTAACCTCATCATGGAGACTCCACCCGCATGACCTCATTGATACCTCATCACCTCCCAAAGGTCCTGCTCCCTAACCCCATCACATTGAGGGTTATAGCTTCAACATATACATTTCGGGGGAACACAGTCCATAACAGGTGGGAGTATCTTGGAAACCAGCCCTCATGGGAGACATAAACACTCCCTCTCTGCATTCTGGCTGATGCATATACAGTCTTTCTTTGAACATCCCCAAGGCAGGCAGCTCCCTCCCTCCATCTATTGGACATGGTTCTGCTCTCTGAGAGAGACCAAATTTGTCTGGCCCTTCCTGTATTTGTAGACTGAGTCATCCTTTCTCTAGACTAAATGCCCTAGCTCCTCCCATAAACTTCCTACTCTCTTAGTGGACAGATCTGTGCAATGGGAATGATAGTTCCAAGAGTACTCTGAAACCCCAAGAGATCCTGAAATATGTCTGACACATCAGAGAAGGATTGGTTAGGTTTGCTTGACAGAACTGTTCTTTAAAGATTGGTAAATGATCAATCCACTAGCCATGGAAGTGACAACTTAGGTTTAACCAAGTTGTAAAATCACCCAATGCCTGTTACTTAGGGCCTCTTGACATGTATAGACGCTTGGCTGAGTCCTAGAAGTTCAGTGTTGACTTAAACACTGTCCTCAGTCCGGTGTAACTACCCAGGGTCAAAATGAGTCAGGAGGCACCCCAGGTCCTCATTCATTTTCCACAGTCTCCTGAAGGAAATCTCTGGGCAGACGGGGAGTTATCAAGGAGCCACCAGGGAGCTGGTCTGAATTCTGAATAAGGCAGGAATGTCCCCAAGGTAGGCAGCTCCCTCCCTCCATCTGGGTCATAGAGTTGAGCCAGTTAAAGATAGAGTGACCTACTAGAATTGTTTAATTTGGGGCTCACACTGGGCCCAGAAATTTCAAGTCTTCTTTAGAGCAGTGTTTTTCCAATCACTCCTCCGTGAAAGTTGTCAAGTGTTAACTCCTCAGGGAAATGGAAAGCTAAGAATTCTACACAATTGGCTCAGGAAGTACACACTGAAAGTTTAGCCTGACTTAAATCCCTAAGATACATGTTTTATTCAGCTTCAGGGTGCCCTTCCTATGTACCCATTTCAGGGATTGGAGACAAAGTTCAGCTATAGCAAATGCTTGTTCTAAACAGGAAGTGTTGGCCAGTACTCCTGATCTCCAGAGAGCTAGATGGGTGGGGGCTCTAATTACAAAGGGAGAATGGGTGCTGGGGGTGTCCTGACTTTCTTCCTGAGATACCTCATCGTCCTTCCTGCCTTACCCAGAATTCAGCCCAGCTCCCTGGTGGCTCCTTGATACCTCCCTGTCTGCCCAGAGATTTCCTTCTGGAGACTGTGGAAAATGAATGAGGGCCTGGGGTGCCTGCTGACTCATTTTGACCCTGGGTAGTTACACCGGGCTGAGAACAGTGTTTAAGTCAACACTGCAGCTTCCGGGACTCAGCCAAGCGTCTGTATGTGTCAAGAGGCCCTAAGGAGAAAAAGCAACCAAGAACAGATTTAGAGACCCAGATAGCCACTCTGTAAAACAGGCTTCCAGACCCTGGGTACCCAGCTTCCCATGTGCCTCTGGGCCCCAAAACAGTTCTTAAAAATGCCTCTTAAGTTTCTTTCTGGGCCTGTTGGAGCCTGAGGAGGTTGATACATAACAATCATGTTTTCCCCATCCAAATTCTGTTTTTTTCTTTTTTTGGAGACAGAGCCTCACTCTGTTGCCTAGGCTGGAGTGCAGTGGCATGATCATAGCTCACTGCAGCTTCTATCTCCTGGGGTCAAGTGATCCTCTCACCTCAGCCTCCTGAGTAGATGGGACTACAGATGCATGCCAACCATACCTGGCTATTTTTTAATTTTTTTATAGGGACAAGGGTCTCACTATGTTGCCCAGGCTGGTCTTGAAGTGCTGACCTCAAACAATCCTCCCACCTGCATCTTCCAAAATGTTGGGGTTACAGGTGTGAACCACTGTGCCAGGCCCAAAGTTCTAAAATATAGAATCAGCGGATGGATGGAAAGATGTTGGCTCTGTTATGGACTGAGCTGCTGAGGACCAGGGACTTTCCAAGGAGGCCCTTGAGAAGACCAGCTTCAGCAGACCCCCAACCTGCTATAGGCGCCCCCCAAGTTGGTACATCCTTTACCCCACCCCTATCAGAGCAGCTTAGAGTGCAAACTACCTGCTGTGAGGCACACCCAACTGGGTCCTGATCCATTCCCAAACTGTTCACTCAGTCACTACCACAGTTCACCTCTGTCAGGTGTCAGGCATGGTGGAGTAAACTGCCAGGAGTGCACAGATAATTCCCTCCTCATTGAAACCAAAGACTAAGGAAGAAGCTGTCCTTCATCTCTAGTAATTTATTTCTAAGGGAAAGAAGGTTGAGATCTGGGGTAAAGAATTTGGATTAGGAACTGGCTCCCAGGGGACTTGGAAAGCAGCCACTGACAGAGTCCATCGAATCTCTCGGGGGAAGCATTCTAGTCAATTCTGAAACCCTCTGAGCAGCCACTTGGTGCTTGGCACTATGCTACCATCTGGAAATGATCTGTGCAATGGGCTTTGCGGCCTTACCTCCAGGAGGCAGAGGCATTAAGGATTTTTTCAGTGGTGTGGGGTGTGTGGGGTGGGGGTGGGCGGGGAGTGGGGATGCCATTCTCTCCAGTCCCAAAACTTATTCCCCTTGGGAGTAGGGAAATGTTGCAGGGAAAGTGCAAGAGTGGTAGCCTATGTTATTGTTCACCAATAATAGATAGCATGAGGATTAGAATTTCTTATCTACTTTAAAACGAGAAATGCAAGATGAAGAGAGTGTCTTCAACATTCTCAACTAGAGGCAAGTTGTTTGTGCTGCCTGGAATTGAGGAATGAACAAAGTACAGAAAGAGAGGAGAGACAGTATTTCTGTGGGAGACACTCTAAAGAAGGTGAGCAGACACAGCGGAGGCCTGATGAGAGGGAATACATGGAAGCATTAGAAAAACCATGTAGTGGCCAAGCGCAGTGGCTCACACCTGTAATCCCAGCACTTTGGGAGCCTGAGGCGGGTGGATCATGAGGTGAGGACATCAAGACTATCCCGGCCAATATGGTGAAACACCGTCTCTACTAAAAATACAAAAACTAGCCAGGTTTGGTGGCATGCACCTGTAGTCCCAGCTACTTCGGAGGCTGAGGCAAGAGAGTTGCTTGAACCAGGAAGTTGGAGGTTGCAGTGAGCCGAGATCGCACCACTGCACTCTAGCCTGGCAACAGAGCGAGACTCTGTCTCAAAAAAAAAAAAAAAAGAAAGAAAGAAAGAAAAAACCATGTAGCTTAAATAACATCCTTCCCAGGGGACTATGCCGGTGAGACCACTTCTTTAAACTCTAAACTATAACTGCAGGGGTGCTTATGTTTAGAGCTGTAACCCTTCGAGGAGTAAAACAGCAATCCCACAGAGGTACCACATCAGCCAGTTTGCCTCGCCCAGCACCTCTGCGCTCAAGGTGGCTGCTTTCTGCAGGGATTCAAAAGGCATTATCCCCCTACGTGTGTGGGGGTGTGTGCACTCTCACTGGCTTTCTAAGATGATTGGCTCCCCAAGGGTTCTTGCAGAAGTTTTGAGGGCCTCAGATCAGCCTCCAGGGGAGCCCAGCTTATCTTCCCAACTCCTTCTTAGAACTTCCACAGAAGAGGTCTTGACACCAAATGGCAGGTCAGGTTTGGAGAAATTTCTCAATTCATTAGTATCACGCCATTAACATTAGAATCGCCTTCCCTTTGGGGGAAACGTGATTTGACTGTAAAGGAGGGACCAACTTTTTCCAGCAGCCTTTCTCAGCCAGGACAGTCCCATCACCTCCTGGCTATGTGATGGACAAGATCTCCCACATCCTGAAAGACTGCTCCAGGCTACTGCCGCTGCCACCACACCCATCTTGGCAAACTAAGATGCTGACTTCTGTACCCAGAGCACAATTATGCCCAGCTCTGCCAACCCTTACCAGCATTCACATGCCAATGAAGGCCCACCCTGATTTAATAAGACATTAATGTCGAACAATAACAAAGGATTAATTTAAGCAAATAGAGAAACCTGAGCTTAGATGCTCCATGTGCCTAACTGATTCGGGGCCACAGCCTGTCCTTTGGCAGGGCTGGGTCCTGGGAGGCCACAGGATTGATGGAGAGAGTCATACCTGCCAAGGATAACTTTCAAGGGGATGTGTGCCTGGGAGAAAAGGGTAGGCATTGTTTGTCAGGTAAGGGCTGCATTTGCAGCTCCCATCTGCATAGGGACCGGTCCAGTGGAATAAGTATGGAGCTGGACACAAGGAGGTTTCAGCCAGGGGCTGTGTGGGCTGGGGCCAGAGCCCTAATCTCTCTAGGTCTCACTTTCCTCACTGGGTCTTTGGGTAGGAAAATACTTCTCTAGGGAGGATGTCCTGCAAGTGAAATGTGATCCTTCATCCACACTGTAAACTCCTAGCAGAGAGAGATGGGTGCTAATCACTCCTTCTGTCTTCTAGGGTACTTAGCAGAGTGCTCAGCTCTTAGAAGACACTCAGTCAAACAAACGTCTGTTGAACAAATATATGAATCTGTTTCCTCCGTGCTAGAAATCCCGTATCCTAAAAGGAAGCAAGTTGTGGGCAAGTCACAAATATTCCAATTGTTATATCCAAGACTCTCCATTTCCATATTGTCTGTAGTTCTAGGAATTTGCTGAGAAACATCAACAAAGTAATGTTTTGCTTTATGAAGGAACAATGCTCCCAAAAAGTTGGGTGTAAGTTGGATTTTTATGAGACAATTTAGTATTTTAAATGCACAATGTGAATTGGTTATTTTAAGAATGCAGTGAAGTTGTATAGGAAGTGAATAATTTGTTAAACCAGTGTAAGGTAAAACCCAGCTAAACCACAGAAATTATGCATACATATGGACACATTGCACCCACTGCACCCTCCCATGTGTTTTGTTGCTAAGGGTTCAATCTTAAAATAAGGATTACATTACATTATCTTAAAAGAAAAACAAGGGGAAAAAATTCACTAGTGCTGTTGCCTTTAAAAATGCAAATAATGGATAGGGATTCTCCTAATCTTCCGGGATTGCAGCTCCTGATTCAGCTACGGATTCCCAGTAGGGGTAGAGGGGAAAAGGGCTGGAGAATCACTAATCACCAGTGGCTGATTAGCTTCTGGGAAACCAGTGAGTCACACGGGGCCACGGTGGGCAGCCCACAAGTGCTCTTCATCAATGGCCATGAGTCCTCTCCCAGGAGGAGTAGGGTGGGACCCTCACAACCGTCTGGATGGACTCAGCCTGGAGCATGCAAACAGAACTAAATTTGTTTTGGGTTTAGAGGTCTCTGTTGCTCCCAGGGTAGCAACAGAGACCTCTAAACCCAAAACAAATGATCTTAATTGGACTTTGTGGCCTTACCTCCAGGAGGCAGAAGCACTAAGGATTTTTTTCAGTGATATAGGGTGTGTGGGGTGGGGGTGGGCTGGGAGTGGGGATGCCATTCTCTCCAGCCCCAAAACTTATTCCCCTTGGGAGTAGGGAAATGTTGTGGGGAAAGTACAAGAGTGGTGGACTATATTATTGTTCACCAATAATAGATAACATGAGGATTAGAAATTCTTATCTACTTTAAATCATGCTTGGCTGTAACACACTTTAACCAATGAAATGTGCACAGAAACAACCTGGGTCATTTCCAGGCAAAGACTCCAAGAGCCAGCTCCCATGGTCACCACAACACTCTGGAAAGTGGCTGTGGCATCATCCTGGATCCACAGGGATGACAGCACAGAGAACCCCCAGCCAACCTATGGTAGATGTGCAGAGTGAGCAAGAAATAAACCTCTGATGTTTGAAACCATTGATGTTGGGGACTGTTCATTACCATGGCATAACCTTGCCTCTACAGATGGGTTCATGACAAATACAAATCAGTTAAACATAAATCAGGTAGGAAGATATCACAGAACCAAGGAACACCTATAGCCTGGGCTGAGTGCCCTCAGGAAGATGGTCAAGGAAGATGGAGAAGGAGCATGCGTCTCCCACGTTACATCTGAGCCTGGAGTCGCCAGGCTTCAAAGACCTGAGGGAAGCTTGTCTTGTATCTGGGAGATTGAGATAATCTTCAATGAAACCTTGTTAATAGTTTCCCCCAAATGAACACAAGTGGTAAGTTTTCCTTTGTGCACTCTGACCTTTCCCAACTCCTATCAATCTCTATCTATGGACTAAGCATAAACTGATCTCAGCCTGGTGCCATGCCTTCCAGAACAAGGTGTATTCCAGACCTAGATCATGTGAAGCCTGGGGGAAGCAAAATCTAACCTGCAAAAAATATGTAAAACTGAGATAGGGCAGAGCTGAGTGATAAACTCTGCAGCCCTGTTTTTCTTTTTAAAATTGTGATAGGATACTTGTAAAATTACCATTTTAACCATTCTAAGTGTCTAATTCAGTGACATTAAGAATATTTACATTGTTAGGCCGGGCGTGGTGGCTCAAGCCTATAATCCCAGCACTTTGGGAGGCCGAGACGGGTGGATCACGAGGTCAGGAGATCGAGACCATCCTGGCCTACACGGTGAAACCCCGTCTCTACTAAAAAATACAAAAAACTAGCCGGGCGAGATGGCGGGCGCCTGTAGTCCCAGCTACTCGGGAGGCTGAGGCAGGAGAATGGCGTAAACCCGGGAGGCGGAGCTTGCAGTGAGCCGAGATTGCACCACTGCACTACAGCCTGGGCGACAGAGCGAGACTCCGTCTTAAAAAAAAAAAAAAAAAAAAGAATATTTACATTGTTGCACAACATCACCCCCCTCTATCTACAGAACTCTTTTCATCCTGCAAAACTGAAACTCTTCACCCACTGAACAATAATTCCCCATTCCCTCCTCCTCCAGCCCCTGGAGCCACTATTTCACTTTCTGGCTGTATGTGAGCTTGACTACACTAAGTATGTCTAGAACTTCTTGCTTGTGCTGAAGAAGAGTGGTCTTCAAACCTTTTTAACCATGAACTCCCACTGTTAAATATCTTAGCACACATACCACCAGTATGTCATAGTTATTACTTTATAAATTAATACATTTATACCACTTTACTAATGTACTATGTATATTTGAAAAACATACAGAGAGCAGCAAAGCATTTATTCCTTCTTTTTAAAACGTATTATTTTGAGATAATTTTAAACTTATAGAAAAGTTGCAAAAAGAGAGTGTTCATACATTCTTCTAGTTTCTCCTAATGTTAATATCTTGTATAATCATTATACGACAATGATCAAAACTAAGATAGTAATATTGGCACAATACTACTAACCAAACTATGGCCTTTATTTGGATTTCCGCTAGTTTTCCCACTAATATCCTTTTTCTGTCCTGGGATCCAAGCCAGGATCCCACATTGTATTCAGTTGTCTTGTCATTTTAGTCTCTTGGCCCAGTCTGTGATAGTTTCTGTTTTTCGTTGTTTTTCATGACTGGAACATTTTGTAGAATGTCCCTCAGTTTGGGTTTGTATAAGGTTTTCTGATGTTTATATTGTGGTTATAGATTTTTGGCAAGAATAGCATAGAGCCAATGTGTTCTTCTGAGTCTGTCGTACTAGGGGCTACAGGATGATGTTAACTTTGATAATTGGTTGAGGTGGTGTCTGCTGGGTTTCCCTACTGTCAAGCTACAATTTTAACCTTTGTAGTTAATAAATATTTGGAGAAAGACACTTTGCAAATATCTTTCGTCCCAAATTTTTGCCCCTTAATTTTAATATCTATTGTGGATCTTGCCTTTGATATTATTACTGTAGTGTCCTAATGGTGATTTTTGTATTTCCTTCATTTCTTCCACATTTATTAGTTGAAATTCTTCTGAAAGGAAGAGATTCTTTTCCTTCCCACTTATTTATTTCTCCAATTATTTCTTTATATCAGAATAAACTTATGGATATTTATACGGTTATAACCTAATAATATTATTATTACCATTATTTATCTTATTCCTCCCATTGTTCCAGCCTTGGCTATTGGGAGCTCTTTCATATTGCCTCACATCTTTCTGGCGCCACAAGATGCTTCAGGATCATCTTGCATTTTCCCTGCCCCTGACCTAGAATCATCTACTTCTCTCTGGTTTCTCTTATTGAGAATGATATTTTAAACAAACCTGTGGGAGTTGGTGTGCTCATTGCCACTGGGATGCTATTGCTTCTAGGCTCTTTCAGCAGACAGAGATAGGATATATATATATATAATTATTTTTTTTCCAGGAGACAGGGTCTCACTTTGTTGTTCAGGCTGGAGTGCAGTGGCATGAACATGGCTCACTGCAGCCTCAACCTTCTGGGTTCAAGCAATCTTCCTGCCTCAGCCCCCAAGTAGCGCCCAGCTAAGTTTTGTATATTTTGTAGAGACAGCATTTCACCATGTTTCCCAGGCTGGTCTTATAATC
Source organism: Rhinopithecus roxellana (assembly GCF_007565055.1). Taxonomy (NCBI): domain Eukaryota; kingdom Metazoa; phylum Chordata; class Mammalia; order Primates; family Cercopithecidae; genus Rhinopithecus; species Rhinopithecus roxellana. The sequence continues at coordinate 101,622,244 of NC_044565.1, forward strand.
CTGAACTCAAGCGGTCCATCTGCCTTCGCCTCCTAAAGTGCTGGGATTATAGATATGAACCACTGTGCCCAGCCGAGATAAGATTTTTATGTATGTGCACTAATATGTAAATATACATGTATCTATATTTATTTTTGTAGCTATTTCTCTCTATATATATTAAAAGACCATCGGTGTCCATAAACAGATGAATAAACAAAATGTGATATATAGTACAATGAAATGTTATCCAGCCTCAAAAAGGAAGGAAATTTGGATATATGCTATAACATGGATGAAGCTAGAACGTATGCTAAGTGAAATCAGTGAGACACAGAATGACAAATAGCGTAAGATTCCACTTATTTGAAGCACAAGAATAGGCATATTCACAGAGATTACTGAGGGGTGGGAAGGGTCGAGGAATGGGGAATTACTGTTTCATGGTTACAGAGTTTGTGTTTGGGATGATGAAAAAGTTCCCAAACTGGATGGTGGTGATGGTTGCACAATGTTGTGAATGTGGTTAATGTCACTGAATTGTTCAATTTAAAAGGTTAAAAAGGTAAATCTTATGTTGCGTGTATTTTACCGTAAACAAACATGAGTTCATGGTGACACTTTTGCATCCAATCCAGTAATAGAGTTCATTCTACCCTTCCCTTTGTTTTTATTTGTAACTTCTTTCTCTGGTGGGGGAAATTGGGCTCTTCTTATTCATAGTATATTTACTTATTGTTCAACCCAAGCATATCCATTTTCAGAATTACTAATACGTGTCCTCATGAGAAACAAATTTACTGACTACATTATTTGTGCATAGTTCATTTTTCTTTAACCTTGCAATTCCCAGTCAAAACACCGCTTGCTTACTTAGATTAGTTCTTTTCTTCACCACCCCATCAGTGTGGTAATGTTATTCACTTATAGTTAGGTTCATTTGTTAGTTTGTGTCCTGATTTGAGTTCACTCCACACCTTAACTGATCTTTAAATTTTACGTACTGTAAAATTCATTCTTTTTAATGTATAGTTCTAAGAGTTTTGACCAATGCATAGAGTAGTGTGTCACCACCAGCCAAGATACAGAACAGGTCCATCACCCCCAAATTCCTCACGTTGCCTCTTTGTCATTAACTCCTCCCGACCTCTGACAACCACTCATCTGTTCACCACCCCTCAAGTTTTGCCTTTCCCAGAATGTCACATAAATGGAATCACACAATATGGAGCCTCTTGGTTCTGGCTTCTTTCGTTTACTAAATACACTTAAGATTCAGCCATGTTGTTGTTTGAATCAATACTTTGTTCCTTTTTATGGCTGAGTAGCATTTCATCCATTGTATGGATGTGCCACTGTTGTTGGTCCATTTTCTGGTTGAAGGACATCTGGGTTTAGTTTAGCAATTATAAATGAAGCTACTACAAGCATCCATACACAGGTTTTTGTGTGAACACAAATTTTCATTTCTCCAGGGTAAATACCTTGAAGTAGGATCGCTGGATGATCTGGTAAGTGCATGTTTAACTTTATATGAAACTGCCAAACTGTTTCTCAAGTGGCTCTGAAAGCAACCGTGCTCAATCCTGTGAAACTGGGTGTTTTTGACATTCAGAAAATGCCAGGCACTGTGTTAGACACTAGAGACAGCACCTGGCACGTGGCAGGCTCTTAGAAAGTACTTGCTAAATGATAAAAATAACTAATATAAAAATGACTAATACCTCTTGTCACAGGTGAGGAGCAGAATGGGGGCTCTAGGGTTGCTGAAGAGAAGGGATCACATTGGAGGGAGTCAAAGAGGGCTTCATGGAGGAGGGGAGCTGTCATAATTTGAGGAGAGAAGGACTTATTTTGTAATTCTGCATGCATACCTACACAAATCACATCTTTCTATCACATCTTCCCAACTCCTTGTGTGTTTGAAGCATTTGAGTTTAGGATTAGAAGCAACAATTGTGTTATGTAATGATTTTTATCATGGACATATATCTACACACACACACACAAATGGTTCTTTTTAAAAAGTGGCTGATTTTGAACAACCACTGTCTAATGCCCTTTTCCCCTCCTCCACGGCTCCCACAGGCCTCCAGCTGTCCTCTGGTCGCTGGGTTAGGACTGCCTCCACCGGGCTCCTGCAGCACCTGGTTCTTCTCCAAGCCCAACCCTGACCACTCATTCACTTGTCCATTTTTTGCCTCTTTTCTTGTCACTAGAAGTGGTTTGAGGGTATGAAAGTCTTTTTTTTTTTTTTTAATCTCTGTCTCTAGAGTCCAACACAGTGCCTGGCATTTTCTGGATGTCAAAAACACCCAGCTTTACAGGATTGAGAATGGTTGCTTTCAGAGCAGTGGGCCACTTCACCTTCCTTAATCTATTGTTTTCTTTTCTTTTTCTTTCTTCTTCTTCTTCTTCTTTTTTTTTTTTTTCTTTTCATCTTGCTCTGTTGCCTGTTTTAGAACTCAGTGGTACGATCATAGTTTACTGTAACCTTGAACTCCTGGGCTCAAGTGATCCTTCTGTCTCAGCCTCCTGAGTAGCTAGGACTTCAGACAGACTCTACCATGAACAGATTTTATTCATTTTATTTTATTTTATTTTATTTTATTTTATTTTATTTTTAGAGAGACAGGATCTTGAATTCCTGGCTCAAGCGATCCTCCTGCCTCAGCCTCCCAAAGTGCTGGGATTACAGGTATGAGCTACTGCACCTGGCCATTAATCTATTGTTTGCAAAGCTGAATCCAGTTAGTTGGATTTTTGTACCTAGGTAGAACACCAAAGCCTTCCTGCACCAAAGAAATGTAAAACAAACCCAGAGAGTGACACTGGGCAGCTTTAAAGTGAAGTTGTTTTCCTTTCATCTGGTGAATTTGAGAACGCAGAGGCTTTTGAGACTGTCCTGCCAGGTGGCAGGTGAGGCATGGAGTCTCAGCCCTGCTGGCTATAGACCATTATTAATCCATTTACACTACCCAACTGGCTCCTACATCACTGAGGTGTGAGAGAGGGGGGACGTTGCCCAAGCCAGAAGTTCTGCCACATAATCAAGCAGGTCTCTCTCTCCTTTAGCCCCAAACCTAGGCCCCTCCTCTCTGCTCCCTGGGCCATCGTGCTGTGCAGAGAAACTTGGCTGCTGGTACCCATCCCACCTCCTCCCTTCCCCAACTGAGCCCTCCTTAGGTACAGTCCATCCCACATTCCTGAGTTACTCACTTATTCACTCAACAAACACAAACTGAGCTCCTATTTAACACCAGATCCAGGGCAGAGCCTCTTCGTATCTGTCAAAAGTGACAGAGATAGATAAGGCCCATTCTTGCTCCTGTGGGAGTCCTGTGGCTTGAGTGTCCAGGCCTCATCTGTGTATGTTTTGGTGCCAGAGTCTTCAAGAAAAGCCATTCCTGAGAGCTTTAAGAACTCCAGGACAGGGTGAGGGAAAGTTTGAAGTAAAGCGAGATAAAACAAAACAAAACAAACAGACAAAAAAAAACCAAACAAGCAAAACAAACAAAACAAACAAAAAATAGATGACCTTGAAGTAGGGAAGATATCTCTGGGGGGAAAAATAACAGTACAGTCCCCAAATAGTACATTAATATCATTTCAGTATTTTTAAATATTTTTCAACATATTGTCCTTCCTACATATCTTATTACCTCATCACAACATCCCAGTGAAAAGGGCCTGCACAGACAATTGTCTCCAATTGATCAGTGAGGCATCTGAGGGTTCAGATGAGTTAAGTGCCTCACTCAATCTTGTAGAGTGAGTCAGTGGTGAAGTTGAGACCAGAATTGACATTTTCTTTTCCTCCACCAATGACAAGGACATTATCCCATTAAAATGATGTCATGTTGGTCAGGTGTATGTGTCTCCTAATTGGATTCATCTTAGCCAATTAAGTATCAAAATTTTCTGCAAAGACATGAGGTGTTGCTCTTGCCCCAGCCTGCTTTGATCTATGATTGGTTGGCTACCATGATGGACACCATGGTGATAGGTTGGTCACCAATAACCCACATGCTTCTGAGTGAAACACTTTGTTAGGAGTACTCTATGGATGTTGGTGTGGTCAAGATTCCTAAAATGTTATTTGAGTGTCTGCTGTCAAAGATGCGTGCCTAACAAACACCTTCTTCTGGAGTAAGGCCAGAAGTCTACAGTCTCTGCTCTCAGGAAGCCCCTCATCTGATAAGGGTAAGACTCTGGGGTAGTCCCCACTCAGAAGGAGGAGGCTCAGCCCCCATCCTAGCAAGCCATCTGTCTGGAAGGAGGAATGTGGTCAAGTTGTTAGGTCATGCTGGTTTGGTTGGCCGTACTGGCAACCCAAACTGCTCTATAGGTTTCTGAGGGCTTTTGATCCAGAACCTTCTCCTTCCCTATATAGAGGTTGCTGTAAAATTCTCCACCTTCAAAGCTTTTCGGTCCAAATGCTGCTCCTATACCACGGGTGTAAGAGCCTGGGATTGCAGTGGGGGCAGGGGACCTTTTAAAGCAGAAAGAGACCATTTAGTAGCACCAGTTGCTATCCTGCCAAAAACGTGGGCTGTGTGGCCAGATCTGATAGTTTTCGCTAAAAAGTTGAAAATTAGATTTGTAAGTGAAATTCCTTGACGCTTAAATATTGGTCCCTCCAAATTTTAAACACTGTAAAGCTAAAACAGTACATTTCTATGGGCTAGATATCATTTTATTTTTCCTCAAACTTTGCTATGTTAAAAAATTTCAAATCCAGGAAAGTTTAAAGACAAGTAAGATGAACATCTGTATTCCTTACACTCACATATTGTTAGCATTTTACATGTTTACACATGTTTCATTTATCTCCTTTTCTTCCTACACACACACACACACACACACACACACACACACTTTTTTTTGGCTAAATGACTTGAGAGTAAATTACAAACATGATGATCCTTAACTTCTAAATAATCCAGCGTCTATCTCCCAATAACAAGGACATGTTCCTACATAATTGTAACACAATTGGCTTCGAGAAACTAAACATTGTATAATATTATCTAATGCATGGTCCATATTCAGACTTCCCCAATTGTCATAATACTTTCCTTTTTCTTTTTAAAATTCCCAATCTAGTCCAGAATCACACATTGTACTAGGTGTCAAGCCCCTCTACTATCATCTTATCTTTAAGATTTCCCTTGCTCTCTTTGTCTTTCATATCATGGCCAGTTTAGAAGAGCCCAGGCCAGTTGTTTGAAGACTTAAGTCTGGATTTGCCTGATTATGTATCCTCATGATAAAAGGTCAGACATTTTTGGGAAGAATATTACAGAGGTGATTTCATGTCCTTCTCAGTACATCACATCAGGGGCAAATATGTCAGTTTGTCTCATTATTGGTGATGTCAAATTTGTCCACATTGTTAAGGTGGGTTCCACTGGCTTTATCCATTGTAGAGTGACCCTTTTCCCTTTTTAACTCATAAGCAATCTGTGGAGTGACATTTAGAGACTGTCACCTTTGGCTTATTTAGCACCTTTGTAGGTGTTTTGGGAACACAAAAAGAGACAATGGTACAACAGTAACCAGATGCCTGGTTCCCAAACACTAATCTGAGACCAGCTGCATTGGAATCCCCAGTGCCTCTGCAAGCTGTTGGCTTCTGGGCCCAAGGGCTATTTATAATCATTTGAAGTGAGGATTGTATTTTTCATAAAAAGCAGAGCATTGTCACTCCAAAGCATGTGTACAAACTAGTGTAGACATAGCTCAAGTGCAGCTACACTGAACTATAGCTATATATATTGGGCACATTGGATTGTAGTAGCATACTTGGGACAGCATGCAAAGTAATTAGGTATAAGCTCAATTATAGTTACAATGGGAAGACACCACTTATTTACTCCTTCTGGGCCTCAGTTTCCTCATCTGTAGATAGTATGATATTATTTCTAAAAGTCCAGTTTAGCTGTAATGTTTTAATTTTCAAAATTATTTTGCATCTACTATATGCCATGAGTTTTCCCATATTATATCTCATTTAAGTTGTCAAGAACTCAGTTTTTACATATGAAGATTCTAAGACTGAAGAGGGCTAAGTAACTTCCTACAGTCATAAACCTGGCCAGCTGGTGAACCACGGTTTGAATCCTGGTATTCCTGAGAACAAGAATAGTGTGCTTTAATTCACAGAGGCAGAAAGCAGGGACTGGGAGGAGGGGGAATGGGGAGTGATTGCTTAATGGGTACAGGGTTTCTTTTTGGGGTGATGAAAATGTTCTGGAATTAGATGGTGGTGATGGTTGCACAACATTGTGAATGTACTAAAAGCCACAAAAAATACTCTTAAAAATAGTTAAAATGGTGAATTTTATGTTAAATAAAATTTGCCTCCATTTAAAAAAAAACAATAAGCAAAACAAAAAAAGGTAGACTTTTCTCAAAACCATGTTGACTTTCTGGTCAAAGATTAAACTAAAAATTAAGCAGAAATACAAGCAGATCTGTGAACGGCTACTAGTCTCATTATCTTCATAAAATGAAAACTTGGAAATAACCTAAATATCCAACAATAGGAAATCAGTTAAATAAATTGTGAGACAACAAACGAGGAAATACTATGGAACCATTCCAAATTACGTTTTAAGAGAAATTCTAATGACATAGGAATGTGCTTATGCTGTAACGGTCAAGGGAAAAAGAAGAGGATGCAACATTATACAGAATTCTATACAGCGCATGTATCTGTGCTTAAAAAAGAGCTCTAGCTGGAAATATGCCAAACTCTTAACATTGGCTATCGCTGGGTTGTGGGATTATAGATGGTTTCTTCTCTACACTTTTTTGTATATTTCAAAATTTCTCTAGTAATCATTTGTTACTTTTACAATAAAAAAGTACAGTAAAAGTTATTAAAACAAATTTAGCAAAGTTTTCCCTGCATTCTCCCTGACTCTGGGTAGAGTTCCCAGGACCTTTCCTCTCCCCTGCACCCTGCCCAGATAAATAACAAGCAGATAAATATTTCAAAGGTCCCGATCTCAGATGCTGCCCAATTCCAGCAGCGAATTAAAGGGACACTGCCCTGCTCACTGCCCTGCTTATGTCCTTGGAACACCCTATTTTTATGACCAGAAGCCCTAAAGCTTCTCTCAGGAATCTGGACAGGCCTTACAGGAAGCAGCTGGTCACCCACAGAATGGTGGAAAAGGAGGAGTGGATGTAGAAGGCTCCCATGGCTCCTCCTATTCAGGGCAAGGGATATTCTGTTAAAAAACTAACACATGAAGTGTTATCAGTCATTAACACCTCAGTGTGACTGAGCTTGTCAGTTTCCTGAGAATGGGTTGATAAGAAGAGAAGGAAGCCACACCTCCAAGAATAATGACAAAATCAAAGTTAAATTTCTTTAGCTCCTTGGACACTGACTCTGAAAAGTGGCTTCTATAAATATACAAAATTAGCAAGGACTGAGGTCATTTAGGGACAGAGGCTGTCTGTCCTAGCTTTACACTGGTGTATTAGTCCATTTTGCATTGCTATAAAGGAATACCCGAGGGTGGGTAATTTATAAAGAAGAGAGGTTTATTTAGCTCATAGTTCTGCAGGCTGTACACAAAGCATGGTGCCAGCATCTGCTTCTGGTGAGGCCTCAGGAAGCTTGCATCATGGTGGAAGGCAAAGGGGGAGCAGGCATGTTACATGGTGAGAGGGAGCAAGAGAGGTGCCAAGCTCTTTTTGAACCAGTTCTCACATGAATGAATAAAGCAAGACTTCACTCATTACCATGGGGAGGACACCAAGCCTTTCATGAGGGACCCGCCTTCATGATCCAAACACCTGCCACCAGGCCCCACCTCCAACACTGGGGATTGCATTTCAACATGAGATTTGGAGGAGACAAATATCCAAACCATATGAACTGGTAACAGTTAGGAAGCTTAAAAAATATACCAATGCTCAGTACCACCCCCGAGATTCTGATATTCTTGGTCTCAGGTGGGATCTGATCATCAGTATTTTCTTAAACTTCCCCACCCCCAACATTCTGGCCAGGGTTTAGAAGTATTAAATTTATGTATCTTCTTCCAACAGCACTTTGCTGTTAAAAGATAAAGCACAATTGATCCTTGAACAACAGAGGTTTGAACTGTGGGTGTCTTCTTGTACACAGATTTTCCTCCGTCTCAGCCACCCCTGACATAGCAAAACCAAGCCCTCCTCTTCCTCCTTCCCTCTGCCTACAACAAAGATGAAGACCTTTATGATAATCCACTTCTACTTAATAAATACATTTTATTTTCCTTAAGATTTGCTTAATAACACTTTTTCTCTAGCTTACTTCATTGTAAGAATACACTATATAGTACATATAATATACGAAGTATATTGTAATCAATTATTTAGGTTCTCAGTAAGGCTTCCAAGTCAACAGGAGGCTACTATTAAGTTTTGGGGGAGCCAAAAGTTCTACATGGATTTTCAACTGCATGAAGGCACTATTCAAAGGTGAACTGTAATTTAAAGAGTGCTGCTAATAAAAGCATTCATAAGCAGGCGACGATAAGTGATTTCTTCTTGTCTGAGGAATAATTTAGGATTAAAAAAGAAGACCCGGCTGGGCGCGGTGGCTCCTGCCTGTAATCCCAGCACTTTGGGAGGCCAAGGCAGGTGGATCACGAGGTCAGGAGATCGAGACCATCCTGGCTAACATGGTGAAACCCTGTCTCTACCAAAAATACAAAAAAATTAGCTGGGCATGGTGGCGGGCGCCTGTAGTCCCAGCTACTCA